>NC_142871.1:92282575-92585606 GCF_051225735.1 Oryctolagus cuniculus | reverse complement strand
ACAGTGGAAGTCAGTTTCCAGAACGAACTTCCTCAGAACTCGCTGTGCTAGGTCTAGTCACATGACAATCAATATAGAATCTAATATGGCTGATTCTATGCATAGGCACACACTCACAAATACATTTTTTAAAAACAGAGGTGTTGTGACACAGAGGTTTAAGCTGCAGCTTGTGATGCCAACATCCCACACTGGAGTGCCACTTTGAGTCCTGGCTATTCTGCTTCTGATCCAGCTCTCTGCGAATGTGCCTGGGAAAGCATTGGAAGCTGTCCCAAGAATATGGGCCCCAGCACCCATGTGGGAGACGCAGATAGAGTTCCTGGCTCCTGGCTTCTGGCCAGCCCACACCTGGATGTTGTGGCCATTTGGGGAGTGAACCAGCAGATGGAGAATCTCTTTCTCTCTCTCCCTCCCTCGTCCCCCTCTTTGCGTGTGTCTCTCTCTGTGTATGTGTGTCACGTTCCCTTTCGAATAAATAGATAAATCATTTAAAAATATTTATCTATTTATTTGAAAGGCAGAGTTACAGAGAGACAGAGGCAGAGAGAGGAGAGGTCTTCCTGTACACTGGTTCACTCCCCAAATGGCCACAACAGCTGGAGCTGGGCTGATCTGAAGCCAGGAGCCAGAAGCTTCTCTCAGGTATCTCGCATGGGTGCAGGGGTGCAAGGACTTGGCCCAACTTCCCCTGATTTCCCAGGCACATTAGCATGGAGCTGGACCAGAAGTAGAGCAGAGGGGAATCGAACCGGCACTCACACTGGATGCTGGCACTGCAGGTGGCAGCCTCACCTGCCGCACCACAGATTGTGATCTCCCGCTCTGGCACCTCACTGCAGCACGGTTTCCCTCTTGACCCTTTTTCTCTGCTTTCCATGTTCTGACCCTGGCCAGTCCCTGTCCCCACCATGTAGGGCCCAGAGCCATCACCATTTTCCCACTGTGACACCACCGAGTTCCCTGGTTGGGAGACACAGAGCAAGGAGTAGGTTTCTCTTGAAGACAGGACTTAAGCAGGATATAAGTGATGAGTACTCAGTCCATTTATTCCCTCCCCATTCACCCCCACCCCCCACCCCTGCTGCACTTGGCGATCCCTTCTACTCCCCAGATATGCTAGTACCAAAACTTACCCAGGATTTCCTAGTCACCAAGTTCATTCATCTCGCTGGATCTGGCCCTGTGTGTGGCATTTGGCACTACTTGTCCCTCCCTTCTTAAAACTTCCTTCCCAGGCTCCCGGACTGAAGTTCTCTCCTGGACTGAAGTTCTCTCCCATGTGCTCGCCACCTTGATTGTTGCTTCTCAGTTGCCCTCAGAGGCTGCTTTCAGAAACCCTGGGACTTTGGCGGAGGTGCTGACACCCCCCCCCTCCCCGCCCCTTAAGACGCGGTATGTGAAACAGGCTGCACAGTCAGACAATCATGCCCAGGAATTCAGATGTGGGCTGAGGACACATGGGGAGGACAGGCAGGCAGGCAGGGGGTCACCTTACCTGACAAGGGACCTGGGATCTCTCTTCTTTCTGTTCTGTCTGAAGCCTGATTATTGAGCTGTTGATTCCTTGATCTCCACAGCAGGCTTAAGATTTATTTATTTATTTATTTGAAGAGCAGAATTAGAGAGAGACAGAGAGACAGACACACACAGAGAGAAATTTTCCATCTGCTAATTTACTGCCCAAATGGTACCAATGGCTGGAACTGCGCTGATCCAAAGCCAGGAGACAGGAGCTTCTTCCAGGTGGGTGCAGAGCCCAAGCACTTGGGCCTTCCTTTGTTGTTTTCCCAGGCCATTATCAAGGAGATGGATTAGAAATAGAACAGCCGGGATTTGAACTGGCAGCCCGTATGTCAGATGCTGGCACTGTAGGCAGCAGCTTTTCCCATTATGCCACAGTGCCAGTCCCTCCAATCTTCATTTATGTCTTTCATCTCCAAGTCCCTCATTAGCTTGTTGTACCTGAGCGAGTGCAAACAGAGGAGCCCCACACACTGATAAAATTTGATGGTCCTTTATTGCCAGTGGTGGAGAGTGGGCTCATGCCCTAAAGAACTCTTGACTCCAAAGCCCAAAGGAGCAGGGTTTTTAAAGGCAAAAATCTCAAAATTGGGAGAGGAATACATGGTTGCTAGGATCAAGGGGGAATACATGGTTACTGGGGTCAAGCTGACCTAAAACCTATGCGAAATTAGTATCAATTATAATCTTGACAATACCAGTTACAATCTTAACAATATCAATTATAGTCTTGACATTAATCCAAATATTGGTTTTAATCATATGTAGGACATAGACAAATTACATTTTTATCGTTAACCCAGGTGCAGCCTATCTGCTTTTGAGCTTGAACAATCATGCTAGGGGGTTTTTATGCTCTGCCAAGTGTGATGCAGTTTTAGATCAGAGTTTCAGACCAGAGTCTCACCATGGTGGTGGTGGGGGAGGTGAGCCTTCCCAGAATAGAGTCTCAGGTGCTCCAAAATGGAGTCCCTACTGTCAGGGTGTTACTTCAAGCTCTCTCCCTGAACATCTACCTACCTAACTGCTCCCTTCTCTTGAAAGGTTCCCAGGAATGCAGAACTCCACATATCCCAAAATGAGCTTGCAGACTTTCTCCCCCAGCCTGATCCAGTTCCTTCATTCTCTAACTCAGTGGTGGACACCACCATCTGCTCAGTCACTCACTCAAGCCACACACCTCCTCCATCCTCCCTTCTCAGTTGGCCAGGGGTTGCTCAGTCCTCCCAGTTCCCGTTCCTAATGCCCCTCTTTTCCATTTACTTCTCTCTATCCCTCATCCCCATCTCGGTCCATGGGCGCCCTTCACCTGGGCTGTCCTGGTAGTCTCCTACCTCGCATCGCTTTCCTTCCCTCTCTCTTCCTCCTTCCCCACTCCTTCTCCCTCTCCTTCCAAATTTCCCACAATCCATACACCCAAGTTTCATTTCTATGCAATCTCTTTTCAAGCATTTCCCCTGGTTTAAATCTTTGTTGCCTACAAAGGCAGACTGCTTAGCATGACAAGCCAAGTTTCCCCAATCTTTACTCTGCCCATCTTTCCCACAGCCTTACTTCTCCACCCCTCGCTCCTCATTGTCACCCCTAAACCCTTTCACATGGATCACATTGCACTTCACTTCACATGGCCCTGGTCACTCTCCCTCCCACTCGTATCTACCTCTGCTACTCCCTTTTCCTGGAGTGTCCTCTCCCACACCCCAAGCTGTCTGCTTAGGAAACACCTACCCATCTATTTTTCCAAAAGATCATCAATGTTTTCTTCTTTTTAAAAAATGAAATTAGCATATTTTATTGCAAAAAAATCAGAGAATTATAAAGAAGAAATGAAGATTCCCTAAATATTCTACCACTGCCTAGAAATGAGCAAATCCCCCTACCCTGGCTCTCCAGCAAAGCCCAGAGGTGGGAAGAGAATAGTCCCAGAGAAGGAAAGTAGGACAGCTATCCAAGGCCAAGGGAGGAGAGTTGGGGGTTACCGGTCATTTGGGGCAGAGTTGGGAAGAAGCAATGCTCTGGAGATGGGTGGCAGTGACGGTTGCTCACACCAGTGTGAATGTGTTTAATTTCACTGAACTATACCTTTAAAATGATTAAAATGGTGAATTTTTGTTACATATATTTTCCCACAATTTTTCAAAAGGATGGGTGGTGTTTGGCCTAGTAGTTAAGATGTTCACATCTCACATTAGAATGCTGGGGTTTGTTGCTTGCCTCTGTTCCTAGTGCCAGGTAGCAAGCACTGGCTCAAGTGATTGGATTCCTGAAATCCACATGGGAGAGCTGGATTGAGTTCCTGGTTCTTGACTTTAGTCTTACCCAGGCCCAGCTGTTTACTGGCATTAGGGGAGTGAATTAGCAAATGGGAGCTCTCTCTCTCCCTCTCCTTCCTGCCTCCCTTTCCTTCTCCCTCTCAAATAAATATATCAGGATTTAAAAAACATTATATATTATTTTATTTATTTGCACGTCAGAGTTACTTGGGGAGGGAGGTGGGAGAGAGAGACAGAAAGAGAGAGAGAGAGAGAGAGAGAGAAATATCTCCCATCCACTGGTTCACTCCTTGAATGGCTGCAACAGCCAGAGCTGGGCCAGGCCAAAGTCAGGACCAGGAGCTTCATCTGGTCTCCCATACAGAGGAGGGGTCCAAAGACTTGCACCATCCTTTGCTGCTTTACTGGGTGCATTAGCAAGGAGCTAGATCAGAAGTGGAGCAGCCAGGACTCAAACGTGTGCTTATATGAGATGCAGCATTGCAGGTGGTGTAACCCACTGTGCCACAGTGCCAGCTCCTAAAAAATTTTTTTTTGTAAAGACAAGAGAGTGATGTCAAGGAATAACCATTTAAATTTTACTTCTTTTTTTTAGAATGGGAGTTCACTTATGTTCATGATGGGAAAGATGGAAGGATTTGATGAGGAAAAAAAAGGAACTGAAGTCCAAGAGAGGAGTGTTAAATAATATGTCCATTGTTTCACCAGAATGACATGTATAAAATGTCACCTGTCCTTTAGTATTAAAAATAGTGGAAGTCTCCATTTAATAATGTTTTCCTTCCTTCCAAGTTTCTCCCCTTCCATATTCCACTGCCAGGTGATCAAACTGTGCACTGCGTGGGTTACTCAAGCTCAGGTTTACCCAAGGTTGTGTACACCTGTAGGAAGGAACCAATGGGGCATTGCAGGCTCGGCAATTGTAGTTGCTGTTGCAGCCACCAGGTGGCTCTGATGGTCTGACGGCCTTGGCTGTTCCCGACCTCAGGAAGAGGGGTGCAGGCGAGGAGAGGCAGAAAGGACACCACATTGTATTGAAGTTGCTGGTGGGGTTCTGCCTTTAACCAGGTTTTTGTGTGGCAGTCACCATAGAAAGAAAAGATATTTGGAGATTTAGGTCCCTCTTCTTCCCTTGGAGCCTGGCCTTGACCCACTCTGTTCAGAGCTCTTTCTTGTTCCCAGGGTGTTTGCCTTATGATGGTGTCTCTCTCTCTCTAAGGCTGGGGTTCCTCACACTCAATCATTCAGCTACCTGCACGTTGCAACCTTTGCGCCGCTTCAGAATCACTGTGGCTGACTCTGAAGGTCCTGCGCTCCACTGCCCACACCTGAGCCACCTTCCTACTGTCCTCTTTCTATGCCCTATTTCTCTAGTGTAGGGAATCCTTTCTTCTTATTTCATAGATGGTGCTTCCTCTAGGGTGCAGCCTCCACTGGTCTGCGGGTAGACTGGTTGACCTTAGAGTCAAAGGAGATGAGAGCGTTTACCACCCTGCTGCAAGGGGATGAGCAGACCAGCAGAGACAGCAGCAGTGTAGAGGTGAGGCAGCAGTGTGCCATCTAGAACGTGCGCGATGCTGGAGTAGGGACAGAGAGAAAATGAGGCTGTTTGGGTGCGACAGGAAGCACAGGTATGGCAGAGGAGCGATTTAGGGAAGAAAGGGCAAGAGGTGCGGGTGGTGTGATTCAAGGAGGCGATCCTGCGGTCCAGGTGCACCAGGAGGGTGAGGGTGAAATCGTTTTGCTTATCAATATTTCTGAAATTAATCAGTTGTGTGGGTTCTTGCTACAAATTAAGAGAAGAATTCTGAGTCCTGGCTCAAATAGACCAGGCAGCATGGTAAGTTTCTAGTGAGAGAAATGTATAGGGGAGTGAGGGCTTTAAGGGAGAAAGAAAAGTCCAGAAATTAAGTGGGGGCCTATATCAAGCAGAGAGCAGGCCAAGAGCTATGAGCAGCGAGCATTTGGTTATGAACAGTCACAAGCAACTTAGCAGGAGCCAGCGAGGCGAAGGCAGAGAGGGCGGGCAGCCTGAAGGCCACGCACCCCAAAGGCCATGCACCCTAAAGGCGTGGGGCAGCAAAAGGCAACAAAGGTCAATAATGGCGAAAGAAGGGCTGGGCCCACCGTGTTCCAGGCCTTTTATCCACTTCCAAAGGGACGTGGTCACGTAGCCTGATTGGTAGGTGGGCATACAGGTGGAGTCAGGTAGGGGCATGAGATCACACAGGAGCGTGGTGAAGGCATGGTCTTCCGCCTAAGAAAATCACAAATCTAATTAATTTCTCCTATCTGCCTGCCTACATCAGGAGGATCTGGGAGGTCCTCACAAGGAGGCCAGGGGCTCAGCAGCAGCTGTCAGAGCAGGAAGACGCTGTGGAGAACAGAGGGTACCTGGGCTAGAATCTCAGCTGTCACTGTGAGAACAGTTCAAAGAGAAGACAAAGTCAAGGGTGTGGCCTTGGGAATGAACTGTTGAAAAGAGCATGTGGGCTGGTGCACAGTACACACCCAGGTAAACCACAGCCACCCCTGTGAGTTCTCAGAGGGGTTTAGAATGTACTGAGTAACACAGGGAAGGGCTAAGCCGCATGAACTGAAATTCCCCTCAGGTTTTATCAATGAATGCACAGCTCAGCATTCTCCCCAAAGAGGAGACACACGAAAAGCTGCCAGCAAATATCACAGGGCATGCAGAGGTGGGCCCCCAGAGGATAGAGACTGATTTCCTCTCCAGTACAGCCATTGTCCATAAGACAGGCGGACGGTTTTGCTCTCTTCTAAGAGGGTGAGGCCTCGATGTAAATCTTGGTGAGAAGCAAGCCACAGAGAGGAGCAGCAGGAAGAAGTAGGACAGCAGGGTGGGTGTCCTGCCCTCCAGCTTCCCCTCCTCTCCCTGACTCATGACTTTAGGGAAGAAAGGAAAGGCTGGCCGGGCGTGTGACTGGAGAATAGAAATGTCTCCTAAATCTGTGAGTACTGAGACTTGGATCTCTCTTCCTTATCTGGGAGTGGCTTCTCTGTTGCAAGACCTCTTATCTGCCCCACTATAATGCTGACTGCATAATCTGCTGCTGTCTTGTGAAAGAGGATTAATCACTGGGAGGTAATGAGGCAGAAGGGTAAAGGAATGGTACCAGGAGGAAGGGAAATGAAGAACAGCGACAGCCCATTCTTTCATTTGCTGTTTCAACAATACACATGCAGGTGCTGCTTGACTTACAATGAGTCTGTCCCTCAATAAAACCATCACGAGTTGGAAATATCAGTATAAGTATAAAAGATATTAAAACAACTCATCTACTGAACACCAGAGCTTGGCCTAGCCTACCTTAAATGTGCTCAGAAATGTAAGTGCATTAGCCACTTACATTTGGGCAAATTCATACAACAGACGGCTTGTTTTATAATAAAGTGTTGACTATTTCATATAATTTATTGAATGCAGAAGACTGTAGGACATCTATAGCTTCCCTTTCACAAGTCCAGGAAAAAAGGCAATGTGGTTCTCTGTCACCCTTTCTTTCTTTCTTTCTCTCTTTTTCTCTCTTTCTATTTATTTGAAAGGTAGAATTACAGAGAAAGAGAAGGGAGAGAGATAGAGATCTCCTATCTTTTTGTTCACTCCCCAGTTGGCCGCAATGGCTGGGACTGGGCCAGGCCAAAGACAGGATCCAGGAACTTCTTCTGGATCTCCAACATGGATTCAGGGGCCCAAGCACTTGGGCCATCTTCTGCTGCTTTCCCACGCATGTTAGCAGGGAGATGGATCACAAGTGGAACAGCCTGGAATCGAACCAGTGTCCTTACGGGACACAGCATCACAAGTGATGCTTTAACCTGCTGTGCCACAATGCCAGCCCCCGGAGTATGGTTTCTAATGAATGTGTCTCACTTTCCTACAATCTTGTAAGATGGAGGTGTGTCCCAGGTATTGAGGATGCATCAGTAAACAAAACTTACATTGAGCTGAGAGAAAAAATGCATAAAGGGGCTATGGTCTTGGGGTTGAAAAGGTGTTGTTTGGGAGCTGATGAGGGAAAAAGATGAGACTAGGCGAGGCCATTTCTCATAAGCTTTATGGGGGTGCTTGGATAGGGTGCAGGAAAGGGGAAGGCTTTCATGGCAAGAGACAGCCCGGAGAGATGCAGGGTGACGGTATCACTGGCCAGAAGAACAGGCCCAGGAGACCAAGGGAAAGCGGAAGGGAGGCAGGGGATCAGAGGACTCAGTGACATCACTCAGCAGTGTAGACAGGTGCTAGGCTCAGAAGGCTCAGACACTTCGCTGCAGCTCTGGGCCTTCCAACTGAAAGGCCCTGTCTTTTAAATGAGCGACAGCTGTCAGCTGAGGTTTCACAGGGTATGCAATGTAGGCAGTCTAACGGGCAAAAAATCTGTTTAGGCTGTTTTGAAAAGTAGTGATATTTAAAAAGGCTTTTGAGTCTCAGCTTTCAGTGAGAAAATAACCTAGTGGCCAATACAAGGAGATCATTTATAAACATAGATGCCAAGCAGAAAAAAAGCAGGTCAGGGCACTGCATGCCCGATGGGGGTGGGGTGTTCCCATACAGACGCGTTGTCAGCAAAGGCCCTTCTGGTAGGGAAACATCTGAGCAGAGAGACTTGAAGGAATGAGGGACTGAGTCCACTGTGTGGGTCTATGGAGAGTAAAGTTTCTGGAGGTTTTGTTTTCCTCTGAGAAATAAGTACAAGTCCAATGAGGTTTGAGCAGAGTAAGCAAGGGGGAGCAGGTGGGGGAGGTGAGACCACATCATGTAGGACAATGCAGGCTACACACACAAAAGGACTTCATTTTGAATGAAATGGGAAGCCATCAGAAAGAGGTGAGACAGAACTGCACTCAGTTTAAAAATATATTCATTTATTAATTTATTTAAAAGGCAGACAGACACACACACATACACACACACACACAGAACTCTCATCCTATCCTTTACTTCCCAAATGGTTGCAAAGGCTGGAGTTGGGCTAAGGCCAATGCTAGGAGTCAGTAACTCTACTCAGGGCTCCCATGGAACCCAATTACTGGAGTTTTCAGTGCTGCCGCCAGGGTCTGCGTTGTCAGGAAGCTGGAGTCAACAACCAGAGCCAGAAATCAAACCCAGTTCATCAGAATGCCTCACTCTTAATTCAGCTGCGCTGAGCCAAGGGGCTCTTGGTGCCTGTGGACTACAGGTTATGAGCCAAACCAAATGGCATTGGTGGCACTATTCAATCATGCCCTAGCATCACAAGCCATGGTACCGCCCTGCCAAATCGCAAAGACCTTCCTCACTGGCTCCTCTTCTTCACTGGCCACTTGAAAATGGGACTTACTTCTTTGTATGCTCTCAGATAAAAGTAGAGCTTTCCAAATATATATGCTGAACCATTAGAAATCTAGATCAAATAGGGCTGGCACTGTGGTGTGTTGGGCTAAGAGGAATTGAAAGTTGACCTTTCTTTTCTTTTGACTGTGAAGTGCAATTCTGTAATGTAAGTATTTGATCTTTTTTTATGTCAGTATGGTATATTATTTGAAATGTGGGTACCTTGAGATATTGGGCTAGGTCTTCTTTCCTACATTTTTCATTTTTCCCTCTTTCTTTCTTCCTCTCTTTGCTTTCCTTTCCTATCCTTTCTTTCTACTTCCTTGTCTCCATTTTTCTTTTTTTTTTTTTTAATAATGCCAGGTTATGCTTTGTACACAAATGTATTCAGCAAGTCACTGGGCACTGAATCCTGGTGCTTTGGTAGAGATGTCCTCCAGGGAGCATTCAGCAATACCTGGAGATATTTTCATTACAACTAGGGAGAAAACGCTGATAGCATTTAACTGCTAGGGATCAGGGATACTTACTAAACAACATACAATGCTCAGGACAGGCCCATCCCCAACACACAACAAAAATTATCGCGCCCTAACCATGAACAGTGCTAAGGTTGAAAAACCCTACTGTGGAGGGAGAGGAAGAAAGGAATATGGAGTCAATGGGGAATATTCTATATCTCTAATGAAGAACAGAACAAACATCCCCAGAACTTGCTCCGCATCAGTTCTGGAACATGGTTCCAATTAGAAGAACCATGAAGAAACCTATGTAGTTAGAATCAAAGATGGCAGCAGTGCCATGACTGACAAGCCACACCACGCATACAGTGTAGAGGAATGATTGAAGGGATCTATGAATGTTGCTCTTCTTTGTGAGATTCATTAATTATCTACCTTGAAGAACTGAGCTGAAGTCATCTCCAGTCACTTTGTAAGTTGGCATCGTCTCCAGGTAACATAAAAGAAGGAGCATCCATTCTGGGGTGGTTGTGTACAGAAGAGAGTTCTCCTGGATCTGGGTCTCCTAGGGTGTCCCACCCTAGCTTCTGAGGGAAAGGAAATCGGCAGCTGCAGCTTCAAAGTGCTAAAAGGGCCACCGAGGGTGAACAGGCGTCACATCAATCTGGAATGCTCTGGGTAAGCCTGGGCACGACCTCCAGGCCATCCACTGGCGTGGGTTCCAGCTTAGGTTCTGAAAGGAGTGATCTCAAATGTGCACAAATGACAGCAAAGCACAGCAGATTCAATTTCCCTAAAAAAGGAGGGAAAACAAACATGAATTATGAATCACAATCATGATTAAAGAAATATAAATGTCTGAACACACAAATAATAACCAACCCTTCAGTACTCTTGATCACCATTTGTTAACATTTTAAACTAACACTCTTATTTTATTTGTGTTCAAAAGGGAAGAAAAGAGGAGAAAAAAATCGAGGAGAAGAATAAAAACTTCACAGTGACTTGGATTCATGCGAAAACAACACAAAATGATTAAGCCAGGCAGATGGCTCCCTAATGGCTGGTTTTATTAATTTCTTCTAGAGGAACATTCTTATGTAATTATTTCAAGATTAAAGGTTTAAATTTTGATGAAGGTAAAATAAAGGCTAAATTACTGAAAGCAGGATGGAGTCACCTACTAATCAGCAGTTTAAATTTTCACACGCGTTTCTAGACTGTTGTTCACAGAGGGAAAGTTTAGAGCCAAGTTGAGAATCCCATCTATTGATACGGCGACAAACTACCTGTTTCTCTGCTTGTGACAACACTAACTTTGGTCAAACATTAAAGTCTTTTCCAATCTAATGGATACAAGTAATTTCCCATACTACTGTTATTTGTTTGTCTTTATTTTCTCCTAATACTGGCCATTTGCATTTCTCTTTTAAGAATCATCTACAAATGTACTTTGCTTACTTCTTCTTGAGGTATCTTCTGATTTGAAAGAGCCCTTTTTTTTAATAAAGATTATTCTTTCTATATAGGCTCAAAGGATTTTTTCTCAGATTATAGACTTTCTAATGATATTTTAGATGTGTATAGAAACATAACATTATAAGTGCAATTATATACATTCCCTTTGCTTGCCAAATGCTATCAATGACATGTTAAAAACTATAATGGAAAATTGGCAATTTCCCACTTATTTGTTCAAGAAGTGAATGTCAAGTCAAGAACAATACCAGGTACTGGTGATGATAAGCAAAACTAACTACTTTCTCACCAGATGGAGCTTAAAATCCATCAACAAAGCAGCCACCATTGCCACAACCATAATAAATCAAAGTTAAAAAAAAAAAAAACCAACCATTTTCAGGAACAAATGCAAAATGAAGTAGGCAGAATCTTTATAAAGAAAACTGTAATATTTAGCCATGGCTACTCTTGCAAAGATATTAATTGGAGTTGGGAGGCCATGATAAAATACCTATAAGAAGTATATAAAAATGCCTAAGAAAAATTTCACTGAAAGAGCAACAAAAGGAGAAGTGGCTGTAGACCATAAAAGTAATATAATGTGTTTGGTATACCTGAACTTATTGTGAAAAAACCATTAAATAAATGGAATTAGGCCATCAGATTGTCATGGAAGAAAAATAAAACAGAAAATTACATTTTGCATCAAATTTAATTCTGCAAAACTGTTTTTTATAGATATTGAAATTATAAAAACACTAGAGGAAAATATGAGAATATTAATGTGCCTTAAAAGCAAGAAAAGTTTAAAGGTACAATATCAAAGACAGAAAAACAAAACATACTCTGTAAAAAAAAGTTTAAGTATTTGTTTGAAAGGCAGAGTAACAGGTTTGTGGGGAGACAGAAAGAAAGAGGGAAGTGGGAGATCTTCTTTCCACTACTTCACTCTCCAAATGCCCACAGCAGCCAGGTCAGAGCCAGGCCAAAGCTAGGAGCCAGGAACTCCCATGTGGTCTCCCACATAGATGGCAGGAGCCCCAGTACTTGGATCAATCTCAGCTGCCTTCTAGGCACATTAGCTGGATCAAAAGTGAAGTAGCTGGGTCTTAAGATGGTACAATGATAGGAATGCTAGTGTTGCAAGAAGTGACTTAGCCCCCTGAGCCACCATGTTGGCCCCAATGGAAAAGATCTTTTCAATAAATACAGAAAATGGAAATAGAAATATAGAAAGTTAATGTGCTTGTGTTGTGAGTACATGTGTGTGTATTTAGGGGGTGGAACTGGACATTGAACTATCTCTGATGTATAAAGCACCTTTATATTTGCAAGAAAAAAGATAAACTCTACCTAGGAAAATGGGCAAAGAAGGTGAAATAGCAATTCAATTAAAAAAAGGAATATTAAGATCTGGTAATAACAAAAGAAATGCAAACAGCCTAGAGAAGATTTAAAAGCACATTGTTGATGAGCATGTGGGAGAAATGAAATCATATGTATGTAATTTTTTCAATATTTATTTATTTGAAAGTTAGAGTTACACAGAGAGAGAAGGAGAGGCAGAAAGAGAGAGAGAAGGAGAGAAAGAGAGAGGTCAGTCTTCCATCCGCTGGTTCACTCCTCAATTGGCTGCAATGGCCAGAGCTGGGCCAATCTGAAGCCAGGAGCCAGGAGCTTCTTCCAGGTCTCCCACATTGGTACAGGGTCCCAAGCACTTGGGCCATCTTTTACTGGTTTTCCAGGCCATAGCAGAGAGCTGGATTGGAAGTGGAGCAGCTGGGACTTGAACCGGTGCCCATGTGGGATGCGGGCACTGCAGGTGGCAGCTTTACCTGTTACACCACAGCACCAGCCCTGTATGTCATTTTTGAGATATTATCAGGATAGTCTACTGTAGAAACATATTTAGGATAATCTTTTGGAGAGCACATTTATGCAAGTTAAAACAATAAACATTTATTACATCACAAGTTCTTTGGGTTAGGAATCTGGGTGCAGCTTAGCTGAGTCCAGGGATTAGTCTTTCTCAATGCTACAACGGAAGGGGTTGGCTAAGGCCACAGTCATCCCAAAGCTGAAGTTTCCAGCTCACTTCTGGGCTGTTGACATGTCTTTAGCTTTTTGTGACTACAGAGTAGAGATATCAGTCTATCCCACCTCAAGCATCTGCTTTTGAGGCCGTAAATACAGGTGAGGACATTGGGGGCATTTTACAGGCTGCTTCACCCCTAGAGAATATTTGGCCATATGGATAAAAAGCAGGAAAAACATATTTCTTTGGCACATCAGTTCTAATTCTCATATTTATTTTGAGTAAGGAATTTAAGAAGTGCATAAAGATAGGGGTGGAAGATTTTTTTATGGGATAACATATAATGGAATAAAATGATAACAGAGTACAAATAGTCTTATTTCATTCAACAGGAACATAGCTACACAATAGCACAGTGCACAGCAATCTAATATTACATAGTGATATAAAAAGATACTACTGAAATTTTGGCCGGTGCTGCGTCTCAATAGGCTAATCCTCTGCCTGCGGCGCCAGCACCCTGGGGTTCTAGTCCCAGTCGGGGTGTTGGATCCTGTTCCAGTTGCCCCTCTTCCAGGCCAGCTCTCTCCTGTGGCCAGGGAGTGCAGTGGAGGATGGCCCAGGTGCTTGGGCCCTGCACCCGCATGGGAGACCAGGAGAAGCACCTGGCTCCTGCCTTCGATCAGCGCGGCCATCGGAGGGTGAACCAACGGAAAAGGAAGACCTTTCTCTCTGTCTCTCTCTCTCACTGTCCACTCTGCCTGTCAAAAAAAAATACTACTGAAATTTTAAAATTAAATTGAAAATAATTAAAATGTATACCTTGAATAAAGCATTAAATATATAAACAAGAAAAAAAGTCTAGAATGCCAGACTTAAAAGTATTAACAATGATCATTTCTTTGCAGGGTTGGGAATATGTATGTTTAAAACTTTTCTTTATTCTGCTGAATTCATGTGATCTGTATTTTCTATAATGAGCATACAGAATTGTACAGCAAATATTAGGCAATGCTTCCCTGGAAAGTAAAAATTATAGTAATAAAAACTTTGCATATTATTCAAGTTGTTCATGCCTTCAGCATGAAGGCATGGTGAGCTCCCATCTCATTGTCAGTCCCCAGTGTCCTGAGGTCTTGCCCAGCTGCCTGATCCTTCAAAAGTCAGACACAGACCATTCCCCTGTCCCTGGGAAAGACCCTCCTGTGCCTCTCCCACGGCCTCAGTCGCAGCAAGGGCACCATCAGCTCTGCATCTCTCGGGGGGTGGGGTCGAGAGATTGTCATTGTTTTCCAGGTACAAATGAACAGCACCATCAAGCCCATGGTGAACAAGCAGGAAAGTTCCAAGTCAGGGACAGGGAGCGTTGGATCTCTAGAGGCGTCTTGAGGCTCAAGTTCTTTCTATTTTTTCAAATATTTATTATTTACCATACTTCAAAAGTTAAACCATTTTTTAACAATAATTATACATAGTTAGGGGCAGAGTGTGGCATTCCAATACATACATACAATGTGTTCTGATCCGATCAGGCTGATGGTTCCCTCTGCGTCATTGCTTTGTGATCGGAGCCTTAGCTCCTGTCTTCTATTTGTTCGGCAGAGATGTAATCGGTGGCCATGAACTGCAGTCGCCCCACTGTGCTCTGCAATGCTAAGGAGCCCTCCTGCTATCTGACTGTGGCTTGGCACCCGTTATCCAGCTCCCTCTCGGATTTGTGTGAAATCACTGCTCTCCTGTTCTGTCAGGATGAGCCTGTGAGTGAGAGATGGCACTAATTTTTCATTGTTACCACCCCTTTGAAACTTTAAAGACATTATTTTTGTCTCTGAAACACAAAGTTCTTATTTTCTATTAACAAATGGAAATGAAAATAAATTACATTAAGCTGTGCTGTCAAGGTCCTTTCTGTGAAATAATTTCTACTGAAGCATTAAATTGGGCATGATTTATGCATTGATAATAATCAATATTCTTTCCCCAGTGACCCGAGAATCAAATGCTTCTGTTTGAAGCTCTTACTTCTATGTATTTTATAAGTTCATTAAATAAAAGCAAGTGAAGCCAGCAGCTGCCCGCTATTACCACAATACTTCACTGGATGGAGTGTTATTCCTTTATTGGCTGATTCAGTAATTAAATCATGTGCTCGAACGTAATACAGAAAATGGCTTCATTCTTTCTTGAATCATACTCATTCTTTCCAATCTCAGAGCTTAAGACTGGAAAATATCTGTGTTTAATACAGCATGCTTTCAAAATGAATCCCAAAGAAGAGAATGCTTAATGTGGCAGGTTATGGGAAACGGGAAGTTACTTCCAGCCAAATCTTTCTTAAGCCCCAGCACCCAGCCCTTTTATCTGATTCTGAAACTGCCTCCGACATAATTGGGTTTCTTAAGACCTGTTTCTCTCACTGGACATGATTGTGAACAAAGAGGACTGAACTGGGAAAATAATTAATTTTAATGAGAGAGACACTAGGGAAGTGTGAGTGGCTTCCTCTGTTTTCTTTGATCTAAAATAATCAATGTTCATGCAGCAAATAGGGCAGAAAGATTACAGGCATCTAGTTCTAAACAGAGGTGACATTTTTATAGAATCTAATGAAATCTCCTCTACAAACCATGTTCATGTGTTTGTGCAGTCATGACAGGACATCCTGGAGCTCTGTGTTTTTAACCTTAGATTGTACAAAATTGTACAAAATATGCACCATCAAAGGGAAATGGAGGACGTGCCCAGTTATTTCTATTACTTCAGGCCACAAAAGCAGAATTTTCTTCTATTGGTATTTAGGACCTTCCCTCCCCCTCCCCCGTCCCCTCCCTTTCCCTTCCCTTCCCTTCCCTTGCCTTCATTTTTGTCAGCTTTTATATGAAGACAGCCCATATGCATTTTCTTCTAATATATGGAACAATTGTGAGCTTCTCCAAGGTGTACCTAGTATCATGTTCATCATTAAACCCCAGTATCTCTCACAGTGCTGATATCCATGGACTTGGTAAATCCCTACTGAAATGAATGAATGAATAAATCCTTGGTTAGTCCACCACTGAAATGTAGCCACTGTTTCCTTTTTGTTTTCTGTAGTTCAATCTTCTATGACTATTTGTGCTAGTTGGAAGAAGCTACACATGCTTAACAAAGAAATTCTGGCAACTTAGGGTCTCAATTTCTGTTTTTCTTGATAATTCAAATGCCACGATGGGCAAGATAGCTGACCAGGGCAGCTCTCCTCCAAGTAGTGACTCAGAGATCCAGGGTGCTTCAACACACTGTCTCCATGGTTGCTGCGAAAAGGACAGGAAAGATGACGCATGCACTTATAACTGTTTTGACCTATAAATAATCTACTTGATCCCACTCTGTTATCAATGAGTTGGCTGGCAAGCCAGCCTCTACCTGTCAGTGAAGCTGAAAATACAGAGTGAATGCTGAACACTCTGAGTCTCCACGCCTCTGCAACCTAACTCTGGTGTAGCACCCTGTCTAATGGCTGCACCATCATGATTTTAACCAATTCTTTATTGTTGGACATTATGGTAATTTTCAGCTTTTACGAGTTATAATGTCCTGCTTTTAGGGGGAAAATCCCCAATGATTCATGCAGATTTCTGGTTATTTTAGTACAAAGGGTCTTCAAAAGGTTTAGGGAAAATGCGTATTATGAAAACACTAAGCATGATTTCAAAAAAATTTTTTCACTAACATAAACTTACCTTTTAATTAGTTTTTACATAAACTTTTTGAAGTACCTTAGTATAGTTCTCTAGAAATACATTGCCTTCCAGAAGGGGCTTCCTGACTTTCAAAGCAATGGTTCTCTACTGGAGGCAATTTTCTTCCTGGGGGCATTTGGCAGTATGGAAACACTTTGGGTTGTCACAACTGGGAAGTAGGTGCTGCTAGCATCTAGCAAAGAGAAGCCAGGCATGTTGCTAAACAACCTGCAATGCATGGGACAGCTTGTCACAATGGATAATCATCCAGCCCAGAATGTCATATGGCTGAAGTTGGGAACCTTTGTTTTAAGCTAGAAACATGTCCTATTTGTAATACATGAGTCTTGGTTTGATGTAAATACTGTATGCCTCATTTTCATAGTGATCCTTAATATGTGCATGCCACTTTACAGTTTTAAAAGGGCTTTCATCCACTCTATTTCACCACTCTCCTTACCCAAGTCTTGAAGCTGGACCAGACAAGAGTTGTTGGTTAGCACACCAAAATCAGAAAGGTTAGGAATTTTTCTCTGACTTCAAGTTCAGTGATTATTTTTATCCCACAGGGGTCAACAGCTTTTCCCAGGCTAGTTGTTTTCATAGGTCCTTCCCGCGGTGCACCGATGAGGCGGGGGTAGCTTTGGCTAGTATGAGACACTCAGCTCCTAGGTACAGAGGTAGGGTTGGGAAGAGGGCCAAGGGAATAGAAAGAGGGAGAGAAAGCCTATCCTGTTTTAAAATATTGCCTGGGAAAGCTGTCTCCTTGGATTCTGAGTTCAGGAGAGTCTTAGAATTCCAGAAGTAGGAGTTCCTTAAAAACCAAGGAGAAAGAAGGAAGAGGTAGAGGTAGGCTTGAAGTGGGCACCCCTGTGTGAAAACTGCCTAACAGGAACTGTTTGGTCAGAGCTTTCCAGACTGTTGGCATGTCCTGCTGATTTCAAGTAGAGGTAGCTAGGGACTGGGGATGTGGGTGTGACTGGGGCAAAATGGAAGGCCGAGTAGGTGACAGCCCAGCAGCTGAACCGATGACCACAGCTGATTTTTCTACCTTTAGTTCACAGTGGTACCAGGAACCCATTCACAGTTACTTGCTAAAACCACTTTATGCTGAACAAAACCATATGCCAAAGACATATTTTACTGAACAAAAGCCTCTACACTATTTTTAAAAATATTTACTTATGTATTTGGAAGTCAGAGTTACACAAAGAGAAGGAGACATGGATCCACTGGTCCACTCCCTAGATGGGGTTCTGAAGCCAGGAGCCAGGAACTTCTTTCAGGTCTCCCACATGGGGAGCAGGGGACAAAGCTCTTCAGCCATCTTCCAATGCTTTTCTCAGGCCATTAATAGGGAGTTAGATTGGAAGTGGAGTGGCCGGTGCCGTGGCTCACTAGGCTAGTCCTCTGCCTGTGGTGCCGGCACACGGGGTTCTAGTCCCGGTTGGGGTGCTGGATTCTGTCCTGGTTGCTCCTTTTCCAGTCCAGCTCTCTGCTGTGGCCCAGGAGTGCAGTGGAGGATGGCCCAGGTCCTCAGGCCATGCATCTGCATGGGAGACCAGGAGAGGAACCTAGCTTCTGGCTTTGGATCAGTACGGTGCCAGCATTGCAGACGGCAGCCTTACCCACTAAGCCACATTGCTGGCCCTCAAATTTATTTATTTATTTTATTTATTTTTTAAAGATTTACCTTGTGGCCGGCGCTGTGGCATAGCAGGTAAAGCCGCCGCATACATTGCCAGCATCCCATATGGGTGCCGGTTCAAGTTCCAGCTTCTCCACTTCCATTCCAGCTCTCTGCTGTGACCTGGGAAAGCAATGGAAGATGGCTCAGGTCCTTGGGCCCCTGCACCCATGTGGGAAGACCTGGAGGAAGCTCCTGGCTCCTGGCTTTGTATCAGCTCAGCTCCAGCCATTGCGGGCAATTGGCAGATTGAATCTCTCTCTCTCTGCCTCTCCTTCTCTTTGTGTAACTCTGACTTTCAAATAAATAAATACATCTTTAAAGAAATTTTATGTTATTTATTTGAAAGACAGAGTTACAGAGTCAGAGAGGGAGAGGCAGAGACAGATTTTCCATCTGCTGGTTCACTCACCAAGTGGTCACAATGGCCAGGACTGGGCCAGGCTGAAGCCAGGAGCGAGGAGTTTCATTTGGGTCTCCCGTGTAGGTGGAGCGGTACAAGCACTCGAACCATCTTCCCTTGCATATTAGCAGGGAGCTGGACTGGACGTAGTGTGCTGGTACTTGAACTGGTGCCCACATAGGATGCTGGCACTGCAGGTTGCAGCTTAACCCGCTGCACCACAAAGTCCAGCCCAAACTATATTTTG
Source organism: Oryctolagus cuniculus (assembly GCF_051225735.1). NCBI lineage: Eukaryota > Metazoa > Chordata > Mammalia > Lagomorpha > Leporidae > Oryctolagus > Oryctolagus cuniculus. The sequence continues at coordinate 92,566,461 of NC_142871.1, read as the reverse complement.
ATTAGAAATACTAAATAATTCCTATGACCTTTTCATTTTTGTACAACATGTTAGTCCTACCATCTTGCTGGCCTAGAACTTCACTTTCCCCTCCATATAGGTGAGATCCAAACCAATGGTGCCACTTATAAATGACTCACCACAGTTTTAATCCCATGGGAGAACCAATGTTCAAGTATTCACTCTGTGTTAATGGATGAGGCTTATTATTCCTATTCTATTGCTTTTTTCTAAAAAATTAGATTTTTAGTGTCATAGCATTTGGGAAGAATTTTGGTATTTTGGGAAGAATTTTGGTATTTTATCTTCTCTTTATGGTAAGAAATCTTGATTTTGCATATAAAGCCATAACTTATAGTACTAAAAATTATTTTTATAATAAATGTGATAAATTAGAAGAGAAATATTTAATAGCATGCATGGAACACTGATGTGGTGAGAACTCATGAAATTAGACTGTAAATGAATAGTATTTGGGAAGCACTGATTTAGCCATTTCAAGAGTCCATTTCTGGGGTTCCTCAGACCAAATGTGCATCTTCCACTGTCAAGGTGGTTCTTAACCCTGCTGCACACTAGAATTATGTAGGGAATTTCTAAAAAATGCCGATGCCTAGACCCCATTTCAGATTGATCTAAGTCAGAATCTCTAAGTCTGGAGCCAAGATTGGGCATCTTTGGAGTTCCCCAAATGATTGTAATGTCTACTCAAGGTGGGGAACTATTGGTACTAGATCACCTTTCCCTTCACAATGAGTTCCAGAACTGACTTCTGAGACATATATTCTTTTTTTTAAAGATTTATTTATTTTTTTGAAAGTCACAGTTACACACAGAGAGAAGGAGAGGCAGAGAGAGAGAGAGAGAGAGAGAGAGGTCTTCCATCCCAATTGGTTCACTCCCCAATTGGCTACAACAGCTGGAGCTGTGCCGATCCAAAGCCAGGAGCCAGGAGCTTCTTCTGGGTCTCCCATGTGGGTGCAGGGGCCCAAGGACTTGGGCCATCTTCTACTGTTTCCCAGGCCATAGGAAAGAGCTGGATTGGAAGTGGAGCAGCTGGGACTTGAACTGGCACCCGTATTGGATGTGGGCACTGCAGGTGGCAGCTTTACCCACTACACCATAGCGCTGGCTCCCTGAGACACATATTCTAAGAAAAGCTGGGTTGATAGACTGAAGAAGAAGGCACTGTGCATCTGTGCAATTGATTTTGAGTACTGAACTCAGTTGTGACTCTTTGTTGTGGGACCCCAGTCCCCGTACTGATGTCCTGCTAAAGCCAAGCTGACCTACCCCTTGGGAACATCCTCTTCAGCTCATTTGGGCTCTGTTATCTTGCTGGATTCTATGTAATGAAGAATGATAGCAGTAAAGTAACAAGCTTCCATTTATGGAGTTCTTACTGCATGTTATCTTTTGCTGCAAGGCATCCATAGACATTAACATGCATATAATAACATTTTTTCCATATGGAAGTAACTATCTATAGAATAAAAACCTTCTTGTGTATGTTTATGTGTATATATATATATACATATATATATCTTCCTTATAAAAATAAAGTGGTATTTTTATGTGCATTTTTATCTTTTTATTTTGAAACAATCTCAAACATATGGAAAAGTTGCAAAGACTTTTATTTCCTGAACCATATGAGAATGAGTTGCTGACTTGATGCCCCAGTTCAACATACTTTGTTACATATTGCCTACAAACAGGTTCATTTTCCTATTCATCCACAAATATAGCTGTCAAAATTAAAATGGATTAATTATTCATCTTCAATTCCATTCAAATATCACCAGTTTTGTAACAGGAGTCGATCCAGGATCAAATGTTGCATTTAGCTTTCTCTTTAGTTCTGTTTATCTGGACAATTTCCTTGGCTTTTCTTCCTAATTTTGAAGATTAAAGACTAGTTATTTGGTAGATGTCTCTCAGTTGCAGTTAGTCTGAAGTTCCCTCGTGATCTGATTGATGTGTGCACCTAGACAGCCATCCCAGGAGTTTGACTATGGTATTCTCTGTACACCATACTACGTGGTGCAGGATTTCCATTTGTCCGATTACTGTTGGTGTTAACTTTGTTTGATTTCATTTCTACACGGACTCTTTACCCCTTATAATTAATAAGGATTTTGTGAGAAAGTTTTTGGAAATCATGTATTTATCCACTTCTTCAATAATTTTTTAAAAAGATTTATTTTATTTGTTTGAAGTACAGAGTTACAGAGAGAGGTAGAGACAGATAGAGAAAGAGGTCTTCCATCCGCTGGCTCACTCCCCAAATGGCAGCAACGGCTGGAACTGAGCCAATCTGAAGCCAGGAGCTTCTTCTGGGTCTCCCACATGGTTGCAGGGGCCCAAGGACTTAAGCCATCCTCCGCTGCTTTCCAAGGAACATTAGTAGAGAGCTGGATCTGAAGTGGAGCTTCTGGGACTTGAACCAGGTCCTATATGGGATGCTAGCACTGCAGGTCAGGGCTTTAACCCACTGCACCACAGCACAGGCCCCTTCTTCAACCTTTCAATTTATTTATACTTATGTATCATTATGAACTCATAATTCCTAATTTATTCAATAGGTTATAATCCATCAGTATCATTATTTATTTTGATGCTCAAATTATCCCATATTTGGTCAGTTCAAGCTGGCTTTGTTCATCTTTATATGAGTACTTCCTTGTTTTCTTGGTAACAAGATGTTAAGAATAGGCTTTTACTTTCCCTGTCTCAGCCCTAGTATCAACCATTTAAGGATTTTTGGTTCTTTTTAATTTTACAGAAAAGTATTTAGAAACCAATATACAGGTACAACAAGTGCTCGTTGCATTAGAAATGTCATTCTTCCTATGCCTTTTCAGTAGACAGAGCTAGCAAATATGTGTATAACACACACACACACACACACACACACTTACATGTATATACTTATATACTTTACATCATATTTTTCTATATCTATCTCTGCCTACTAAAAACTATGAATTCACATCAGTATCTCAATTTCCAAACTAACATTATGAGGCTCATTCTAGTCTTCTCTCTTTCTACATCTATAACTCCAGTCTCCAATAGTGAAAATTCTGTATCACATTATCCTCAATATGCAAGGATTGATGAATTTGATCAATCCTCCTATGTGATATTGATGAATTTGATCAATCCTCCTATGTGATATTGATGAATTTGATCATTCCTCCTATGTGATATTCTTCATATCCTGTGGCTCCCCTCTCCCAACCCTCAGTGTGTGGACACCCATCTCACTTCATTAGGGCTCTGAATCCCTGCACTGGGCTTCCACTGGGTTTTAGATGACTTATTCTAGGCCACCCCAGCCCTAGGGCCATCCCCCACTTGCTCTCTGACACTCTGTGCCAAGTTGCCACCACATTGTGCAGATGTAATTCTCATCTCATTTGGACTCTGATGCACTACAGTGGACTGATGTTCCTGCCACCCATCCACATGAGAAAGCTCACCCTACTTACCCTTTGACCCCCTGTGCCTACTCTTACTTTAGTGTGGGTACTTTCTTACCCTGCTAGGGCTACCCCAGCTCCCTCACCTCTACCCCCACCCAGTAAGGCTCTGCTCAATCTCACCTAATGCTCTGTAAGTTTTCAACTTTGGAGAATTTTGTCAAATTGACATTCAAAGAGATTCTACCAACTGAAATCCCACATGACATCACCAAATTCACTAACAGAGCAGGTAGAATCATTATCCAATCAACAAAATGACAGGTCTTACTTCTTATCTATCAATACCAACCTTGAATGTAAGTGGATTAAATTCACCATCCAAAAGACCTAGGTTGGCTGAATGGGTAAAGAGCCATAATCCCACTATATGTTGCCTACAAGAAACTCACTGCACAAACAGATAAATACGGACTGAAAGTGAAGGGTTGGATAAAGATATATCAGGCAAATGGAAATGAAAAGTGAGCAGCATAGCTATCCTGATATCAGAAAAAACAGACTTTAAATCAAAAACTGTAAAAAGAGATAAAGAAGGACATTATAGTTTATAAAAGGTTAAATTCAGCAAAAAGACATAACAATCATATATATGCATCCAACACAAGACCACTCATATATAGCAAATACTATTTGAACTAAAGGGAGAGATAGGCTCCAATACAATAATAGTGGGTGACTTCAACACCCACTTCATCAATGGACAGATCATCCAGACAGAAAAATCAATAAAGATACATCAGTGTTGAAACATACTATTGAGCAACTGGACCTACCAGACATTTACAGGACATTTCATCCAACAGCTACAGGATACACATTCTTCACATGGAACACTTTCTAGGATAGATCACATATTAGGCCACAAATCAAATATCAACAAATTTAAAAACATTGATATCATACTATGTATCTTCTCAGATCATAAAGGAATAAAATGAGAAATCAACAAGAAGAAGAAGAATGGAATACTCATAAATACTCAGAAATTAAACAACATGGTACTGAATGATCAATTGAAGAAATTAAAAAGGAAATAAAAAACTTTCTTGAAATAAATAAAGGAAAATGGAAGCACAGCATATTACATTTCTTGGATAAAGCAAAAGCAATTTTAAGAAGGAAGTTTATAGCATTAAGTGCTTACACTAAAAAAAAGAAATGTCTCAAATTAAAGATTTAATGATGCATCTTGAAAACTTAGAAAAATGAGAACCAACCAAACCCACAATCAGCAGGAGGCAAGAAATACTAAGGCTCAGAACAGAAATAAATAAATGTGCACACATCTGATCCAGGGATTTTACCAGAGGGGGGAAAAATATCTATGTTCAACACTGACTTTGAGTCTGGCTGGGAGGATTGACAGGGGTCTGGGCATCCATGTAGGACTGTGAGGTGACCCCACCTCTCCACATATCACAGACTCAGGGGTTCAAACTGTCTAGGCAGAGCACCCACAGGCAGCTGGCTCTGGGACCATCTCTGCTTCTCGATGGATGGGATAGGCTGAGAGGGTGGAGTGGATCCTTGGCACCCCATGACTGTGGGAAACTTGTGTGCTGAGACCGTGGGGACTCTGTGACTGCACAAAAGGGCACAGTGTGTAGCTGAGTCTCAGGGAAACCACTGTGTGAGGCTCCACCTGCTCAGAGCTCCCTGCTTGCCGGGAGCAGGTCATTGCAGCAGGATCTGCACTCATCCTGAGGACTGGACAGATCCTTTGTGTGGCTCATGCAGCAGCACACATGAGTATTGCACCCAATGGGGACTAACACCAGGCACTGATTATTTTTGAAGCAAGGAGGTGAGGGTGTGATTATGCCAATAGAGGTGATCATACCCTCTCCCATGCTGACAAGAGAGGAGATCTACATGCCCAACTTGTGTTTCACCCTGAGTACATGCCCCACCCTGGAGCACTGAACAGTGTTCCCTGGCCACACCAGCACATGCCTCTGGGTATTCGCTGAAGGAGCAGACACTCCTCTAAGCCACAGAGGCATAGTTCAACAATAAAATTCATCAGAGGAAAAAACAACAACAAATATTTTCATGAATGCCTAAAAATAGATGCAGAAATTCAAGAAACAAGAAGGAGGAAGACAACATGACCCCAACAAAGGAACACAGCAACACTTCAATATTGGAATGTGAAGAAGAAGAGATTGATGTAATGCTTACATTGGAATTCAAAAAATTAGTTGTAGGATTACTCAGAAACAATGAGAAACAAATTCAAGAGGTAAAGAAATCCATACATGACATGGATGAAAAATTTTCTTATGAAATTGAGAGAAATCAAAATGAAATATTAGAAATGAAGAATCAATATGTCAAATAAAAAATACAGTGGAAAGCCTTAACATCAGACTTGGTAAAGCAGAAGAAAGAATATCCAAGCTAGAAGTGAAATCTTTTGAAAATTTTCAGTCAGGAATTCCTGAAGGTGTGGAAAGAGAAAATGGATTAGAAGGCATATTCAGTAATTACAGAAAACTTCCCTAATTTGGAGAAAGAAAGTGACATCCAAGTATGCAAGACACATAGAATTTTTTTATAGACACAACCACAAAAGATATTAACCACAACACATTGTAGTCAAATTTTCAGCAATAAATTATAAAGAAAATATTTCAAAATGTGCACAAAAGAAATACAAAATTACTTTCAGATAATGTTCAGTTAGACTCCCAGCTGATTTTTCATCAGAAAGCCTACACATACAGCCCACCAAAATTGAGTCATGAAGACATAGAAAACCTACAGACCAATAAGCAAGAAGGAGATTGAGCCAGTAATGAACATCCTTCCAACAAAGAAAAGCCCAAGACCAGAAGGCTTCATTGCTGAAGTCTGACAGACATTTAAAGAACTAATTCCAATTCCTCTCAAGCAATTCAAAACTAATCAAAGGGAGTAATCCTTGCAAACTCCTTTGAAGAGGTTAGCATCAGCTTAATTCCAAAACAAAAAAAAAGACACAACAAAGATAAAGTATAGACCAATATCACTGATGAACATAGATGCAAAAATCCTAAACAAAACCCTAGCTAATAGAATGGACCAAATGGAATTTATCCCTGGTATGCAGGTATGTTTCAACATTTGCAAATAAATAAACGTGATACATCACATGAACAAACTAAGAACAAAAACCATATGATTTTCACAATAGATACAGAGAAAGCATTTGATAAAATACAACACCCTTTCATGATGAAAGCCTTAAGCAAATTGGGCACATTTGCTTAAGTTAGGAACATTCCTGAACACAATTAAGGGAATTTATGACACACCCAAAACCTCCATCATATTGAATGGGGAAAGGTTGAAAGCATTTACACTAAGATCCAGATTCACACAAGGATGCTCGCTTTCACCATTACTATTCAATATAGTCCTGGACATTTTAACCAGAGCCATTGGACAAGAAAAATTAATCAAAGGGATACAAATTGGGAAGGAGGAAGTCAAACTATCACTGTTTGTAGATAACATGATAATATATAGAGGGGAACCAAAAGACTACACTTAAAGAATATTGGGACTCATAAAAGAGTTTGGTAAAGTTGTAGGATATAGAGTTAACACAAAAAACCAATAGCTTTTGTATATACAAACAATGTCATGGCTGAGAAAGAACTTCTAAAATAAATCTCACGTACAATAGCTACAAAATATTAAATACATTGGAATGAATTAAACCGAGGAGAACAAAAATCCCCACGATGAAAATTACAAACATTAAAGAAAGAAAAAGACATAAAAAATGGAAAAATCTTCCATGTTCATGATTGGAATTTGTAAATTCAATGCAATCCCAATCAAAATACCAATGACTCTTTTCAGAGCTAGAAAAACTGATGCTAAAATACATAGGGAAACACAAAAGAGCTCAAATAGCTAAAGCAATCTTATACAACAAAAGCAAAGCTCCTAGGAATTTATCCTAACAAAATGAGCTCAGCATATGAAAGAGTTATCTGTACTCCCATGTTCATTGCATCTCAATTCACAATAGCCAAAATACTGTGAATCAACCAATGACTGGATCAAGAAATTATGGTATATATACACTGTGGAATACTACTCAGTGGTTAAAAAAAAGAAATCCTGTCTTTCACAACAAAATTGATGCAATTGGAAACTGCAGTGCTCAGTGAAATAAACCAGTCCCCAAAAGGTAAATACCATATGTTCTCCCTGACTTGTGTAATTAACAGAGTACCTAAAATGTAATGTATAGGAGTGAAATTGACATCTTGAGATTCAGTGATCATTTACAGCACTTGTCTCTACTGTTGACTGACAGTGTTTTTTCTTATTATGATTTACTGAATTCTTAACTTAGTGTAGGGTTAATCTTATAAGATAAACTGAAAATGGTTCTCAGGACTAGTGCTGTGGCATAGTAGGTTAAACCGCCTCCTGCACAGACATACAATATGGGCACTGGTTTAAGTCCTGTCTGCTCCACTTAAGCCAAACCCGGAAAGACAAATACCACATGTCCTCCCTTATACGAGGGAAGTAAAAGTTTAAAAAATAAATCAAAAGGAAAGAGAGAAAAAGAAGAAAGAAATATCTGTGTGTGTCAGTATTGCTGCAAATGTGGTTTTGTAAAATTTTGTTTTATACCTTTGTCAAACCAATGGTTAAGAGTGTTATACTAATATAGTTTTAATGATTGGTGGCTATTTTAAAATTTACTGTATGTGGGTGAAATGGCCATTTTTTCATTCAATTACTGCTTATAGCTGTTGTCTATATTCCCACTAGACTAGGGTCTTTTTGCTTTTTACTTGTTCAATTTCTTATTTGGTGAAGTATTAAGTCTTTTTACTATAATGTAAATCTAAAATATACTATCTCAAGAACAATAAAAAAAGAAAGGGAGAAGGGAAGAGGGTGGGAGGGAGAGAGGGAGAAGGGAGGGAGTAAGGAAATTTCATTATGGTTTTAGAATTGTGCTTACAAATCACAACAAATCTGTTAAAAACTAACAATTAAAATTTAAAAATTAAAAAATAGCAAACACCAAACTGTATAAAGCAATGAAAGTCCCTCAGATATATAACATATTTTCTGCTGTTTAATAAACAAATCGAGGTCCAGAAGCGCATTTTTAGTCAGAAATTTAATCAAAAGTAATAGCCAGTGTTAATTTTTAATGGGACAAGAAAAACAACACATGAACAGTCTGTTTTGACTAGAACAGTTGTCAAATCAATCGTTAATTGTTGGTACTTAATTTCATTTCGCCTGGAAAAAAAAGATGTAAGTTTAGAATACAAAAAACAAAACCAGTCCGTCCCAATGATTATGGGAATTTCAGGCCATTTGATCTGTGTCCTAAATACTTGGAAAAAGACACAGTACCACAGCATGCCCTTGTTCTGAAGAAGCCCTCAGCCCACATTTCATGATAACCAGTCTGTTGAGCATTGACAGGCCACTGGACATAGCATTGTTCACAGTGCAGCCCTGGGAATGTTGGGAGCTGCCCCACTTACACATACTCGGGAAGTGGCATGGAGTTATCTTCTTAGAGTTCCCTGTAGGTGGCCTAGCCAGATCTGAGCAATCTGTTGAAATTAACCGGCTCCTATTGTCTTCTTCCCTGGTGTGGGAGAGTTAAGCACATTCGTTTTAACAATCTTTAGAAATGAACTAGGGTAGATCCCAATGAATTGTGCCATTTATATTTAAAGTTAATGAAATATTTAGGAAAAAACACTTAAATGAAAACTGAGCGTAAGTTTTCCATAATTTTCTACATTTTACCAGGTAAACTGGTATTATCTAAGACTACGTATTTTGGGAAGCATGAGGACATTCTTCTGCCACAACCCTAATTTTCATATTCACAGAGCATGCCTGGAGGTGCTTGGCACATCTTACAAGACATCATTCAAGGAATTCTAGGACTAGAAAGTATTTTAAAGACTATCCATTTTAAACTTCTCATTTTTCAAATGAGAAAACTAAGCCATTAAGTTAAGAAATATTCCCACGGTCCCTCATGTCACGGTTTAAACAGCTACTTGTGAAATATTTCCTGGCAACTCCTTCTTATCTAAGAATTAATTATCCCACAGCTACAATCACTTAGCTCTTTGTCCCAGGTCTGCCACAGCACTTGTCACTTTACGTTCTGTGGATGTGTGGCCTGAAGGAAGCATTGTGGCCTCAGTACACCCAGCACAGTCTGACACATGGTAGCTGCTCAAGTCACATTAGTTTAGCAGTTTAATAAACACATGAGTAAATGATGAATCAGTGGAGAATGAACATAAATGAACAGAGAGGTCTTGATCTAAGTCACTGTGACAAACACCAGTGCTCGACTTTAGGGTGGTCTCATCCCTTCAAGACCCAGGCAGCTGTGTTTTCAGTCGCTGTTAGTTTCATCTCATTTCCTACTATTGGCTCAAGAACTAAGAACATCACGTATTAAAGCCTTAGAAGTAGAAACAAGCAGCAATTAGATTCATTGATTCCTGAAAAAGTGATTGCTTTCTTTATATTTTAACAAATATTTATCGAGAGACTACCATGTGCCTGGTGCTGTTATAGATTATGTGAATTCCATAGAATTCTGGTCTTGTGGATCTTACATGCCAGTGGGGACCAGACAATAGACTGATGATGCATAATAAGAGTCAGATTTTGACGAGAACCATGATGACAAACAAAGCAATATAAGGAGCTTGAGAGACAGGGAAGGAGTAATATTTAGAGAGGCCAGTCAAGAGGTCTCTTTAAAAAATGTATTTGAAAGGCAGAGTGGCACTGAGAGAGAGAGAGAGAGAGAAAGAGAGAGAGAGAGAGAGAAATCTTCCACCCACCACTTCACTCCCCAAATGCCTGTGAAAGCCAGGAATCTGGGACTCCAATTGAGTCTCCAAGGTGGGTGCAGAGAACCAAGTCCATGAGCCATCATCTACTACCTCCAAGGATATGCATTAGCAGGAAGCTGGATCAAAAACAGAGAAGGGGCTGGCGCCACGGCTCACTAGGCTAATCCTCTGCCTGCGGTGCTGGCACACCGGGTTCTAGTCCTGGCCTGGGTGCTGGATTCTGTCCCGGTTGCCCCTCTTCCGGGCCAGCTCTCTGCTGTGGCCAGGGAGTGCAGTGGAGGATGGCCCAAGTCCTTGGGCCCTGCACCCCATGGGAGACCAGGAGAAGCACCTGGCTCCTGCCTTTGGATCAGTGCGGTGTGCTGGCTGCGGCGGCCATTGAAGGGTGAACCAACGGCAAAGGAAGACCTTTCTCTCTCTCTCTCTCTCTCTCTCTCTCTCACTGTCCACTCTGCCTGTCAAAAACAAAAACAAAACCAAAAACAAAACCAAAAACAAAGAAGGGATTCAAACCCAGGAACTGCCATATGGAATGTGCTGCGCCATGAAGCCCACTGAGGGAGGATGACTTGGAGCTGAATCCTGCTTTGCCCCCTGTACTCACATCTCAGACCTGTAGCTCCCAGGGTTCCAGGATGATCCAGTGTAGAAGCTATCTTCCATGCTACCCCAAATCTTCTTCCTCAGTTATTTTATTTTACTGCATGGCAAAGACTATTTTGAATGCAGTTCTTATGGCTGTCAGGGCCTGAAGGCTATCTCTTTTCCTAAATATCAAATACTGGGTTTGGTGCGACTCTCCCTCCATTGCATTTCAGCAGACAGTATTGAGAATTCATCATATACTAGAAAGTGGCCAGGCCTTAGAAATGCAGACCACATGACCGCAGTGATCTTACACATTAGTGGGGGATAGTAACCATATAAACTAAATCACAAAAAAAGAGTGATAGGGCTATTGAGAGCTGTAGATTTATGGGAACAAAAACCAAAGCAGCTCCTGAACTTAGGAACTTGGAAATACACTCAGAGGAGGTCACACCAGATGGAGTTGGGGACATGCAGCTCCCAACTGTGGCACCTTGACATACTGAATATTTTAAGCAGAAGGAATTTGAGAAAATGCCTGAAGAAGCAGGATGTTATCTCTGACTCTCCCTGTCTGTTCTTGCCTAAACAAGTCAGAAAACCTAGGGGGGATTTTCTCACCCTCCCCTGAAGGCGGTCATAGGATTCTTGTGTGAGAAGCGCCCACCCTCTCCCCAGAGGAAAAGAGCATCCTTGTCTCTGATGATGAAGGGACATAGAGAGGAATCCAAATGCACAGGCCTTGCTAAGCTTCCCCCAGCTTGCTGTGCTTGCCTGCTACTCTTTGCCCTATCGCATTTCTCCACAACTGCCTGCACTTCATCAAATCTGCTATAACACCCAGCTCTAACTGTTTCTTCCTTATGAAAGCCCCTATGTCAGGTAAAACGTATTAAATAAACTTGAATGCTTTTCTCCTGTTTATCTGTTATAGGGACCCAAGCCATGACCTAAAAGAGCACAAAGAAGAGACATTGTTCCCCCTCTATCTGTCTGAATAAGCTGTAAAACAGAAGATGGCATTTTCCAGTCTGACACTTGCATGAGAGAGATGACAATTGAGAACAACGTTGTGTAAAGCGTATTCTAGAAGCTCCGTTTGAACACTAAGTCTTCTGGTTTGGTTCACTCATAGTCTGTCAGGTGAGGAAGAGGATTCACAGTTAAGAGATGTGACACTCAGACTAAGTATGGTTTCATTCTGAAAAATTATTTTTAGCCAATTTGAAGGGCAGCAATGTAAATGAGAGTTAGCATTAGAGTGAGGTCTTTTCATGATGGGTCTTCAAAAACCTGTGGAGAGTGTACATCATACATACAACTATTACATACATCCTCTTATGCACAGCCATTCAAGCTCCAAACAGCAAGGAATCACTGAGATTGTCAGAAAAGCCAATCAGGTAACAGTAGGAGCATGAAATGGGGCCAAGACAAGACTGGTTAGTTGACTGCTGCAATCACCTTGAAGTGGTTGAGGAGACTCTAGGCCAGGATTATGTCAAGACACTGGAAGAAAAATCATCACCATGATCATGAATGTCAGTGCCAAGGTAGACATGACAGATCAGGCATTGGATTGGAGTTGATGAATGTGCGTGAACACCACTCCACTCAAAAAGCTTTTTCTTCCTTTTCTCCTCTCCTTCATCATCTCAGTTCTGAGAAGAAAAATATGTCCTGGCTAATGAGCTTCAGATTCCATGACATTGGTTGGGATTTTTATTAACCAACAGATGATGATTTTCCATTCTGTTCCATCCGTAAGGCAATGAATTTCTGTTAAAAGAGAGGAGAGAGGACTTTCAGAGGCCAGTTTCATATCACTGCTTTAGTTGCTGATTTGTCAGTTTCTATAGCTTCCAATGCTGCAGGAAAAGCGATGACTGCTAGGTGGAGAATACAGGGCTGCCTGCAACTCCTTCCAAGCTTTGGGGAGAATATTTTGCAGTTAAATATAATACAATACTTTTTTCACCTACACAAGGGATGGGAATAGAAATTTAAGATTCCAAGTATTGCTGACTCCCCTGTTTGGGTCTGTCATAAATTGTCTGGATTTAATTGAGGAATGTTCCTTTTATACCAAATTTAATTAAGGTTTTCATCATGAAAGGATGTTGTATTTGATCAAATACCTTCTCTGCATCTATTGAGATAATCATATGATTTTTATTCTTCAGTTTGCTAACATGATGCTTCATATTTATTGATTTATGAACATTGGACCATCCCTGCACACCAGGGATAAATCCCACTTGGTCTGGGTGAATGATCTTCCTGATGGGTTGTTGAATTCGATTAGCTAACATTTCATTGAGGATTTTTACATTTATACTCATCAGGACTATTGGTCTATCATTCTCTGTGGCATTTTTTTCTGAATTAGGAATTAAGGTGATGCCAACCTCATTGAAGGACTTTGGGAGGATTCCTGCCTTTCATTTCTTCTGAATAGCTTGAGAAGAATTGGAATTAATTCTTCTTCAAATGTCTGGTAGAATTCACCAGTGAAGCCATCCAGTCCTGGGCTTTTCTATGTTGACAGGTCTTTATTATAGATTAAATATCCTTTTTTGGTTACTGGTCTGTTTAGATTTTCTATGCCTTCATGACTCAATATTGGCAGATTTTATGTGCCCAGGAATCTATCCATTTCTTCTAGGTTTCCCAATTTGTTGGCATACAGCTCTTTGTAGTAATTCCTGATTATTCTTTTGATTTCTTTTTTTTTTTTTTTTGACAGGCAAAGTTAGGCAGTGAGAGAGAGAGATAGAGAGAAAGGTCTTCCTTTTCCATTGGTTAACCCCCAAAATGGCTGTTACGACCGGCACACCGCATGGATCCAAAGCCAGAAGCCAGGTACTTCCTCCTGGTCTCCCACGTGGGTGCAGGGCCCAAGCATTTGGGCCATCCTCCACTGCATCCCCGGGCCACAGCAGTGAGCTGGACTGGAAGAGGAGCAACTGGGACAGAATCCGGCACCCAGACCGGGACTAGAACCCAGGGTGCCGGCGCTGCAGGTGGAGGATTAGCCTAGTGAGCTGTGGCTCCGGCCTTGATTTCTTTTTTTAAAAAAGATTTATTTACTTATTTGAAAGATAAGCTATAGAGAGGCAGAGACAGAGACAGAGAGAGAGAGGTCTTCCATCCCCTGGTTCACTCCCCAGATGGCCATAATGGCTGGAACTGTTCCAATCTGAAGCCAGGAGCCAGGAATTTCTTCCAGGTGTCCCACACAGGTGCAGGGGCCCAAGCACTTGGGCCATCGTCTGTTGCTTTCTCAGGCCATAGCAGAGAGCTGGGTCAGAAGTGGAGCAGCCAGGACTCAAATCAGAGCCCATATGGGATGACGGCACTGCAAGAGGCGGCTTTACCTGCTACACCACAGCGCCGGCCCCTCTTTTGATTTCTGTGGTATCTGTTGTTACATTTCCTTTTAATAAATAAATAATCTATGATTTTTATTTATTTATGTCTCTGCCTCTTTTTTTTTTTTTTGCTTAATTGTCCAATGGTGTATCTTTTTTTTTTTTATTTAAAAAAAAAAACCCAGGCTTTTATTTCACTGATCTTTTGTATTTTTATTTAAATTTTTAATTTCTTCTCTAATTTTAGTTATTTCTTTCCTCTACAAATCTTGTGTTTGGTTTTTCTAGGTCCCTGAGATACATTGGTAGCTCATTTATTTGGTGCATTTTTAATTCCTTCATGTAGGCACCGATTGCTATAAGCTTCACTCTTAACATTGTTTTTGCTGTCTCCCATAAATTTTGATACGGTGCATCATTGTCTTCATTCATTTACAGAAATTTTTTGATTTCTCTTTCGATTCCTTCTATAACTCACTGTTCATTCAGAAACATGTTGTTCAGTTTCCATGTGTTTGCATATGATCTAGAGATTCTTGAGTTGTTGATTTCAAGCTTCATTAAATCGTGGTCCAAGAAGATGCATGGTATGATTTGGATATTTTTTTTAATTTGCTGAGACTTGCTTTAGGCCTGGCATATTGTCTATTCTTGAGGAAGTTCCATGCACTGATGAGAAAAATGTGTATTTTGCAACTATGGGGTGGAAAGTTCTGTAGCTATCAGTTAGGTCCACTTGGTCCATAACATTGATTGGTTCTGTTGTTTCTTTGTTGGTTTTCTGTCTGGTTGATCTGCTGATTGATGAAAGTAGGATGTTGAAGTCCTCTGTTACTATTGTATTGGAATCTATGTCTCCCTTTAGATCTATTGACATTTCTTTTAAATAGACAGGTACCCTATGATTGCATGCATATACATTTGATATAGTTACATCTTCCTGTTCTGTTGATACCTTAACCATTACATAGTGTCCTTCTTTGTCTCTTTTAACAGTTTTTGATTTAAAGTGTGTTTTGTCTGATAGTAGGATATCTACATCTGACCTTTTTTTTGCTTTCCATTAGCGTGGAATATCTTTTTTCATCCTTTCAGTCTGTGGGTATCTTTGTTGGTGAGATGTGTTTCTTGTAGGCAGAAAATAGATGGGTCTTGTTTTTTTTAATCCATTCAGCCAGTCTGTAGCTTTTAACTGGAGAGTTGAGGCCACTTACGTTCAAGGTGATTATTGATAAGTAACAACTTGGCCCTGCCATTTTTCCATAAATATTCCCGTTTTTTTCTTTGGATTTCTTTTGTACTTTTACTGAAAAATTTTGTGCCTTCATATTCTTTTACAGTGATGACTATGCTTCTGTGTTTCTGTGTGTAGCACATCCTTAAGCATCTTTTGTAAGACTGGACTAGTGGTGACAAATTCTTTCAACTTCTGTTCATTATGCAAGGTCTTTATTTCACCTTCATTAATAAATGAAAGCTCCTTTGAAATTAATCTGGTGTTTCTCTCAAGTACATTTTAGGATCTTTTCTTTATGCTTTACTGTTGAATATTTGACTACAATGTGTTGTGCAGTTCTTTTCTGGTCATAGCTATTAGGAGTTCTATGTGCTTCCTGTACTTGGACACCAAATTGCTGAAGTTTTCTGTAATTATTTCACAATATAGGTCTTCTAGTCCATTCTCTCTTTCTATACCTTCAGGAACTCCTAAGACCCATATTTTGGATCATATGATAATATCCCATAAATCTCCAGCATTTCCTTTTTCTAATTTCTTCTTTTATTATTATTATTTTTGGTTTGACTGAAAATTTTTCAAAGACTTGTCTCTTAGCTTGGATATTCTTACTTCTGCCTCACTTGTTGCTAAGGCTTTCCATTGCATTTAAAATCTCAATTTCATGGGAAAAATTTTCCTTCATGTCGTGTGTGGATTTCTTTAGTTCATGGATTTGCTTTTGATTCCTTTTGAGTAATCCTATGATTAAACTTTTGAATTCCATTTCAAGCATTTCATCAACATCTACATCTTCACATTCTAAAATTTAAATGTTGTTGTGCTCCTTTTGGGAGTCATGATGTCTTTCTTATTCTTGCTTATTGAATTCCTGCTATTATTCTTAGGTATTTGTGGAAATACTTGTTGGTTTTTTCCTCCGATGGTTTTTATCTGTGAACTATGCTTCTTTGGCTTATTGGAATGTCTTCATGTTCAGTAAATACCAAGAGGTGTGTACTGGGTGTGGCCAAGGAGCTCTGGTCAGTGCTCCACGGTTGGGAGAGTATCCAGGATAATGCTCAAGTTGGTCATGGGAGATCACCTCTTGTCAACATAAGGAGGGGCATAGTCACCTCTGTTGGTGTGATCACCCTCTCACCTCCTCTCCTCCAAGCTGAGCAATACTTGGGTTTTAGCCCCTAGTGGGTTCAACGCTCATCCATACCATCGTATGAACCACACAAATGATCTGTGCAGTCCTTACCCCGAGCATGGATCCTACTGCAACCAGGTAACCAGAGATCTCTGGGTGTATGGAGCTGCACACAGTGATTGCCCAAATACCCAGCTACATCCTGCACTCTTTCATGCAGCCACTGAGTCCCCACAGTCTCAGCATACAAGGCTCCAAACAGTTTCTGGGTACAGAGGCTCCGTTCTGCCCCACCAACCTGTCTGGTCCACGGAGAGGCAGATGTTTCCCCAAACCAGCTGTCTGTAGGTTCTCTGCCTAGGAACCTTGAGACCCAGAGCTTGTGGTATGTTGCAAAAATGGGGGGCACCTCACAGTCCTACGTGGGTGCCTAGCCCTCTGTCTATCCTCCCAGCCAGGCTCAAAGTCAGTGGGGACCACAAATTTTTACCTCCTCAAGAATCTCTGGACCACAAGTGTACATAACAGCCACTGGCCAAATATTGCCCTTCCCCGCCACTGTCACTACTACTGCTGAGAAGATGTCATATCTCAGCCAGTTACTGTGCATATGCCCAAGAGCTTCGGCAGCTGCCACCCAAACCCAAAATGGCACTTGCCCTCTCTCACCTGGGTGCCAAATGTTGTTGTGGGAAGGATGGGGTGACAGAAACATGCACCTTTTACTTCCGCTGCATCTTCAGGTACCTGTCAGCCCTGAGGGCTCCCGGCTGGACTCATGCTGCGTTCTCCCTCCTGCTATATCAACATGGGCTGCTGCAGTTTGATCTCACCTCCATCTCCAAGTTGCCACCCGCTCCAGCTCATGGCTGCTGGAGTTGTGTGTTTTGTCAATGTTTGTGCTACTTGTCCTCACCTTCCACACAAGTCCATGGTGTTCCTCTTCCTTCGATAGAATGTCCACTGCTGTTTTCTCTCTAATTATCCCCTGAGAATGTACTTCCTACACTTTTAAAAAAAAAATTTATCCCTAGCCTAGCACAGTATGTTGTTCCCTATTCCACCATCTTGGAACCCCTGAAAAGAGTTTGAAAATTTTAATTTCTAACAAATTATAATATGATGTTGATCCTGCTGATCCAGGACCACATGTTGAGAACCATAGATTTTTCCAGAAGCTCTGAGATGGAGGCTAGCACGTTTTCATGAATGCCTCTGGTTTCTGTGGTTTGTAGCAAATCTGAACTGTTCTCTATCTGATTCACAGGGCTTCTTCTCTTCAAGTATATTTTAAACTCTGTATGCAGGAACTACTCACAAAATAGTAATGATACCATGGTGCGTGATCTCCATATGTGAAGCTTTGTGCTACCCATTGTATTTACATTAACCCATGAGATGCTATCATTTCCTTCCTTTAACATGTGAAGAAAATGGCAGAGAGGGCACACAACTTGCCCAAAGTTGCACAGCAGCACAGGGTGGAACCAGGATCGAAACCCTGGGTACACAAATTCTTTTTGAGCACTACCTAGTTTGTTGCGTGGTGTCCCGAGGCACCTGAGGAAAAGCACCTGGCAAAGCACCTCACACGTGGCATCGAGAGTCCCCTGCAATGGTGGCCATAGTCTCGGAAAGCAGGGATGATCCCCATGTGGTTACTGAGGGAGCTGAACAAGCACAGTCTGCCTTTTGTGGCGCTCTTTTTACTTTGTCCAATGCCTTTTGCACAATTCTGTGCATGTAGAAGTGAGGCTTATAAAATACAAGTATAGACTTGCTTCACAAATAGTTCAGCTGACTTTGTGCTGTGCTATTCACTTGCTGTCATTTTCTTATTATGCTTTTCATGGATGATGGCCCATGACTGAGAGGGCGGGACAGAACTGGGAGGGCATCCCACGCTCACCGAAAAATCTTTGTGCTGTTAGATTTGCCACTCATTTGGAGCCTTAACCAATAATCCTGGCTTAACAGCATTGCAGAGCACACGATGCAGCACAATTGCAGATGTGAAAACCAAAAATGAAATAGAACCCCCAAAACACATGTTCATGACTATTTTCAAAACAGCATCTTTAAAAGTCAAGCCAATAACGTTAATACAAAGAATCGATAATCACTATAAGAATATTTGCAAACACCATAGCATAGTTGCTACTGTATTGCTATTCTTTTGTTCAAAATAAAATCTCTTTTTTTGGCAGATCTCTTAATGAGTCCCAGATGAACATATCTGTTGCCTCTTTTAGCACAAGAAGCCTTAACATTTACAATTTCAAAGAAGGACATGCATGATTTATCACACATCAAAACTGAATATACCGTGCAGTCAAGCTTATCATTACACTAATTTTCCCTTATAAGGAGTCTATTTACCAAAATCAGACTGTTTTTTCAAATCCTTAAGTCCTGAAGTATATGTTTCCATATACTGTTTCCTTCCACTTTAAAAATATAGAAAACAATTTCACAAGCAGAAAGCACTTAACTCAAAACCCTAAAGTACTCATTTCAACCTGTATCACCTTACAGCATGAGCACCAGTTCACAGTGGACTTTGAAGACGGTAGGTGCATTTGGCTGTGTGGACTCTGCTCACTTCCACGGGCCCATAAACAAGAATAAGGGGTGCTGCAAGATGCCTCAGTCTCTTTTGTGAGCCAAATTAGGAGAGGACACAGGTGCAAACGCAGGCTCAAGGGTCAAGGTCGAGGTAGCTTGCCCACACTCCTGAAGAGGGCAGCAGAGGCGCCTCAGTGTGGGAAGCAGTACAGAAGTGGGGTAGAAGGCATGGATTTGGGCAACAGCCTTGCTCAAAGACGCGGAGGTGTGCTGCAAAACGCCAGGTCCTGAGAGGCAGAGCTCAGCTTTGAGGTGACCTGGCTGCTGTGCCTGGCCTCATTTACCAAGGGGAATGTCATTAGCAGCCTCTAAGCCTATCACCCTGCCTGCAAAGACACATGGATGCTCTTGTTTCAGTTATCTTTGCTAAGGTGTGTGAGAGATAGGGAAAATAATGAATAATTGACCCCAAGCATCAATACTTCTTTAACACTGTCTGTGTCCTGTCAGTCCTCAATCATACTGCAGCTTCCAGCAAATTGTAACCTAGGATGTACCCAAATGTGCTTCCGTGGGCCTCTGACCTCCAGTGCTTTCTTGTGTTCATGTGTTGGCTGCAGGGATTCTAAGATGCGATGAGATTCCTAGGATCCCTGCATCAAAGAGATACGCAGGTTTCTCTCAGGGTCTCCAGAAATTGGGTCCATACCTGGGACTCTCTTCTTACTGAAAGCAGCTGGCTTTTCCTGAGAACATCACAGTCTTGAACTAGAGCCCACAAGATGTTGTCTTGCTGCATTTAGCTTCTGGTCAATTCGCCTTTTTTTTTTTTTTTTTTTTTCTTGCTTTCATCCCAGGTCTGTCTCAGAAAACTAGACGAGCTCTAAATGTGATGAGCATTCGGGGCAAACTTCATTGGTGTGGATGTGTGTGTAAATTCAGAAGAATTGTCACTTTTCTCCAAAGCTATCAATTCCTGCTTAAATCAAGAAGGAAATTGCTAATTTCTTGGCTGAAATTGTTTCTGTCATTTTGATATGTACTTGAGACCTCTGCAGGAATATGTGTAGGTTTCTAGTGAACTGTAGTGAGGTTTAGAGCTGAAGATTTAAGAAAGCTCCAGATCTCAGACTTCCAAATAAACCATTGATGCAGTCAATGCTGCTATATATCCGGCTCAAGTGTCATAGCACAGGCGCCTGCTTGTATTTTGAACAAGAAATAATTTAATAGAAGAAAAGACTCCATTTCTGCATAGCAGACACTCCACTAATTAACTGAATATCAAATGCTTTTTGCCAGAGTGATCTTCTCCTGGACATAGAGATAGTCATTTGCCACTAGCTCTTTGGTTTTATTTTCTGTTAATACAACGGAGAGGGACAGGGCCTCTGGGAGACAGTCTGTTGACAGATTGGCCTCCTTGTGATACCCATGCTTCATTCTTCTCTGAATCTCAGAGGAAAACCAGCAGCCTTATTTCCCAGTTTGTTCCCCGTATGTCTCCAAGTTAGACTTGGCCCGTGAGAAGCATCCCCTGAGCTGTTCCAGGCACATAGAAGAAAAAGCAGTTTTTGCTTTGTTGCTAATTACCGGTTACTCAGATCTTTGGCTTCCTGGAGTGCTCCTGAGAAACACCCACTGGGGGCAACTTGTACACACTAGCAGGTGCGATTTCCTTGGAGATCTGTGCATTTCCAGACATCTTAAAAGCAACTTTCCGACCTTTACTTACCCAGCACTTCTCACCGTTGTCTGAACTTCAATTCCTCCATCTACTCTCTCTAACCAAAACAATCCAGGATGATTTCTGCTTTCTGATTGAATCCTGACTGATAAGAGGGCAAGCAATTCATCTTCTCTTGCCCCTCTCTACTTATAGCACAAAAGGGAAGGATATTAACCAGGGAGAAAGTAAGAGTACTTCTTAAATGCACATAGCTCACACTGCACGGTTAGGTATGAACACAGAGGTCAGAGATAAAGGCCCCACCTTCCAACAGTAACAGAGAAAACAGAGATACAACAATGACCAGACTTACATAAGCTGTATAGGTAAACATAATAACTAAAAGTGAATGCCAAAGGGGTACCGGACCAGGGAATCTTTCAGAGGTAATGTTCCCTGTGCGTGTATCTGTCTTCATTCCAAAGTCTTCCAGGCCAGTTCTCAGTAGGTGGCTTTCTGAGACATGTGCTGTCATCCATGACGGCATTCTGAGCTGCTCCAACACGCTGCTCCACCAGGGCAGCACCGGCACAGCATGCCTAGGGCACAGGACATGGGAGGCTTGCGAGTGAGGAAATAAAGGGTTTCACTTTCTGCTACTTCCTGCACATTCGCAGAATATCCCTGGGAAGAATCTGTAGGGGAAAATAAAGGCCATGAATAGTTCCATTGAAAGCGACATCTACAGGGGTGCAGTGGGGTGGCAGGAATAACTTCTTATGTTCTATAGCACAGTAGAATAACTGTAGTTGGCAGCAACCAGTTCTATATTTCAAACTAGCTAGTAGAGAGGATTCTGAATGTTCCCGATATGAAGAAAAGGTATCTAAGGTGAAGGATTAGCCAACTGCACTGATCTGATCATTATACATTGTGTATGTGTATTGAAATGTGACATTGAACCCCATAAGTATGTACTTATGATGTATCAACTAAAAAAATATTTGAAAAAAGAAAACAACTCCATTTGCAATTGTATAAAAATAATGCAAACAATGGGGAGTCATCTGTTAGAAAGATTTGTTTCCTTTTAAAGTATTATTTATTTATTTAAAAAGTAGAATTGGAGAGAGAGAGAGAGAGATCTTCCATCCACTGGTTGACTCATAAAGTGGTCACAACAGCCAGGTCTGAGACAGGCCAGGAGCCAGGGGCTTCATCTAGGTCTCCCACGTGGGTGGCAGGAGACCAAGCACTTGGGCCATCTTCCACTGCTTTCCCAAGCACATTAGCAGGGATCTGGGTCAAAAGCAGAGTAGCCAGGACTCAAACCAATACCCCATGGGATGCCGATGTCACAGGGTATGGTTTAATCTACTATGCCACAGCACTAGCCCCAAGATTTGGGTTTAGAGAAACGTAAAATATAGACTCCCAGTGGCTTGAGCAGTGTAGAATGGGAGGTAGGCAACCAGAGGCTTTCCACTGTCTTCTCTCCATCCTCTGCTCCGTGTCCTCAGCATCTGGTCTATTCCGAGCTCTTCACCTTGTGGAAGCAAAATGGATGCAGCAGTCCCAACAGAGACATGGAGAACGGAACCAGCTCGAGTACCTAAAAGGGAGTTGTGGGTCTGGTGTTTGGAGAAAGTGAGACTTTCAGCAAGCCACCCTTCATACCAATTCCATTGGCTAAAAGTAGGTCCCAAGTCTACCCTTAAACTTATCAATGGAAAGAAAATTGCCAGGATTTGAGCTTGGAACTGGGAATAGCATCCCCTCCTTTGTGACATATTAAGGTGGGATGGGTGCTTGATACTGGGACT
Source organism: Oryctolagus cuniculus (assembly GCF_051225735.1). Classification (NCBI taxonomy): domain Eukaryota; kingdom Metazoa; phylum Chordata; class Mammalia; order Lagomorpha; family Leporidae; genus Oryctolagus; species Oryctolagus cuniculus. The sequence continues at coordinate 92,543,725 of NC_142871.1, read as the reverse complement.
TTGGCAATAAAAATAAACGAGGGAATACATATTGGTTATCCTGGAAATGGATCAAAAAAGGCAGTTTTAGTTCTTCCCCATTCAACATGATATTGGCTGTTGGTTTGTAATATATAGCCTTTACAACTTTGAGGAATGTTCCTTCTACACCCAGTTCCTTCTATACCTAGTTGTGGAGTTTTTTTATTTATTTATTTTTTATTTTTTATGAAGGGGTGTTGAATCTTATCAAAAGCTTTCTCTGCATTTATTGAGATGACCGTATAGTTTTTGTTCTTCATTCTACTGATGTGATTTATGATGTTTATTTTATTTTTAAAAAAGATTTATTTACTTATTTGAAAGGTAGAGTTACAGAGAGGCAGACACACACACACACACACACACACACACAGAGAGAGAGAGAGAGAGAGAGAGGTCTTCCATCTGCTGGTTCTCCCCAAAAGGCTGCAACGGTCAGAGCTGTGCCCATCTGGAGCCAGAAGGCAGGAGCTTCCTCCAGGTCTCCTCCAGGTGCACGAAGACAGAAGGAGGATGGGCTGGAGGGAGGGAGGAAGGAAGGGAATATCATTATGTTCTTAGAATTGCATCTACAACGGCTGGCGCCGTGGCTCACTTGGCTAATCCTCGGCCTGCAGTGCCAGCACCTCGGGTTCTAGTCCCGGTTGGGGCACTGGATTCTGTCCTGGTTGCTCCTCTTGAAAGAGGAGCTCTCAGCTGTGACCTGGGAAGGCAGTGGAGGATGGCCCAAGTGCTTGGGCCCCTGCACCCCATGGGAGACCAGGAGGAAGCACCTGGCTTCTGGCTTTGGATCCACGCGGTGTGCCGGTCGTAGCGGCTATTTTGGGGGGTGAACCAATGGAAAAGGAAGACCTTTCTCTCTGTCTGTCTAACTCTGCCTGTCAAAAAAATTGCATCTACAGGTCACAATGAATTTGTTAAAATTTAATTAAACTGAAAATTGGAAAAAGGCAGCTTTTTGTAACAGGAAACAGGAGGGACCCCAGGACTTCCAGTCATGCTGAGCATTCAAACCGCAACCTTTGGGAAGTTTCGGTGTGCCCCACCTAGTTTTGCACCACAAGATGCAACTGTGCTCAGATTCATAATTGTACTTTATGTAAATTTGCATTCAGCTATTTCCAAAATTCTTTCTTAAATCCTGATTTCAATGAGAAGAATACTTTACCACAACAAGAACAAGGTCAGAAGAGAAACTCAACATTGTACTGAGATCAGAGAAACAGAATTTCATTATTGTGCTCAGCATAAATTGAGTCCCATGTGTGGGGGTTGTTGGGTTTCAGAATTGAGAAACCATTAGAAAATATTTCTGCTGCCAATACTTGCAATAAATATCTCTCTATGGAAAGAGACAATGGCAGTCCTGGGGGATCTGGAGATGATCTGGTCTAGATTTTTCTAGATGTTACCAGGTTTCCTTCAAAACACACACACACACACACACACACACACACACACACACACACCGTGGTTCCATAGTTACATGTGTTAGAGAAAAGCTGGGTTAAACAAGGCTTATTCACTTACAAGCCTGGGTTCAACAGGTTTATTTCCTTCCAGAGATATCAGAGCATTTGCTTTGGTACCATACATTGTAGATTTCCAAGAGGGAACATCATATTCAGCATTTCCCAAACGTATTTGGCCACAGGATACACAATGTAATACAGTGGGACTGGGCTGCAGAACCCACTTTGGACATGCTGCCCAGGCACTTCATTCTGACAGCTAAGTAAGTGGAGGGGACTTGTCTGAGGTCGATCCCTGAGGATACCTCAGAAAACAGATGGAACTGAGAGTCAAACAGAGCTTAACCCATTACGTCCCATCATGCTATTTATAGGACACATATCAAAACTTAAGTTGAACAATAAATATACTATTCATGATAACTTTGAAAGAAATACTGGTGTTAAAGTATTTACTGAATTGAAAACTTAAGACTTAATGGGTTAAAGTAAAGGACATAACATGATAAATTTAATGTGGATGGGATTAGAGGAGCCAACATAGTGTGGAGATACTTGGGAGGTTAAAGTAGCGAGAAACTAGTGCCATCTCCAGTCTAAAAGGGAAAAAGAAGGAACCTTGTTGCTGGAGCCCAACTGAGAGCTAGACCACGGAAGATCGGAGCCGCCCGCCAAACTGTTAAGTGCAGGGAAGAGAAGGATAATACATGAACTCAATCTTGCTCTCCTCCTTTCCTCCCACTTGCCATTGGTGCCACCCATTGGCCAAATCTTTCTGGAAGCCAGAGGTAGAGAGCGAGGCGCTCCAGTAGGACGGCTGGCACAGAGGTGAGCAGAGCAGGGCAATGAAGTATCCCCAAGACAAGGAATGCCAAATGCAGCCAATTTTCTCCCATACATTTCATAAATACATTTCATAAATGCATTTGAATTGGATTAATAAAACTCATGCATCATGAAACAGAAAAGGGGTAAAATCTGACACAAAGAGCACTTGTTCTCAGTGTGTGGTCTAGGGATTTCTAGAGGTCCTTAAGATCCTTTCTTCCCTACAAGTTCCATTTAGAATCATCTTATAATGTTATTTAACCTTTTACTTTCACTCTCTCACAAGCATACAATAGGGTTTTCTAGAGGCTTCATCATAATGTCATCATTCTAATAGAATGTGTATTTGTGCATTTTCAAATAAAAAATTGCTCATTTTTGATTTCTCATATGGTAGATGATAAACACTACTCACATAAATAAGATCACTTTGAAGTTCTCAATAGTTTTTGATGATAGAGAGCCACTTATGTAAAGGTAGCAGAGAAAGCAGATACGACCAAGGTATATGAAAAGGATTATTTTTTAAAAAAATTATTTATTTATTTGAAAGTCAGAATTACAGTAGCACAGGGTCTCTTGAGCAAGAAATTGGGGAGCTGCATTCGCACCTGGAGGGTTGACTAGGGAGAAATCTGTTTCTAGGCTTATTCAGGCTGCTGGCAAAAGCCCTGTCCTGTGACTGCAGAATTCATGAAGCTTGCTTCAGCCAGGTCAGCGATGGAGAGGGAGAGTCCATACTGTTTTAAGTCTCTAACTTCATGGAAGGTCCTCCCTGGATAAACTACCGTTAGTTTAACTTAAAGGCAACTGCTGGGGCCAGTCTTGTTACGGTGGGTTAAGCTGTCACCTGTAACACTGGAACCCTTTGTGAGCATCAGCTGCTCCACTTCTTTTTTTTTTTTTTTTTTAAGATTTATTTATTTATTTGAGAGGTAGAGTTAGAGAGAGAGAGAGGTCTTCCATATACTAGTTTACTGTCCAAAATGGCTGCAATGGCCAAAGTTGGGCCATTCTGAAGCCAGGAGACAGGAGCTTCTTCTGGGTCTCCCATGTGGGTACAGGGGCCTAAGCTGTTGGGCCATCTTCCATTGCTTTCCCATGTGTATTAGCAGGGAGCTGGATTGGAAGTGGAACACTTAGGCACCCACATGGGATGCCAGCACACAGGCTGATGCTTGACCAACTATGCCACAGCACCAGGCTTGCAGCTCCACTTCTGATCCAGCTCCTTACTAATGTGCCTAGGAAAGCAACGGAAGATAGCTCAAGTAGTCCCATGTGGGAGACCTGGATATTGTGGCCATTTGGGGAGTGCACCAGCAGATGGAATCTCTCTCTCTCTCTCCCCCTCTTAATCTGCCTTTCAAATAAATAAATTTTTCCCAAAAACCAACTGATTAGGCATCTTAATTACTCCTGAAAAATTCCTTCACCTTTGGCATGAAACATAACATGAATATAGGAGTTAGAGATCATCACCTTTACCATATTCTTTCAGTTCAACAGGACCCAGTTTCCACTCAAGGTCACAGGAAGGGGATTAGGGTAATGATTCATCATGCTCATGGTGTGTGTTCCTCAAGTAGGGTTCAGGTTCAGCCATTTATAAGGGTTTCTCTTAGCTTTTTTTTTTTTTTTTTTTTTAAGATTTATTTGTTTGAAAGGCAGAGTGACGATACAAAGGCACCTGGGAATTCGTGCAAGTGGATGAGTAAATGTCTCAGAAAGAATTTCCTTTCAGGCATGATCTCACCTGTGTGAACAACATTCCAGTCATTCAATCAAAACAGTGAGGTCAAAATGAGGCACACAGACAGACAGAAGCATTGCTACCCCAGACAAATGAAACCATGACAACGAAGATGATGTAATAGACTATGGCTCAGAATCAGCATAAGGCAGCCTCCAAGATTCTGTTTCTAGTGGGCCTGGTGAATTGGCGCCTCCAGTACAATCACCATTGGCAAGTACAAATCATCCTGTAAAAGCGAACAATCAGATTGAAGTAGCACAATCAGATTAACGTAGGGATGTGTGTCAGGTTTTATAGTCCCTAACCCCGTCTTTGAATTGTTAAGTGGTATTATTGTGTTTTTCTGAGCTCTTTTTCCTGAAAACGGTTCAGAAAAAAAAAATAGGAGTTTTAGAGGAACAGCCTACAGGTAGAGTAGCATATTGAACACATTTTCCAGAGACAAATTCGTCTGTAAGTGGAACTGTGAAGAGTAGCCCTCTGTGGGGCTGGGTGAGGTCACGAGGCCCATGATGTGAAAACAAAGCCCGTAGAATTATTCAGGGAAGTTACCCATCCACAAGGCCAAGGCCAACATTTTGAGTGGGACGACCCTGATAGCCTCCCCTTGCTCTGTACAAAATCTGTTCTCAAAAATGTGGATCAAGATGAGGATGAAGATGATGAAGATGAAAAAGATAACCGCAGAAGTTGTCAAAATCCTGTTACCTTCATACCTATCTGGAGCAGGAGCATTTGATAGTGGAAACAGGCCTGGCCCTCAGGTGGGTAACAAGAGTTCAGAGAGGCCACTGCCAGATTGGGACCCTCTTGGAAAGACGCAGAGGGTCTCAGATGCAGACATCACCTATTTTAAATGTTTCCCGGGGCAGTTGCTAATTTTTGTTCTAAATAGTTTGCTCATGGTAAAAGTGATCCACAGGAAATAAGGAGCACAAAATTCTGGCTTCAATTTTCAGTGTATCTAGTAGCTTAAATCAGTCTGGATGCTTTTGAGTGGGGTATTGTTTACATTTAGTCAAGCAAATCAATATACAGTTTCTTACCAGATATTAACATGGGCATTTATTAACAAAGACAATTGTAAGATGGAACCAAACTCTGGTAAAGCTTTTTAAAATCTGTAACAAATTAAGTTTATGTCAACAGTCATTATTTATAACCTGAATTCACAGATATATTAGATGATACCTTAAAAGGAATTTATACTAATTGGCTGCTTTAGCATTAATAAAGTATATAAAATTCTAGACATGGTACAATTTTTGAAAGGAATAAACCATAACCATTTTCTAGTTCTTTTATAAAATAGCTGAAGATACTAAGTTAATCTATTTCTTTCTGAGTCCCTCATAATAGATTCATTTGCTTCCATGCTCATCACAAATTTCTAAATGCTTCTCTAAGATTAGCTATCTTAATGATTGTTGTTCTTCATCCATTTTAAATGTGTGTGTGTTTTCCAGAACAACAGCCACGGGTCTAAAGGTAGGCAAATCAGTTCTCTTAAGGGAGCAACAGTAATTAAATTATTGTACCGCCACCCCTTGAGCCGTAATTTGAAAAGATGAAAGCTTAATTTTTCCATCAGTAAAGTCAATTTCATCCAAGCTGTTTTTCAGAGTGCCACATGCATTTAAAAATTACATGTTTAATCAGGAGCGAACGGCATTTAAACCCCTTATCACAATAACATGGACGGATTGTAAATTTATGGAGCATTTTCATGACAGAAAACGAAGTCTTTTCAAAATATATCCAGAAATCATCAGGCAAACAGGGCAGTATGGAAGCAAAACACCCACCGTGTGAGTCTACGGCAGAAAGGTCCCTAATAAATTAGAGTAAATAGCAGCTGAACTCTCCTCACCTTGGCTTATCTGTACAACGTAGCAAGGAAAGAAAGTTAGCATTAATTGGTGTGCTCAAAGGAACAGGCACTTAGAGCAATTAAGTCAGATGCAGAAAAACAGCTCCGCATTGAAAAGCTGACAGCAGGACTCGGGCACAATATACGTAATGAGTGGCTGAGGATTTTAATGGATGGAGGCCTGGAGACTAATGGACAATTAATGTAAAACAGATGACTTCCCTTGGAGATGACAGTCTTTGGAAAGGCACTTCACCTGCTGCTCAAACGAACACAGCTACAGAGAAATGAAAAGAGGAACGTGGTCTTATTGAACTGTGCTAGAGCTGGCATTTGTGTCCCTGCTTTCTCCTTGAATATTTTCAAAAACCAGGTCAGGAATTTAACAGTTGCCTGCAGCTCGTGGTGCCAGCCCCCTCCCTTGGCCTCCTGCCATCTCGGATGGCCTGAGCCTTCTAGCTGTCTCTTCCGCCTGTCTAGGAGCTGCCCTGGGGCTCACCTTGTTTCACAGGGCAAAAGAAGACAGGGCACAATCCAGTGTTGCAGCCCACCTTTTAACATGTCATCAAACCACCCCGACATAGGAACTTCAGTAAATATAGATATATTGCTGCATTTCTTAAAAATTTTAGAACATAGTTGCTCTTCAAGCTCAGCTGTTTCAGTTATGCTTACTGAAGTCAGATAGCTGGAATCTTTCCAATCTGAGGTCTATAGCCACACCCAGGGTCTTCCTGGTCAGTACTTAGGTACCAAAAGCAGGTATTTAAATCACCTGTTTGGAAAGAGAAGTCTATTCCGTCTAGACATAGTGTTTCAATGGCATTTAAGCTTCCATGTGATCCGCCACAAAGCCTATTAAACCCAGACACAAACTCAACAGTGTCAGTGGGACAGGAGCCAATGGCCAATATAAGAGAGAGGAAGAAGGAGAAGACAACGAATATTGTTGCTCTATCCTAGTGGGAAGTGGGATTGCAATGAGCTATACTTTCATGATTCAACCAAAGCCTTGATCATCTTCTATCTCTTCCATCCCTGTGCTCAACCCTCAGAAAATGAGTGCTTTTAAGTGATTTAAGTCACTGGGCCTTTCACCCCATCTCCGCCCCTACTCATTCTGAATGTACCAGCATTAGTAATTCATCATTCATTCTCCTCTCATTTTTCTTGCATTTTCTCAGAACAGTGTATTTCAGTTAGAAATTAGAGGAAAGCAACCCACAGGGCTAATTAACATCCTTGGGTGATTGTCTGAAGACTCTCAGAAGTCCTTGTATACTAAAAAAAAACCGTTTTACATGCATCTCCAACTGATAGAATTTCTGTGAGATTGGCAGGTATTTGATGTAATGGTTAAGACACTGCGTTAAGACACATCCCATAAATAGAGCACCTGGTTCTAGTCCTGGCTCCTGAACTTCCAATCCAGTTTCTCACTATTGTGCACATTTGGGAGACAGATGAGGGCTCAAACTTCAGTCCCTGCCATCCACATGGGAGACCTGGATGGAGTTCCAGGCTCTTGGCTTCACCCTGGCTTTCCCTGGCTGCCTTTCAAGCAAAATGAAAATAGATTTAAAAAAATTCCAAATTTCTGTGAAAAAACATCAAGCAAACATTCCAGATGTGGAATTCAAAAGTGTCTTCATACAAGGGTGCTTCTGAAGGTTTATGGAAATAGAATGAAAAGACAAGTTTATTTTGGTGCAAAAATTTTTGGAATTGTGTGTGTGTATTTTTAGGGTCTTCAAAAAAACCTCAGGGAAAGTGAATACTCTGAAAAAATTCAGTGGTTTTCCATTTTCTCTGCATCTAAATAAACTTACCTTTTAAGTCCATTTCCCATACATTTTTTAAATTGCTCTTGTGTATAGGAGAAGTGTAAAAGGATATTAGTTATGGCAGAGAAAAGTAGAAGCAATTTGATAGTCAACAACGGGGGCCGGCGCCATGGCTCACTTGGTTAATCCTCCACCTGCAGCGCCGACATCCCATATGGGCACTGGGTTCTAGTCCCGGTTGCTCCTCTTCCAGTCCAGCTCTCTGCTGTGGCCCAGGAGGGCAGTGGAGGATGGCCAAGTGTTTGGGCCCCTGCACCTGCGTGGGAGACCAGAAGGAAGCACCCAGCTCCTGGCTTCGGATCGGCACAGCACTGGCCGTGGCAGCCATTTGAGGGGTGAACCAACAGAAGGAAGACCTTTCTCTCTGTCTCTCTCTCACTGTTTAACTCTGTCAAATTAAAAAAAAAAAGTCAACAACCAAAAAATTCCTAAAATGTAGCATGTTCATATGGTGTAATAGTATGGAGGACTTGTATGTTTCTATTAGAAATCTATAAAAAGTCACTCCTTCCCTCCCAGCCCAGCTGGGCACTCTGCAGGGCACAGTCAGGCAGAGCGGTATTTGCAGGGCTCGGTTTATAAGCCCCGCTCATCCTTCCTGAGGGAACACATGGTTGGGGTTGGGGAAGAACTTAGTCCAAACCACAGATATTAATACATGGAAGTTGTGTGTGTTAAACCAGAAACTTGGGCAGTGGGTGTGGCATTTACTCAGTTGAATAGGTAAGAAATAGCTCATGACTGTCTTCAAATCAAATCATAGGACTTCCATGTCCTGTGTCACTGAGTTGGCAAGAACCTCTTCCTGAGTTCTTGGGCTCCTTTCCTCCTGCCTGTGTGTACAAAAAGTCTGGAGGATCTCTTGGGTGCCCAGGACATCCCGTGGTCCCTGTGTGTCACCGGTGCTACAAAGCTCCAGAAGAGGTTGGCTCTCCTGGCTCTGGGCCAAACTGCTTTCCTTCGCCCGGTTCTCACCTGCGCTCAGCTGAGGGTGTCCTGATGCCGGCCCTGAGAGTGACCCTTCCAACAGCTTCGCTGTTCTCCGAACAAAGGCATTCATCTGTCCCCTGCGCGCACACAGACACTCTCCAGCTCAGCCCTGTCCATGACTCAGGTGTCAGCTGCTGAGAGAGAAGGGACATTCGCAGGTTATCTGAACACAGCAGTTCTCAGTGTGCAGGGCCCAGGCAGCAGCGCCAGTGTTAAAGGGGACATTTACAGTTAAAATGCTCATTCCTGGACTCTGCCCTAGACTTGAATTGGAGACTCTGGGAGCGGGTCTCACCATGCTGTCTCTTAAGCTCTCTCATGTCCTAAAGAAATTTGGGCTTTCTGCTCTGATCTCACAGCCAAACCCTCAGAGGCAAGGGATCTCCAAGTCCCGGCTACTGCCTGTAAAAAAGGCAGGCAAACCAGAGAGGTCAAAACATCCGGCAGGGAGGTCAAGGCTTGGTTTAGGATGCCCACATCCTGTAACGGAATCTCTGGGGTGGCATCCCAGCTCTGTTCCTGATCCAGCTTCCTGCTATTGCACAGTCTAGGAGGCGGTGGGAGGGTGGGAGTGGGCCCAAGTGCTGGGGTTCTTTGTATTTCCATGGGAGGCCCAGCTGGAGTTCCAGGCTCCTGGCTTCTGCCTAGCCCAGCCCTGCTGTTCCAGGTATTTGGGGAATAAACCAGAGGATGGAGGACCTCTCTCGCTTTCTCTCCGCCCCTCCACCTTTCAATTAGATAAACATAGTTTTTAAAAACCGGAAACCAGAACAGCTCTCAATCTTTTCGATCCCCCAAGAGTAACAACAGCAACAACAACAACAAAAAACCTCACAAACAAGAGTGAAATAGCTCAGGTAATGAATTATCCCTGCCCCTTATCAAGCACACAGTCTGGGTTCATACAGCATAAAGGAAACCTGAAAGCTCATCTGATCCACACTCAGCGACAAATCCTCAGCCTTGCTTTCCATGTTTAAGAATTCAGGAGGCTTTATCCTGAAAAGAGAGCATGCTGAGAAATAAAGGTCAAGTATTCAGACGAGGCTGTTCCACATCTCCATGGACCGAGGATCCGCGGGAACACCTCTGGAATTTCAATTGTGTCTCCTTTGACAAGGATTTTCTACTGATCAGGATGGAACCAGCACACAACTTCCTTGCACTTCACAATTCAGTGTTAAGAAAATACAATTACCCCCCCCCCCCAGATACACCAGACAAATGCTAGTCTTTATCACATCATCATATTTCAACTTTGTTATGAAGGTTTGAATCATGCAAAAGTGGAGATTCCTTTCCATCGTTAAGTCCAATTAAATGTCACTGTTTCCTGATTCATCCTCCTGCTGCCCCAGATTCTTCCAACACATTTCAAACCCGAGATTTTCTGAGCCGCTTCTTCTTTCCTAAGTCATTTTAAGAACCTGGCATTAAGACGTAATTACATGACTGAAAAATACTTTTGAAGCCTGCTCAGTGTGACTTTTTTTAATAGTGAGGTTTCCGGATTGCATGCCTCAAAGGATGATTTTCTGAGCTGAGTATAACTTGAGAGCATCTCTGTGGGCCCATTAGTCAGTCACCTCACAAAATTACACCAACCCTTTCAGGTGCCCCGGGGTAGCTACAATTTAGGAATAAATGAATAGATTATGCCTCATACAGTCATATATTTTAACAGTGTATATTAGCAGCTGAGATTTCGGAGCAGCCTTTGGCTTCTGAGATTATAGTCACAGTTAATACTATAAAATGTAAGATTCGCTTTTTGTAGAATCAAAAACAATTTAAAAGCCAAATGGAGAATCTGCCTTCAAGTTTCACTTGAGGAAACCCAGGCCACAGATCAATTCGGACCTTGAGCAAGGTCACACAGCCTGGCTGCAGTGCAGCAGGAATCGGACTCACCGTCCCCCACCCTGTCTTGCAACAGCCAGTTGGCCCTTTCAGCCAGTTCTTAATTTTCCACGCTCAGAAAGCCAGTCCATTACCTTCCTTCACGTGATTGCCACCTAGTGGTGACAGTGGTCATTGCTGCTTATGCAATGCGTAGGCTTACAAGGCCAGAAGGAAAATAGAATAGAATTAGCTCATCTTTAACATTAATTAAAATACCACTGTTCTGTTAGGCACTTTATTGATACTATCTTATCCAATAATTAACACACTGCAAATGAAACGTTTTTATTTCCAAATATAGGAGCCTCAGAGAGACGAAGGAGGCTTGCCCAAATTCCTGCAGCCTTGCTCCCAGGTGCAGTAGCTGGGTCACGTTCTCCTTCCCTGGAGCTGAGTCCCTGTCCTATAACTTTGGCCTGCAGATGGCTGGATTTCCCCTGGCTCTTAGCAGTCCCCTCTGCTCTGTGACAGTCACCTCATGGAGAGCCAACAAGACCCACGGACACGAGGACAGATGAGGGCGAGGCGTGTGTTATCCAGTGATAGAAACAGAGTAAGCCTGGAAGTTGTTGCAGGTTCTGCAAAATAGAGCTGACAATCAAGCCACCACGGTGCAGGAAAAGCTAAGAGATGGAGAGAATATGAACCCAGTGACACCCCTTGTGCCCCCAATTCCAGCTGTATTTGAAGCCAGCTCTACCCCTGGGTGTTTCAGTTCTAAGTCAGTAAACGCCCCTTTAAGGATTAAGCCAGTTTGAGATGAGTTTTCAGTATCTTGGACTGCAAAGTCGTATATAATACCCAGAGTTTGCCCTTTCTCAGTTCCTTCTTTTTCTTACTTTCAATTGTCAACAAATCAATATTTGCATTGTGCCTATCCTTACAAGGCAAGGATCTGTTTTCTGAAACCTATCTTTGATGCTCGCAGGTACTGAACTTAAGTAAGAATATCACTTGATAAAGTTGAAATCTATATTTTATAATGAAGTTTCTACATAAATTCAAAAATACAAAATACCTGGAAAATCTTTAATTTCTCATCTTAACTATAAGCATCTCAAGAACAACTAAGGAAGTTACGATCTAAAGCAATTACTCTTTCATTAAGCAAAGATTAAGTTAAAGAGAGCTTTGGGTCTTCTGAGACTGTAGCCAGCTGTCCAGGATTCATGTGTCGTTGTGGTGTGGAGCAGTGAGATGGGTTTTATCAAATGAGACATATTCCCTTGAGAATGCCATGCATTTATTCAAGACAAGATTAAGACATATGCATATTTTGGGAAAGATGGCCTTACAAATAACATTTTAAAGGAAAACTCTGTTATCTATTTTTGGATAATAGGAGAAATTAATTTTTAAAATTATACCATGCTTAATGTTCAGAATAAGAAATTTATAACATGTAATTTTCTGAATAGTGTAACTTCTTGGGAGGTGAACTGTTTACAGTTTCAGGAATAACATAAATAACTTGATCCCAGAAGACATGCATACAATTTGTCTTCCCAATATTATGACTGCTCACTGTAGGAGGCTGTTTGTAAGTGATTCAGGGCAGATTGGCCTGCCTAATGACTGCCCTGTGCAATATTCAAACACTTCTCACAAAACTATCCAACAAAGATGCTTTGGCTGCAGCAAAAGAAGTTATTGTTTCTGCTTGTTACTATTTGAAGAGGCTGTCAATGGGATAAAGACATTTTGCAACTGGGAAATCATGAATAGACACTGGAGTTCAGTGCTACTATTTTTGCTGATTTATTTCATTAATGTTTTAGGACTATTTTCAGATTATTGATCAAGGCAGCTCTCACCTGCTGGCCTCCTGGCTCCCCATACTGCTCCTGGTTTCTATGCTTTTCTCCTAGAATAGCTGGAAAAAAAGAGAGACAGGTGGGGGCCATCTTCTGTCATCACCTTGTTCCCACCCATCTCCTCCTGTTCAACTCCAGCAATGTAGCTCTGAGCTCTTTTTTATGCTTGGGCTTCCTGAAAAGGTTTCCTTTCGTTCGTTCAACAATTGTCTGTTGTAAAGCAACTGTCTCCCCCAACTTGCGCTGAGATCCTATGATACTCCAATGAACAAGAGAGTCAAGCGCCCTACAGACAACACACAAGCAAACAAGAGAAGAAACACAACAATACAGATGGGAGTGAGTGTGATCAAGAGAATGAAGTGGCAGCGTGTGTGGGGGTGTGGGGAGGGCTGAAACAGGCAGATATCATCAGAAATGTGAGGAAATGCCTCAAGCAGGCGGTGCTATGTGAGTGGTGTATTTGAGCCATTTGAAAGTTAAGCCTGTGTGGGATAGGATCCAAATTTTCAAACAAGCATTTCTGTGTGCTTGGTAGAAGAAGGCAAAAGTGGGTGAAATCAAAGTGGCCAGGGAGAGTCAATTGGGATAATCATGCTAAGAAATTATGGTGGCAAAGATCAAAGGAGTAGTGGAACCGAACCCCCATGATGTGAAAGCAGGACCCAGCCTCTTGCATGTCTCCCTTAGCCCAAGGTGTCCTTGCCTGCCCTTTATCAAAAGGAATTCATGAACCTGAGGGAGTAATCTAGCTGACCTTGCAAGGTTCGAATCACTGGACTCAAGGAGTCATTTGCTTCTCCAATAGATAAGAACTTGATGGCCAGTGTTGTCCTGGGGTGGTTTGTGTAGAATTCCAGATCTGGGCAGAATGTAACTGCCACCTTCATGTAACCCCCAGTCCAACTGGAGCCCACCTGGCCATCATGAATTCCCTAAAAAGCACAGCATCACTGACCAATCAAAGGAAGGTTATGACCTCCACTGACCAACCAGGAACTTGGACATGAGCTGACTGGGCACATTTCAGGCCCAATTTCAATGTATAAGAACCTTCACCCCTAACTCTTCAGGGAGCCCAGGAGTTAAGCAATAGCTGCCCAGCTCCTGGCTCTGCCTTTTGTAATAAATATTTAATTTCTTCCGCCACCGTGATGTCAGTGATTGGTTTTCTGCACGTTGGGCAGGTGGACCCAGTTTGGGGGTTCCATAGCTATTCCTCCAACCAGTTTGGGGTGTTTGGCAACAGTATCAGTGGAGATGGGGAGAAGGGAAAACTTTGGGGGCATATTTGGGAAGTTTTAGAACTTGCTGCAGATCTGTATACAATGGATGAAGCGAAGAATGGAATCAAGGTTGACTCTCACTTTTTTTGGTTTTGAATAGTTAGATGGATGATGATGTTCTTTATTGAGCTAAGAAAGGGATATAAACGTGAGTGGAGAATGTAGAAAAAGTTTTCTTTTGGATAGTTTTGGTTTACAGTTCAAATTTCATTTGGAGACAGGAGATAAAGCCCTGGAGATCTAATTTTAAAAATCATAGATCTAAATCATTGGGGTGAAAGAGATCACCAAGAAACAGGCCCAAGATCGCGTTCCAGGCACTCAAGTAATAAAAGTTTTAACAGAAACAGGGGAGGAAAGGCAGGATGCACACGTGGGAAAGGTGAGGGATTCTGCTGTGAAACAAACGACTCCCACACCACTGGAGAAAAGAAATCTGCAGGAGTACCATTGAGTGTTCTCAGCACCACGCCTCAGGAGGACAGCAAAATCACTGCTGGGAAGAGGCAGGAATCCTTGGGCAGCAACAAGAAGGAAATCAAAAGAATTCAAAGAATCCCACAGCTTTTAAAAAGTCTATGAGGATTACAATAGCGAATTGTGGGAGAGCAATCTCATTCCTTAAATGCTATGCTGCAGAAAAAAAAGATTCCCTAATCTTCGGTGCACAGCTATGTCTCCGTGAATATCATTTATATTCTCTTAGTGGTCATTCCCACAGAATGCACAATACCTGGGTGGTTAGATCAGAAAGTGCCAGTCCCAACTACTTGTTTCACCACTGACTCTGTTGGAAAACATAAGCAACTGTGGATAATGAGAATCAACTGTACTTACGTTAGCAAGTGATCTTCCTAAAGTGTATCCAGGTGACTGCTACCATCTAATGTGGGCAGAAATGCACCTACCAACTTTAAAAGGCAGATCTTCTTCCTTTTCAAAAGACGAAAAGGAAGGGAGAGAAAAAGAAAGAAGAGAAAAACCACAACAAAACCTAACAAAAATAAAAACATTAAGTATATGTGTTGAAATGTATTTCATACATACCAATTCCACAGTAAAGTTATGTATAGAAGCACTTGCAGTAAATCCAGCCACATACATTGTAAAATATTAGTGTAATAGACTTAAAGAAATTATAGACAAGAGATAGTTTTGATATTAAATATCAAGAATTAGAACTGAACATATTCCAAATGTCCTAACCTACATGATTATGTAACACCTTTTCTCAGAATAAGGTATAGAAAAGTTCATATTTTCTATTTCTTCCATGAAACTATCAGTAGGGGATTGTTAAACAGTGATACAAAAACATGACAGGTTATTATGTAACTGTTCATAGTCATGTCTTAGGAGAATATTGTGGGAAGATGTTGACTTGTCAATGAAACTACAAAATAATATGTATTGTATGATCACAATGTTTGAAAATTATAAATAAGTGCTACAAATGTAATGAGACAACCCTATAATATTTCAAGTTGTAAACTTCAGATATGATATTAAAAGTAATTTTTATTTTCCCTGTATTGTTTTGAAATTTTTTGCATTTTCAGTAAGGATATTATGCTATGTAATAAATAAACTACCATTAATTAAGAGTTTCAGAACTTAACATTATTGTTCAGCCCTAGAAAACATTCACACTGTGTTTATGTAAAAAGTGCTACATTTTCTTATCATTTGCCACCTCAAATAATATTTGTTTTCTAACATCCAAATGAAATGGAGCAAGTCATACTCAAGTCTGCACTCTTGTACTAATTGGTGGCAACGTGAACAATACTTGCAGAGATTACAAGAACTCTTTTTGGTGTGGAGGCAAGATGCAATTTTCATGCAGAAACTACTTCTTTCTAAATGAAAACGAGCCCGACTTACTTCTGGAGGCACGTGGCCTCTGGAAGGCAGAAGAGGAAACTTCCAGGCTGCCAAGGTGAGGTGAGGTAAGCCGCTGCCTGAGATGCTACATCCCACATGAGCAACGGTTTGAGTCCCAGCTGCTCCACTTCCCCTCCAGCCCTGCTAAGGCACTTAGGAAGGCAGTGGAAGATTATCCAAGTGCTTCAGCCCCTGCTACCCACCTGGGAAAGCCAGATGAAGCTCTTGGCTCCTGACTTCTGTGGGGCCTACATTTGGCCTTTATAATATCAGGGAGCATATTTTAAAATTAATATTTCGGGTTCTTGTCTCAAGCTTAGAGAGGCATTCTAAATTTAAACATATACAACACAGGTGATGTGGTAAAAGTTAAGAATTTATTTGGGGAAGTGAGTGAAATACATGGGAATGTGAGAGCTTTATTTAAGGGAGAGGGGTTTCAGAAAGGTGAACCAGGGGTTCCATACCAGGCTCAGAGCAGATCAGCAGCCATGTGCAAGAATTCATAAGCTGGAGAGAACCGTGCAGGCAGGAATGAACCACAAAATAGCACTGCGTGTGAGCAAATAGGGGTGGGAAGCGGCCAAATGGCACACAGGAGAGTAGGGGCAGGCCCAGTGCACTCCCCAGCCTCTTACAGGGGGCCCACTCTGTGGTGCAGCGGGTTAAAGCCCTGGCCTGAAGCACCGGCATCTCATAAGGGTGCCGGTTCTAGTCCCGGCTGCTCCACTTCTGATCCAGCTCTCTGCTATGGCCTGGGAAAGCAATAGAAGATGGCCCAAGTCCTTGGACCTCTGCACCCATGTGAGAGACCTGGAAGAAGCTCCTGGCTCCTGGTTTTGGAATGGCACAGCTCTGGTCGTTGCAGCCATCTGGGGAATAAACCAGCGGATGGAAGACCTCTCTCTCTTTCACTCTCTCTGTAACTCTTTCAAATTAAAAAAAAAAAAAAAAGTGATTAAAAGGTGGGCGTATACAGGTGGGATCAAGTAGGGGTGTGAAATCATGAAGGGGTGGGGGCATGGCCTTCAACTCCCAAGCCTAATTCTATCTCAGTGTTTAACACCTTGTTATTTGCAGCTACTGGGGGAGTGAACCATAGGATGAAGAGTCTCTCTCTCCCTCTTTCCCTCCCTCTCAGTAACTCTGCCTTTCAAACAAATACTCTCTTTTTATTTTTATTTTATTTTGTAAAGGTTTATTTTATTTATCTGAAAGAGAGTTACAAAGAGAGGTAGAGACAGAGAGAAAGATCTTCCATCTACTGGTTCACTCCTCAGATGGCTGCAGCGGCTGGAGCTGGCTGATCTGAAGTCAGGAGCCAGGAGATTCTTACTGGTGTCCCATGTGGGTGCGGGGGATCCAGGACTTGGGTTATCTTCTGCTGCTTTCCCAGGCGCATTACCAGTGAGCTGGATGGGAAATGGAGCAGCCGGAACTGGGATGCTGGTGCTTCAAGCTGGGGATTTAACCAGCTGTGCCACAGTGCCGGCCCCAATAAATCTTTTTTTCTAAAAAAGATTGACCTCTAAATTTTTTCTTTTCCTTTTCCTTTTAACTTTTCTGGTGTTTTATTTGTATTTTAATATTCAATTACAAGTTTTTAGCATTACCCTTAAAACAAAATACCTCTATTCACTCTTCAAATGCTAGCACAATAATGACTCCTACTTCATTAAGTCTTGGGGTTCTTTGTATTTGCAACATATGGTCTTCACTGAGAGGACAAATAATACTTTTTCGAGTTGGGTGAGTCACGAATCATGTTGGGCCTAGAAGAGTGAAAAGGGAAAAATAAAACCCTAAAGTGATGTGTAAAAAGGTTACTCAAGAAATACATATGTGTTAAAAATACGTAACATTACCACTAAGTTTTGCTGACCACCAGGAGTTTAGGAACTAGCAAACTACTTTGATTTCTGTGTAAGGTACGTTCCGGGAACAAATTAGACATTAGCTGAGAAGCTGTGGGACAGTTTGATTACTGTTCTTTTATAGGACAAAGTAACATGAAAAGCACAACCCTTGGCAGGCACCGCGGCTCAATAGGCTAATCCTCCGCCTTGCGGCGCCGGCACCCCGGGTTCTAGTCCCGGTCGGGGCACCGGATTCTGTCCCGGTCGCTCCTCTTCCTGTCCAGCTCTCTGCTGTGGCCGGGGAAGGCAGTGGAGGATGGCTCAAGTACTTGGGCCCTGCACCCCATGGGAGACCAGGAGAAGCACCTGGCTCCGCAGCGGCCATTGGGGGGTTAACCAATGGAAAAGGAAGGCTTTTCTCTCTGTCTCTCTCTCTCTCTCACTGTCCACTCTGCCTGTCAAAAAATAAAAAATAAATTAAAAAAAAAGTATAACCCTCAGGAGGCAGTCCTGAACTGGGTGATTCAGGCAGTAATATTCATTCCATTTCAATTCCATTTGACTTCATGTGAGAAACAAACCATGAAGAAGAAGGAGGAAGCAGCTAGAGAGGTGGTAACCTGGGCCTTCCGGGTCTTCACTCAAAATTCAGAAAAGGATATGGTCTCAATTGCTTCCATTCATATATGCTTCTGGGCTATTCCTTACTGGAAAAGTTAACTTTTCAGCTTATTTTTCTGTTTTTCATTAAGCTAAGAAGGAAGCCTGGTGGCCAACAATAAAGAAAATTGCACTAAGGAAATGGTAAAAAAAATTCTTCTCCAGGAGACTAGCTAAATGAAAATAGCTTGGGTTTTAATCAGCATGAGCTGAGAATGATGTTCTTATTGTCTGAGGGATCGTTTGGGGACTATGCAGCCCTGGAATGCTGGCACCTGCTGGGAACTCCTGGCCCTAGGAAGACAGCTGTGATTAATGACTCATCTGCACCCCAGGTACATGGAACATGAAGTTCACTTGCATTTCTGTTGACAAAACAAAAATATGTCTAGCAATAAATAATGCCTTCAACCTTGTTTTTTTTTCCATACTACTCCTGTTCATCCATCAAACTAAACCATTATTTTAAACTCGAAAGGCTTAATATGCTACAAAACCCTGCCAGAGACAGTGAGAAGGGTGATTTGTGATTGTAGTGGTAAAAAGAAGGATGGTCTGTTTAAAATGCATCCAAAATTTTTAACTTAAAATTTTCACTGTCTTGAGTTAATGGCACTTGTCATTCTAAAAGCTGTTGAGACAGGAAGTGCCGCACTCTTGGGAAACTGCCCAGTGGAGCCCATGTTGCCATTTATGAGTGAGTGAAGAGCTGAGCAGCAGGGTACACCTGAGACCAGAACAGCCCATCTCTGGACATGTGAGGGCGTGACTCTGGCTGAAGAAAAAGGACTTGTAAAGATCCTTTGTCACATCTTGGCTGACTCATGCATCCCACATCACTGCCATCAGGCTGCATATTTTCACTTCTCTCTTAAATTTTGATTTTATCCTTTTACTCAAGGAACTGTTCCTTTTGGTCTATGAAATTCCATAATAACCCAATTATAAAAATGCAATCATTTTAAGACTTTGGCAGTATGTATGAACAATCTTAAATTTGTTTTATCTCAAGGTCCAGTTATTCCACTTCCAGTCATCTATCCTAAGAAATTGTGGGGAGCAACTGGGAGCAACTCGGACTAGACTAAGTTACTGGAATTAAGACTTATTCTATGCATCTGCTCTCCCACAATATGGCGCTGAGAAGGGAAACAGCTTCTACACAGCTGCCTCCAGTTCAACCAATAAACTGTGGGACCTGCTCCTGATTGGAGGAGAGCAGCGTACTCGGCGTGTGGGTAGCAGAGTTGGGATTGGCGGAAGAGGACTATAAAGGAGGAGAGAGACAACATGCACCAGGAACATCTAAGGGGAACATCTATCTGAAGGAACACCTGTGCAGCCCCCGAGAGAGCCGGCCGGCGGTGTGCCGCTCCCCCGCGGAAGTGGGGAATGTGGCAGGGGGAACCGCCCTTCCACGGAGGTGGAAGGGTCAGTAGCCAACCCGGGAAGAACCAGCAGCAAACCCGGGGAGGGCCGAGCAGACAAAAGAACAGCGCAGGGTCCTGTGTCGTTCCTCCACGAAGACAGGGAGCGACAAGAAATAACCAAACAAGGTTAAATAAATTACTGCATATGCCAGTGTGTCTCAAGATGTTTATCACAGTGTCATAGTATTATGGGAAAACTTTAAATACAATGATAGAGAATTTTTAAAATTTATCAAATCAAGCTTTAAATAAAATTTAAAGCAGATTATTATTATTTTAAGAGATTTATTTATTTATTTGAAAGAATAACAGAGAGATCTTCCATCTACTGATTCATTCCTAACGTGGTCACAACAGCCAGGGTTGAATCAAGCCAAAGCCAGGAGCCAGGAGCTTCATCTGGCTCTCCCACATGGGTGGCAGGGACCCAAACCCTGGGCAATCCTCCAGTGCTTTCTCAGGCAATTGGCAAGAAGCTGGATTGGAAGTGGAGCATATGAGACTCAAACAGGCACCTATATGGGATTCTGGTGTTGCAGACGGTGGCTTTACCCACTGTGCCACAGAGCTGGCTCCCAAAGCAGATACTGTACCTTCACTAAAAGTGTTTTAAAAACCATTTGGGAAAAGCTTTGTTTTCATTGTAACTGTAAAAATCCAAAATGCAAAACCTATGTAAAAAAAAATTAGCTGTATGTAGAATTGAATATGTTTGCAAATAGCATTTCTTTTTTTCTAAGTTATACAAGTTTTATGTATTTCATATACACAAATTTAGGAACATAGTAACACTTTCCACCCTACCCTCTCTCCTGGATGATCCTTCTTTCTCCTCCTTCTCCCATTCCCACTCAATTTTTACAAAGATCTACTTTCAGTTTAATGATTGTAAAGTTAACTCTACTCTAAGTAAAAGATTTCAACAAATAGTATGAAGAAAAAAAAGTGTTCCTCAACAGAAGAGACAAAGGCTGTAAACAATCATCAAATCTAAAGTCCATTTTACTCCAACATTTTAGGTACTCTATTAGTTATCTTGGAGCAGGGAAAACATATGGTATAGGTCTTTTTGGGACTGGCTTATTTCACTAAGTGTAGTGGTTTCCAGTTGCATCCATTTTGTTGCAAAAAACAATTTCTTCCTTCCTCCCTCCCTCCCTCCCTTCCTTCTTCCCTCCCTCCCTCCTCCCTCCCTCCTCCCTCCCTTCCTTCCTTCTTCCCTCCCTTCCTCCCTTCCTCCCTCCCTCCCTCCCTCCCTCCCTCCCTTCCTTCTTCTCTCCCTCCCTTCCTCCCTCCCTCCTCCCTCCCTTCCTTCCTTCCCTCCCTCCCTTCCTTCCTTCTTCCCTCCCTTCCTCCCTTCCTCCCTCCCTCCCTCCCTCCCTCCCTCCCTTCCTTCCTTCCTTCCTCCCTCCCTCCCTCCCTCCCTCCCTCCCTTCCTTCTTCTCTCCCTCCCTTCCTCCCTCCCTCCTCCCTCCCTTCCTTCCTTCTTCCCTTCCTTCCTTCTTCCCTTCCTTCCTTCCTTCCTTCCTTCCTTCCCTCCTTCCTTCTTGTTTACAGCTGAGTAGTATTCCATATGTATGTATATCATACTTTCTTCATCCAGTCAACAGTTGATGGACATCAGGTTGATTCCAACATCTTAGTTATTGTGAATTGAGCTGCAGTGAACATGGAGGTACAGATAACTCTTTCATGTGCTGTTTCTTTTGATTTGGGTAAATTCCCAGGAGTGAGATGGCTAGATCATGTGGTAGAGCTATATTCAGATTTCTGAGAGCATTTCTTTTTGAACAATCAAAGAAAATGCATCAAAGCATCAAATTTCGTTATGTCTGAGTGATTAAATTCTGAATGATTAATAATGTTCTAAGTTTTTATTCATTAATGATAAGGAAAAAGGCTACAAAATAGAGACAGTGAGTGCAATTATAGAATGTGAATACTTTTTACATAATTATCACATGCTTTATGCAGTCTATTATTTATAAGATCTATATGAAGGGTTTTTTTTTCTGTTTGTTTTACTAAGAAAACCAACCTGTTTTCTGGTCCTTCCTTTCTTCCTTCCTTCCTTCCTTCCTTCCTTCCTTCCTTCCTTCCTTCCTTCCTTCCTTCCTTCCTTCCTTCTTCTTTCTTTTTTATTTGACTGGCAGAATTATAGAGAGAGGAAGAGAGACAAAGAGAGATCGTCCATCCACTGGTTCATTCCCCAAAAGACAGAAACAGCTAGGGCTGGGCCAGGCTGAAGCCAGGAGCCCAGGGCTTCTTGTAAGTCTCCTACATGGGTGCAGGGGCCCAAGCATTTGGGCTATCTTCTACTGCTTTTCCCAGGCACATTAGCAGAGACCTGGAGAAATGAAGCAGCCGGCACCCATTTGGGATACCGGTGCCGCATGTGGAAGCTCAACTTGCTATGCCAAAATGCTAACTTCTGTTTCTTGACTTTCTGTTTACCTGTTATAAAGTTTTTTCAGGGCCATCGCCATGGCTCATTTGGTTAATCCTCCGCCTGCAGCGCTGGCATCCCATATGGACACCAGGTTCTAGTTCTGGTTGCTCCTCTTCCAGTCCAGCTCTCTGCTGTGGTCCAGGAAGGCAGTGGAGGATGGCCCAGGTGCTTGGGCCCCTGTACCTGCGTGGGAGACCAGGAAGAAGCACCTGGCTCCTGGCTTCGGATGGGCGCAGCACGTGACCGTGGCGGCCATCTGGTGAGTGAACCAATGGAAGGAAGACCTTTCTCTCTGTCTCTCTCTCTCTCACTGTCTATAACTGTGTCAAAAAAAAAAAAAAAGATGTGTTCTGATAAAGAACTGTTATTCAAAATATACAAAGAACTCTTAAAATTCAACAATAGAAAATGGACAAATTGATTTAAAAATGGACTGGACATTAAAGACATCTCACCAAAGAATATGCAAAGATGTTACCCATCATGTTATTAGTGAAATGCACATTAAAACAGTGATGAAATACAACCGCATATCTATTAGAAGGTCCAAATTCTACAACAGACAGCACCAGAAGCTACCTTGGAAGACAGCTTGGAAATTTCTTAAAAAAACTAAACAATATTCTTAACCATTAAGCAGAGAAATCATGATAACTGATATTAACCCAAAGGTACTGAAAACTTAGGTTCATACAAAAGCCCAAGCATGGATATTTACAGCAACTTTGCTGATAAATGCCAAAACTTGAAAGTTCCCAAGATACCCTTCAGTGTGTGTACAGATTCAGAGATGGGGATACTTTTCTTTCCACCAAGGGCCATTTGGATATTACAACATCATTCATAAGCCATACAGAATTACCAACTTAAAAATCAGCCTGCTGTGCACTCATTGACTTTTGAGTTCTGCCTGCGGTTGCCTTGGTAGGGACAGACCGAATGATTTTGCAGGCCTTATATGGCCATGGGCCAAATACTCCTCAATCCTGAATAGACTGTGATATACCCAGATAGCCAGTTATCATCCAACACTGAAATTAGTTTACTAAATGGAAGAAGCCAATCTGAAAAGGCCATACCCTGTGTGATTCCAACTATATGACATTCTGGAGAAAGAAAAACTATGGAAGATTTAAAAATACCAGTGATTTCAAGAAGCTGGGGGAAGTCTGAATAGGAAGAACCCAGAGGATTCTTAGGGCAATGAAACTCCTCCTAGTGGCACTATTAATGGTGGATGCACATTGTTATAAATTTATCCAAGCCCATAGTGGGTACAACACCAAGAGTGAGTCTAATGTAAACAATAGACTCTGGTGATAATTATGTGTCAACTAAGGTTAACAGTTTTAACAAATGGATCACTCAGGTAGAGATGTTGATCTTAAGAGAGGCTATGCATTGGTAGGAGCAGGGTGTATATGGGAAAGCTCTGTATCTCCTGCTCAATTTTCCCATGAACCTAAAACTATTCCTAAAAATAAAATCTATGTTAGAAAACCATTGCAAAATAATGGGGTAATTAATAACCTTCTGGTCCTGAAATGCCACTTTTAATCTGATAAAATACAGGAAAGGAACAACACATATTACACATTCATGCTTTTAAAGAGTTCACACAGCTTAATCCTCATCTCTCATAAGGGCCATGTGATCACATAGCTGATGGCAAATGTTTTCAGATGGCAGGTGTTAAAGTAAAAACTGAGACCAGTTCAATTTAACAGTTAATGTGAACAAGAAAAAGTTCTGGAATCAGGCAGCATTCTAGACCAAAGTTGGTTCAGAATGCCCCACCCTACCACATACAGGTTTTATGTATAGCCAGAGAAAAAGAACTGATCTACAGAAATAACCTGATGGCAGTTTTGGCCTCTGATTGGCTGGAAGTTCAGTGGCTATGATTGCTTGACTACAGGGGCACACTCTTAAGTTGCCACCTGCTTGCACATCAAACTAGGTGGCAATTTGCTATACGGAGGCCACTTGACCATTTTTTTTTGCCTTAAAGTGGGATTACTGGCTTATTTTTAATAATTTATTAAAAAAATTTTAATTATTTTTTAACAGATTCAGTATGGTTTGTAGGTGCAATTCTAAGAATGTTATGATATTCCCTTGCTCCTTCCCTCTCCCTCTCCCTCTCACCCTTCTTCCTTTCTTCTCCCTTTGTTGCTGCACTTGACCAAATTTGTCTTTCAGTTATGAAAGCTGGTTTAGGCCAAATTTACTTTGGTTCAACATAGGCTATCATTGACTTGTACATATTTCATTGATTGAAAAAATACCTTAGATGATTCTTATTTTAAAACCATTCACAAGATTTTTTCTTTGAAACAAATTTGCACATTTACTATTGAATGTTCAGTTTGTAACACTCAGTCTATAATCTTTGTTAGTAGAGTAATATTTGGTGTTTAGTTTACTACTTCATTTTGCACATGTCACCCATTATTTCCACTATTTTTTTGTAAAATATTCAGATAGGTAAGTCATATTTGTTTTTTCACTTTCATGTTTTTAAAAAGCCTTGTACTACAATGGATTGAATTTAATAATTATTACAAAAAGCTTGGCCCATGTCCCCGGTGCCAACTCAAAATAATGAGGACAAGGTTTGAGAGTAAGGGAAAAAGAAGGTTTAATCTATTGATAGCTGGGGATGATAGTATATTGACAACTTAAGAACTACTATCCTTGGGCCATCTTCCCACCTTCCCATCTTCCACTGCTTTCTTAGGCACATTAGCAAGGAGCTGAATTGGAAGTGGAGCAGCCGGGTCTCAAACCAGCATTCAGTGGGGTGGCAGCATCTCAGGTGGCAACTTAACCCACAGTGCCACTTTGGCCTGGTCTAGCCTTGGCCATTGGGCCATTTGGAGAGTGAGCCAACAGATGGAAAATCTCTCTCTCTCTCTCTCATTCTCTCTCTCTCTCTCCCCTTACCCCTCTCCTTAACTCTGCCATTAATTAATTTAAAAAAGAAAGAACTATTGTCCTGCTTAGTGAGGAGAGTCTGGGGTTTTTAAGAGGCTGCAAAGGAAGCTGGGCTGCTTAGCCAGGTGCTGAAGCCAGTTCTGAGTCTGATAACAAAGTATCTCAGACTTCAGCACAGTGCCTTGGGGAATTTGCTTGATGGCTTGACTTTGTCCTAAGGAGGGAATAGCAGGAGGTCCTGCAAAACTAAGCAGCTACAAAACATTATTTGTTTGAGATCTGAAAGAGGCTGAGTATCCTGTTAAGAGATTCTAGTGTTTCATTAAACAGGGTGAAGCCCACCTAGCCTGGAGCCCATACATATCATGCCCATAGTTATTCTTACCCCTTTGCTTTTTGTTACAGCAAATTCGAACCCCTGATCATCCTGACTTTGCAAATGCAGCTGGCTCTCTCAAGGCCATTTGCTGGAATTTACAAGCAAGTATTATTTATCTGTTTGAGTAGAGACTTTAGTAACTCATAGGCTCAATAGATGGCTTCTGTTCATCAGGATATGCAAGGGAAAAGAAGGCTGTATTGGGTTTGGTTACAATTAGATGATTCTCATAAAATTTCTATTATTTAAGAACCTCATTTTTCATCATGACTCTGAAAGGTAAATTTTCTTTCACTTAAATTTAACAACTATAAATATCTTTTGCACTCCAGAGATAATACTGAGTTGTCTTTATTCTTTAAGACATTGAGCCGGTGTGTTTTGTTTGGTTTGCAGATAAGCCCAGCCTCCTTGTTCTCCGTGTATTCATAACTTCAAAGAATTCCCCACACAGCCATTCAGTCTGAGCATTTGTCTTGTGTAAGTTGTGTCTGTCTCATTGAAAGCTGTCTACAGACAATTAGTACAGCCTTTAGTGTCAGTCTAGACTACTCAAGATCCCAAGGGACGCCTAATCCAACCACTTACAGTTGTTTTCTTCCACAGTGTCTGTGATTGTGTCTTTTTGTATATTTTGTGTTCTGTTTAGCCCTCCATACATATTATTAGGATCACAATTTTGAAAAAAATCTGTCATTCACTTTACAGTGTTCAAAAAAATCATTGCCTTTTGTAACTGAACATAAAAAAGACAGCATGGTACTCAGTTTATTCACCAAAATGGAGCTGCTGTTGGCCATCTGGAGTGCTTTATCGAACGTACAGTTCCTTTCTTCTTACTGTCTTCTTTCTTCATCCATTTTTTTCTTTTCGAAAGGGTTATAACTTGCACAACACGTTTATTTCTTCAGTTGTCCTTTTTAATTTTTTAATTTAAATTATCTTTTAAAATTTTGGCTACTTTGATGCTTTTCTTTATCTTCATGATTTTGTCCATAAGAGATTTCAGTTTATTTATGGTACAACAAAAGAATTTTGACATACTGAAGTTGAGGCAAGTCTTCTTTCTTCCTGAATAGGTTTGTGACTTCCAGTAAAACACTTTTCCCCATTTTATTTAAACTTTTATATAATCAATTATTTGAGCAAATGTACAAACCTGAATTTAAAATACATAAAAGTATAATTCAAATAAATTTAAAAATTACTTCCATATTTTATCACGCTACATAAATTAATAATCAAATTACTCCTATAATGTACACTTTGACTTGCTAATGGATAAGTGTAGGAATTTTTTATGGCAGAAACACTCTTTTATTCATGCCACCTTACAGCTGATGGGAGTGATCTGTGTGTGGTTTTGCCATATTTGTTGGTTTTTCTATATCAGTGTCAACATCATATGTTACTTCATCTGAAATACTGCAGGATAATATATATTTATTGGCTAGGCTAATATGTGATCCCATTCACCAGAATGCATAAAACATGCACCTCTGCACACAGACATTCCAGGTACATGTGTCACTGCCACAGTTTTGTTTTATAAACACAGTAATTCTTACATAAGTTTCCTCTTACATAACTCCCATTTAAAAAGAAAGCAATGTACCAAATATTTCAAATTGTGTGTTTGGAATTATTTGGGTTATCCCTGTGAGAACTTTGATTTTGGCTAGTCATTATAGACAGCCAAATCTTCTAGTAATACTTTCGCTTGCCTGGTAGTTGGAAGATATTTCAACAGACTAGCTTTGGGTCCACAGGTATCAAGCCTTGTGTGTCCTGCACAGCTCTCCCACTTCCAAAGCCACATAGGTAGTGCATGTTCACACTGCAGCTTAATCTCTAGCCGAACACTTCGTGTTTGCTTTTGTGTAAGTCAGCACCATGGACAACAGTGGCATTCCTGAAAGTCATTTCTGTATCTGATGGCTAACAGTAAATAATGATACCAGAAATGATTACAAGCTACATAGCTATGCTCCTTTAAACATACATATTTCCTGAGCTCAACTCCATTTGGCCATATCTTCTCAAGCCCATGCTATTTTAAAGTCTCTGACACCCAAAGGCAGGACCAGGGAAATATTGGAATGGAAAGAGACAATTTTTTCAATCAGGGAAAATGTCTTTCTGTGACAACTTTTACAAAAACATTATGTGAACACATTTCTAGGGTCTTTCTCAGTCCTTTGGAAATGGCCCCTGAAAATGAGGGGCTCTTAAGCTTGATTAGTTTCACAGTATCTGCTCCTGATGAACACCAGCAAGATACACCATTGTAAATCAAGACTTACTGATCACTCTTATACTACTTATAATAATTTATCATGAAATATCAGATAGATTAATAATTCTGCATTTTTAAGATTTTATATCAACTCATGTCAATCCACATGCATTTGTGTAATTATGGAGGTTGAACATCCTTAATGCAGACACCTATTATCTGAAATTCACCAGAATTCAGAACTTCTTGGACATGAACATAGTGCCACAAGTGAAAACTACCACACTCAACCTCGGGTGAATGGTCAACATTCAAAACTTTTGTGTGTTCAAAATACTGTATAAAGTTACCCTCAGGCAATGTGTATAAAGTGATACAAAATATAAATGAATTTCACATTTAGACTCAAGTTCTATCCCCAAGAGATCTCATTGTGTTTATGTAAATATTCCAAAAGAAACAAACAAAAAACTTAGAAATCTGAAACACATCTGGTCCCAAGCATTTCAGGTAAGAGATCCTCACCCTGTTTAACTTAACTATTTAATTAATAACAATAACTTGTACATTGCTAGCACTTCTTACGTTGCAGGCACTTTGTCAAGGTTGCTTAATCTTCACATCAACACTGAGGTAGGTATTCTATTATTATGCCCATTCTAGAGATGAGGAAACAGGTACAGAGAGGACAAAGTGGGTGATTCACCACACAGATTTTAAGAAAGGACCTGGGCTGGTGCTGCGACTCAATAAGCTAATCCTCCGCCTGCGGTTCTAGTCCTGGGTTCTAGTTCCGGTTGGGGCACCGGGTTCTGTCCCGGTTGCTCCTCTTCCAGTCTAGCTCTCTGCTGTGGCCTGGGAAGGCAGTGGAGGATGACCCAAGTCCTTGGGCCCTGCACCCACATGGGAGACCAGGAGAAGCACCTGGCTTCTGGCTTCAGGCTGGCCACAGCGGCCATTGGAGGGTGAACCAACGGAAAAAGGAAGACCTTTCTCTCTGTCTATCTCTCTCACTGTCCACTCTGCCTGTCAAAGAAAAAAAAAAAAAAAAAAAGAAAGGACCTAACACAATGTCATGTGGAATTCTGAGACACATGTCTTAAATGCCTCTTTGGCCTGACAGGCAAGCAGAATGAATGTGTGAAGCTCTTGGTGTAAGTGCACCAGGGATTCACTATGGGGATGGGGAGACTGTCCTGAATTAGAGAACGCAAGTCCTGTTTGAAAGTCATGATTCAGACCCAATGGGGTGTAGTCCTGCAGAAACACTGGCTCTGATTTTTTCCAAGAGATTACAGAAATACGGATTTTTCTTGTGCATCTCTTAAATTTAAAATATGGACCTAGCTAAAAAATAGAAGCAATGAGTAGGTCATGGTTCTAGTTCTTGGCCCTGTTTTAAAGCCAGCACACTTCAGCGACAATCACTTCTTTGCAAAACTGCAAAGTATAATTTTTTTCTCTGCACTTTTTTCCCAAATTTCCATGCAAAATCCCATGTTCATTGTTTTAGATGGAAACACATACTAAGCAAATGTTTGTCTCAGAGCAGGTGTTTAGTAAATTATTATTTGCTGAATAAATGTAGCCAGGCCTTGAGTTTTTCCTAAGTCAGGCACAGAGCTTGAACTCCCTGACCAGGATGCTTTTGGGGACCAACCAGAATAAGCAATCATGCAACAACATTTTTAAAGGATTTATTCATTGCCCATATGGCTGCAACAGCCAGAGCTGGGCCAGACTTAAGCCAGTAGCAAGGAGCTTCTTCCAGGTCACCCACGTAGGTGCAGTGGTTCACGCCCTTGGGCCATCTTTCGCTGCTTTCCCAGGCCATTAGCAGAGAGCTGGGTTGAAAGTGGAGCAGCTGAAACTCAAACTTGCACTCATTCGGGATGCTGGCATTTCAGGTGGTGGCTTTACCCATTACACCACAACGCCAGCCTCCATGCAGCAACATTTAACAGCTTGTTCAGGCAATAAGTTAAGTAGCACCACTTATCTTTTTTTCCCCCCAATGAAACCTTTTATTAAATGAGTACAAATTTCATAAGTACAACTTTAGGAATATAGTGATTCCTCCCACCATATCTGCCCTTCCATCCCCACTCTCACCCCATAGCCACCTCCCCCACCCATTCCTAGTCGCATTCTACATTAAGAAAAAAAATTGTTGCTCAACAGTCAAAACGAAGGCTATTCCTTCAAGTCATTCCTTCTCAAAATGTCAATTTCGCTTCTCCAGATTTCCTTTTAGATGCTCTATTAGTTCTCACAGGCCACAGAGAACATATGGTATTTGTCTCTTTGGCACTAGCTTATTTCACTAAGTATGATGTTTTCTAGACTCATCCATTTTATTGCAAATGACCGGATTTCATTTTAATCTCTGTGTAGCATTTCATAGAGTACATATATCATACTTTATTTATCCAGTCTTCAGTTGACAAGTATTCAGGCTGATTCCATGTCTTAGATAGAGTTGCAATTAACATGGAGGTACAGATGACTGCTATTTGCTGATTTCATTTCCTTTGGGTAAATTCCCAGGAGTGGGATGGCTGGGTCATATGGTAAGACCATATTCAGATTTCTGAGGTATCTGCAAACTAACTTCCATAGTGGTTTTACCAGTTTACATTCCCACCAACAGTGGATTAGGGTACCTTTTCCCCCACATCCTCACCAACATTTATTGTTTGTGATGTCTGTATGAAAGCCATTCTAACTGTGGTGAAACCTCATTGTGGTTTTCATTTGCATTTCCTTGAGGGCTAGTGTTCCTGAATATTTTTTCATGTGTCTGTTGGCCATTTGAATTTCCTCTTTTGAAAAATGTCTGTTTAAGTACTTGGCCCATATCTTAGCTGGGTTGTTTTGTTGTTGTTGAGTTTCTTGATCTCCTATAATATTCTGGTTATTAATCCTTTATCAGTTGCATAGTTTACAAATAATTTCTCCCATTCTGTCTGTTGCTTCTTCACTTTCCTGAGTGTTTCTTTTGCAGTACAAAAGTGTCTCAATTTGATGTAATACTATTTGTTATTTTTGGCTTGGATTGTCTGTGCCTCTGAGTTCTTTAATACAAACTCTTTGATTGTGCCAATGCCTTGCAGGTTTTCCCCACTGTTCTCTAATAATTTGATATTATCAGGTTGTAGATTTAGGTCTTTAATCCATTTTGAATGGATTTTTGTGTAAGGTGTAAGGTAGGGATCCTGCTTCAAACTGCATGTGGAAATCCAGTTTTCCCAGCACCATTTGTTAAAGAGACTGTCCTTGCCCCAGGGATTAGTTTTAGTTCCTTGGTCAGATATAAGTTGGTTATAGATGCTTGGACTGATTTCTGGTATTTCTATTATGTTCCATTGATCTATCCATCTGTTTTTGTTCCAGTACCAGGCTGCTTTGATTATAACTGCCTTGTAGTATGTCTTGAAATCTGGTATTGTGATGCCTCCAGTTTGGTTTTTGTTGTATAAGATTGCTTTGGCTATTTGGAGTCTCCTGCGAGTCCATATAAATTTCAACATCATTTTTTTCCAGATCTGAGAAGAATGTCGTTGGTATTTTGATTGGTATTGCATTGAATCTATAAATTGCTTTTGGAAGAGTGGACATTTTGATATTGATTCTTCCAATCCATTAACATGGAAGATTTTTCCATTTTTTTGTATCTTCTTCTATTTCTTTAATATTTTGTAATTCACAGCATAGAGATCTTTGACATCCTTGGTTAAATTTATTCCAAGGTTTTATTTTGGGTAGCAATTGTGAATGGAAGTGATCTTGGAAGTTCTTTCTTAGCCATAGCATTGTCTGTGTATGCAAAGGCTGTTGATTTTTGTGTACTGACTTTGTATCCTGCTGCTTTACCAAACTCTTCTATGAGTTCCAATAGTCTCTTAGGATCCCGTATATATGGAATCATGTCTTCTGCAAATAGGAATAGTTTGTATCCTTTTGATTTCTTTTTCTTGCCTAATGGCTCTAGATAAAACTTCCAGGACTATATTGAATAGCAATGGGAGAGCGGGCATCCTTGTCCAGTTCAAATCTCAGGGGGAATACTTCCAACTTTTCTAAATTCAATAAGATGTTGGCCATGGTTTTGTCATAGGTTGCCTTGATTGTGCTGAGGAATGTTTCTTCTATACCCAATTTGCTTGGAGTTTTCATCATGAAAGGGTATTTTATCATACGTTTTCTCTGCATCTACTGAGATAATCATATGATTTTTGTTCTTCAGTTTGCTAATGTGATGTATCACATGTCGAGCCATCCCTGCATACCAGGGATAAATCTCACTTGGTTTGGGTGAATGATCTTTCTGATGTGTTGTTAGATTCGATTGACCAGAATTTTGTTGAGGATATTTGCATCTATGTTCATCAGGGAAATTGGTCTGTAGTTTTCTTTTTCTGTTGCATCTTTTCCTAAGTTGTGTGCGTCCTCACTCTCCATGTAGGTCTTCTGTGTTCCTCCAATTTGTGTAGACTTTCCTCTACTGTTTTCTCCCTAACTCTTCCCTGAGACTGCACTCTTTCTACTTTTTTTTAAACTATCTTCTCCTAGACTGGAGCAGCAAGCTCCCTCCCTACTCTGCCATCTTGATCCAACTTCCATAATATTTTTAGCACAATTTATCTTTAAAAATATATTCTTTTTCCCTCCAATTGATCCTTGTTGGTTAAATATCAGCTCAACACAGGAGTAAATAAATTCAGAGAAGGACATAAATGGCTGAACAAAATCTGTGATTTATTCTCACAAACATTTCAAACTCCCCATTTATCTGTTCCACTTTACTCTTGGCTGTACAAAATATACAAGTGTATTCCAAAAGCATAACAGCTAGATAATGCTACAGGATTCTCCAACAACATTTGCCCCAGTATCCTTCTGCCCAGGAATCAGTGTTGCTAGAAGCAAACTACAGAAATGTGACTATATTACTCATGCTATAGGCAGGTATAAATTACTGTATGTCCAGTAAACTCATTAACTTGATGGTTTCCATGATTTTTTTATCTGCTTTGTTACTTTTTAAAATTTTGTTTCTTTGTTTAACACTTCCAATTGTCATAGTATATATACTTACGAGTCCAATGGCTGAAATCATTGTCCCCAGACATTTTGGCAAGATGGTTTTATTAATATGTGCCCAGCCTGCTTTTTGAGCTAATTGAATGTGTGCACATCATTGGAAGTCATCAACACTGTGCCTTCAGCCAGCCTTTCAGACCTAGAGGAAGAGGGCATTTGCCAACTCTCTACGCTGATTCTCTTGTGCTCAGTAGTATCTGTCTGTACTCCGTTGTGTGCATTTGGGTTTGTTCTCCTGTTTCAGCACAGGCATGCGAGGCATTGCTCCTGGAGCTTTGCCAGACAACTCAGGAGTTTCTATCCCCCAGTGCCTAATTCCTAAAGGCACCAAAGTTGATCTATTTAGAGAGCTGTTAATTAAGTGAGCTATATTTGGTTAGGTATTTATGAACAGAGAAACTAAGAATGGAAATAATAAGCATGTCCTTACAAAAAGACTGAGTAAGCTACATGCAATGTTTAAAAAAGAAATCTAATAAAAGGATTCTCTCGGAAAGGAGTTTTCCTTGACTGTATTTTGGTTTGGTTTTTTTCCTTAAACACATTTGAGAGAATGCACCTGCATTCATCTAGGCTCCTCCCAAATGTTCTTGTAAACATGGGCAAAACGCAAGGAACAGAGAAGAATGTAAATATTGCATGTTCTCTCTACAGAGCTCCTCAAGGAAATGCTGTTGACTTAGAAATCGAATTTTAGAAAGTATGTCTGCCATCTGTAGTCCACACGATGATGATTGTGGCAATGAATTAAACATTTAGAAATCAAATCAAATCGTTGTTTCTGTTTTCAAGGATAAGGCAACTGGAAAACTGTTTCATTTCTCTGAATGAACAAAATAGAATCTGTTTACACTCCATGTATCCATAACTTAACAGAAATATAAGAAAAAACGTGATAATTACAGATTTTTGAGAGTGGATCTGGCACAATTTCTGCATAGGCTATCATGCATGAGTAATGTGCTAAGACACAGACACAATGCCAGAAATATGAAAGCTTTGTCTTCATCATTACTTACTCTTATGCTTTAAGACAGAGTGATCTTTTCATATGTTGCTCACACATATGTGATTCTACATCTGTCAGTTAATTCATCATGAATATCACCATTGCTAAAGCTTTGTTTGATTACATACTGGGTGAAATGTAAAGAAAGCTAAATGGGTAGGGTACCTGAGCACCACCCATCAAGATTAGTTATTTTGGGGCCAGCATTGTGGCTTAGTAGGTAAAGCCTCTGCTGTGATGCCAACATCCCATATGGGTGCTGGTTCAAGTCCCGGCTATTCCACTTCCAATCCAACTCCCTGATAATGTGCTGGGAAATCAGCAGACACAGCCCAAGTCCTTGGGCCCCTGCACCCATGTGGGAGACCTAGATGAAGCTCCTAGCACCCAGCTTAAGCCTGGCCCAGCCCAGGCCATTGAGGCCATATGGGGAGTGAACCAGTGGATGGAAGATCTCTCTTGGTAACTCCCTCTATCTCTATAACTCTGATTTTCAAAATAAATTCATTAATAAACTAATTAATCTTAAAACATTTCTTAGTGTAAGGGTAATTTTATGGGTATAAAATAAACTGAAAGTACATAATTGTAAAGAAAAAGTATATGAAAGAAAAGGACAATGACAAAATTCAATATTCATTAAAATATCCATAAAACCAAGGCCAAATAGAAGTATTTTGAGATAGTTTTTTAAAAAGAAGAGTAATTTGGTGTGGTGCAGTAGGATAGGAGGGGCAGAGTAGTGTTGGTGGAATCACCTTTCATCTAGTAGTCAAGAGACAATTCTGATAGGAATCTGTAAGTGGGATTTCAAAGCTTTGTGCAATCTAGAGGGTTGAGAAGGAGAAACGAAAACATCCACAAGACAGAAAATACAGTTGAACAGAAAATGGACGACCGAAACCAAGTTGGACTTTGAAGGCAGTGAGGTACAGAAATGCTCTGTGCTGCAAAGTATGAAATATTGTGGAGCAGGTTCTTCACCTGCAGCTCAACCTGTTTCATGAAAGCCTATAAGTTTTATAGGGTGAAAGGGTGTCCCCAACTCCTTTATGTTCTCTCTATACTTTCTTTGTAACAAACACAGCTAGTTGTTTCTCTCAAACAGCAAATAGTCCTGGTTAGCATGCTAGCAAGGCGTGGTTGCAGTGGTCCTAGAATCAAGGCTGGATGGAGAGTTTGGGGACTGAAGGCAAGTTGAGAAGAATCTTTTAAGATAGCTCCTCCAGTATCAGGAAGGGAAATTATGAAATTCTTAGGAACTTTATGTCAACTGTTGCTATAATTAGATATTATTACAATTATATTTGAATCAATTAAGTACATTATATTTTAAAAAGTAACAAATACTCAACCATCTCCACTTCCTAATTATTCTTGATACATTTTACTATGATCAAGAGTCTTACGATAATTTTAATTTGTAAAAATATTTATTTATTTTCTTAAAAGGGAGGGGGGATAGAGAGAGAGAGAGAGAGAGAGAAAGAGAAAGAGAGAGAAAATGTTTCCATATACTTGCTCACTTTTCAAATGTTCACAATAGTTAAGGTTGGATCAAGCCAAAGCCAGGAGCCTAGAGCTCCATCTGGATGTCATATGTGGCTGGTGGCAGACACTCAAATTATTGAGCCATCACCTGCTACCTCTCAGAATACACATCAGCAGGAAGCTAGATTGGAAGCAGAATATCCTGGTTCTCAAACTAGCATGCCAATATGTGATGTTTGTGACCCAAATGACAGCTTAGCCAGCTGTAACACAACACCTGCCCCAGAGCTAATTCTACATGCAAAACAAATTCCCCTTAGAAAGTAGATGCAAGAAATCTATAAATGTAGAAGAGATATACTCAAGCTAACATTTCTCTGATCTTTCTATTTATAGTTTTTGATTATTCAAGCATGAGCCCAGTGGAATGTATTGAGCATTTTCTCGCACCATGTTAGCTTGGCTGTCTAGATACAGTGAAGTATAAAATGAAATATCTGCCCTTAAGGAGCCTGTAGCCTAATACACTATCCAAGGAGTACATAGATGATTACAATAGAGATTGGGGAGGAAACACAATGTGCATGGGAGCACAGAGAAAGGAAACGTTAAGCATTGAGGCAGCTGTGGGACTAACACATAAGCAGTACAACACTTGATCCAGCTAAAGTAGATTGTCGGGGAAGCTCATAGGAACAAAGCATAAAATGCATGTAGTCCCTTAACTCTAATAATGTCTTGGAAAAATGTGGGCTGTATCCTGGGAGTGGGACCCACATCTTTTGCAGCTGGGTGTAGTTGGGAGAGAGCAGGTAATACCTGCCAGTGACATAACAATGAGAACTGGAAGGCTCTGCAGCCAAAGTACCAGCCCTGCTAATCAGAAGAGCAGCCTAATAATAGAAGATTTACACTCCATTGGCAACTCTGCAGTCCTCCTGCCAGCAGCTCTGCACTAGGCCGTCTGAGGACATCCGTTCTTCACCCAGAATAAGGGTGTTTGGGGGAGGATGAAAGGAATTGGGAAAAAAGAGGACTAGGTTGAGTTCTCAAGAGGGAAGAGGGTCGGGGAAGGAAGGTTAAGATGGAAGCTACTAGGGGCCGGTGCTGTGGCGCAGCAGGTTAAAGCCCCAGCTTGCGGTGCCAGCATCCCATATGGGCACTGGTTCGAGTCCTAGCTACTCCTATTTCAATCCAGCTCTCTGCTGTGGCCTGGGAAAGCAGTAGAAGATGGCCCAAGTCCTTGGGTCCCTGCACCCATGTGGGAGACCCGGAAGAAGCTCCTGCCTTCTGGCTTTGGATCAGCTCAGCTCTGGCTGTTGCGGTCATCTGGGGAGTAAGCCGACGGATGGAAGACCTCTCTCTCTATATATAACTCCATCTTTCAAATAAATAAAATAAATCTTTAAAAAAAGAGATGGAAACTACTCCCAAGTGACAACCACCCTAACGTCATAGTTAATTCTCGGGGCTGGCACCATGGCTCACTTGATTAATCCTCTGCCTGCGGTGCCAGCATCCCATATGGGCACTGGGTTCTAGTCCCGATTGCTCCTCTTCCAGTCCAGCTCTCTGCTGTGGACCGGGAAGGCAATGGAGGATGGCCCAAGTGCTTGGGCCCCTGCACCCGCATGGGAGACCAGGAGGGGCACCTGGCTCCTGGCTTCGGATTGGCACAGCGCCAGCCATGGCAGCCATTTGGGGAGTGAACCAACGGAAGGAAGACCTTTCTTTCTGTCTCTCTCTCTCACTGTCTATAATTCTGCCTGTCAAATAAAAAAAAATTAAAAAATGGTTAATTCTCTTCTAAAGAGCTATTTCTGGGTTGTTTAGAAATAAACTTGGAAGGAAGGTGGAGAAAGAAGACAAGAAGACACAGGGCAAGGATGAGAAACATTGCCACCCAGTTACTGATAAGGTTTTCAGTTGGTCCCTGAGGTTGGGCCTGGAGCTCTGAATTGATGATTAAATTCTCGTTGAGTTCTTGGACAAATACTTCTAATATAAGGCAACTGAGACATAAATTGAAATGACGTTATTAGAAATAAGTGTCTGTGTGTAGCGATCTGCAGTCTCTTTGCCTGAAAAAGAGAGTTCATCATTTGTATTCATTGCTTTTGAAGTTGCTAAACCGAATCGTATATTTCTTTATATTGAATTGCAACCTGTAGTTATCAAAATGCTGACAAGTTGAGTTATTGGCTATTTTCAGGGCCCATGCAAAAGTTTGCATTAATAGTATTCACTGTGCACATTGATAAAAGAGAATTACTTAGAGCTTTCAAATGTGTTATCCCAACTTATCCTGTATGCCCTGAAGAAGACTTTCTTGACTTACAGAACAAAGAAAAATATATTTACAAGGAATTCGCCAAAGACAAAACACCATTGCAATAACAGAGGGGAAAATGGAACAGTACAATTGCAATAATTCTATTAAAGGTTACCAATAAACCCCCCCATTTCACTTTTCAGCAATGTTTACTGTGCTCATGTAAATGAGAAAAAGAGAACTTAAATACTTTTATTTGAAATACTGATTTATCATATGGAATTGAAAAGCCATAACAAGAAAAAAGGGATAATTTTTTAACTTTTATTTAATGAATATAAATTTCCAAAGTACAGCTTATGGATTACAATGGATTCCCCTCCATAACTTCCCTCCCACCCACAACCCTCCCCTTTCCCGCTCCCTCCCCCCTTCCATTCACATCAAGATTCATTTTCAATTCCCTTTATATACAGAAGATCAGTTTAGCATACATTAAGTAGAGATTTCAACAGTTTGCACCCACATAGAAACACAAAGTGAAAAATACTGTGTGAGTACTATTTATAGCATTAAATCACAATGTACAGCACATTAAGGACAGAGATCCTACATGAGGAATAAGTGCACAGTGACTCCTGTTGTTGACTTAACAATTTGACACTCTTGTTTATGGCATCAGTAATCTCCCTAGGCTCTTGTCATGAATTGCCAAGGCTATGAGTTCACCGACTCTGATCATATTTAGACAAGGTCATAGTCAGAATGGAAGTTCTCTCCTCCCTTCAGAGAAAGGTACCTCTTTCTTTGATGACCTGTTCTTTCCACTGGGATCTCACTTGCAGAGATCTTTCATTTAGGTCATTTTTTTTTGCCAGAGTGTCTTGGCTTTCCATGCCTGAAATACTCTCATGGGCTTTTCAGCCGGATCCGCATGCCTTAAGGGCTGATTCTGAGGCCAGAGTGCTGTTTAGGACATCTGCCATTCTATGAGCCTGCTGTGTATCTTGCTTCCCATGGTGGATCGTTCTCTCCCTTGAAAAAAGGGATAATTAACAAATGCCCATCAATGGTACACTGGGTAAGAAATTATGGGACATGTACTCTATAGAATACTATACAGCAGTCAAAAACAATGAAATCTGGTCATCTGCAACAAAATGGAGGAATCTGGAAAACATCATGCTGAGTGAATTAAGCCAGTCCCAAAAGGACAAATATCATATGTTCTCCCTGATCGCTGACAACTAACCAAGCACCAAAAAGGAAACCTGTTGAAATGAAATGGACACTATGAGAAACAGTGATTTGATCAGCCCTTGTCCTGACTGGTGATGTACAATTTAATACTTTATCCCTTTTAGTATTTTTTTTGTTTTAGTTAATACTACTGGCTGAACTCTGTAAATAACATACAATTATTCTTAAGTGTTTAAATTTTAACTGAAAAGTGATCCCTGTTAAATATAAGAGTCGGAATAAGAGAGGGAGGAGATGTACAATTTGGGACATGCTCAATTGGACTTGCCCCAAATGGTGGAGTTAGAAATGTGCCAGGGGATTCCAATACAATCCCATCAAGGTTGCATGTGCC
Source organism: Oryctolagus cuniculus (assembly GCF_051225735.1). Taxonomy (NCBI): domain Eukaryota; kingdom Metazoa; phylum Chordata; class Mammalia; order Lagomorpha; family Leporidae; genus Oryctolagus; species Oryctolagus cuniculus. The sequence goes on along the minus strand of NC_142871.1, from coordinate 92,504,642 downwards.
AACGCCATCTCACTAGTCCAAGTGATCAATTTCAGTTCACAATTGATCATACTGATAGGTCTAAGAGTCAAAGGGATCACACAAACAAGACTAGTGTCTGCTAATACTATCTGATAGAATTAAGAAGGAAAGAATGATCCAACATGGGAGGTGGGACATACAGCAGACTCATAGAATGGCAGATGTCCTAAATAGCACTCTGGCCTCAGAATCAGCCCTTAAGGCATTTGGATCTGGCTGAAGAGCCCATGAGAGTATTTCAGGCATGGAAAGCCAAGACACTCTGGCAAAAAAAAAAAAAAAAAAAAAAAAAAGAGGACCTAAATGAAAGATCTCTGCGAGTGAGATCCCAGTAGAAAGAATGGGCCATCAAAGAAGGAGGTACTCTTCTCTGAAGGGAGGAGAGAACTTCCACTTTGACTATTATCTTGTCTGAATAAGATCGAAGTCGGTGGACTCAAAAGACTTCCATAGCCTTGGCAACTCATGACAAGAGCCTAGGGAGATTACTGACGCCATAAACAAGAGTGTCAAATTGTTAAGTCAACAAGAGGAGTCACTGTGTACTTACTCCTCATGTAGGATCTCTGTCAATGTGTTGTCCAATGTGAATTAATGCTATAACTAGTATTCAAACAGTATTTTACACCTTATGTTCTGTGTGGGTGCAAACTGATGAAATCTTTACTTAATATATACTAAATTGATCTTCTGTATATAAAGAGAATTGAAAATGAATCTTGATTTGAATGTAATGGGAGAGGGAGTGGGAGATGGGAGGGTTGCGGGTAGGAGGAAAGTTATGGGGGGGAAAAGCCATTGTAACCCATAAACTGTACTTTGGAAATTTATATTTACTAAATAAAAGTTTTAAAAAAAAGAGAATGAGAATAAGAAAGAGATATCTTCTAACTGCTGGTTCACTCCCCAGATAGCAACAATTTCCACCTCTGGATCAGGCTAAAGGGAGGATCCTAGAACTCCATCCAGGTCTCCCACATGGGTGGCAGAGACTCAAATACTTGCACCACCTTCCGCTGCTTCCCAGGCACAATAGTAAGGAGCTGGATTATAAGTGGAGCACCCAGGCCTCCAATAAGCGCCGATATAGGATGCTCCAAACATATGACCATATAGTGCAGCAGGGTTTAACCTCTGGACCCCAGTGTCAGCCATAGGCTACCTGTCTGTCTCAAGGGATTGACTGGGTGAGATCTGTGCTTTCACCATCTGAGGACACCCAGGAAGCCATGATCTTTCCTTAAAATTTACTGCTGAGTTTGTTTAAGGTGCGGTACTTTTTTAAGGACTACAACGCCACTCTCCATACATGTACTTAGCTTCAATCAACCACAGCAAACCACCAGCCTTTCCATCTTACCATTTCTCTTGAAGAAGTCACGTCAGCAGCAGAAAGGGAGTTCTTTCTCATCATCAAGTCTGCTGGAGCCCTGATCTTCATCTTCCAGCACTCAGAAAAAACACTGAGGAATAAATTTCTGTTCTTTTTCAATGACTCAGTTCAAGGCATTTTCTTAGAATAGCCCAGGAACCCTGAGACTTCTGGAAATGCCTCCATTTCTCCCTGCGATTCTAGGGACAATTTGGAGGCTACAGCTCAAATTGCAGCTGACACTTGGTTGGCCTTCCATACCTGGACTATAGCAACACAGCTACATTCTGGCCCCCCAGGGTTTCTAACAAGAAATCTGGTGATGGTCTCGGGGGGAAAGGATTATGACGGATCCCTTCCTCTCAGCTCTGTTGATGTGAATATTGTGTCTGATGGTGTCATGGGCAACAGAACACTTTGTCAAGGATATCATGATGCCAGAGAAGCTGTCACATCATTCTGAGACCTGTCATTCAGAGGTTCAAGGCAATGACGTGTATCTAGATTGTAGACAATTGAGGGTCTTAAAGACTCAACAGTTGTTATCACTCTTTAAACCAGAAATGAAAAGGCCATAGGTACATCCTACATTTTTAATGGTCAAATTTAAACATTAATCTATATCACCAATCTAATCCAAAAGCTCTTGGTGTCTTTGATTTTGTTTAGGAGGAAGTTTGTTGAGAAAACCCCCGAGGATTAGCTGTGGCTGTGATTGGTCCCCGCCCGTCTCTGACTTCATAAGGACAAACTGTCATGAAATACAAATTCGTGCAAGTCCTTGCCGGACTGCCATTGGTCCATTTCTCGCTCTGACTTCATAAGGAGCCCTATGATGACAGGATTCCACATGTCTATATAAGCGGCTGCGCGGCCCAGGTTTTTGTCTGCTTTACCAGGGAGCTATTTCGGTGACCTGTGTGACTTGGACCCATCTTTGCGTGCGCTTGTGCTGGTTGGTGTTGGTGTGCTATTTTGTTTGTTTGTTTCTTGTTCTATTTGGTTTTTTCTTTCCCCCATTTGGATTTAGTTGGTTTTTTTTCCCCTCCTATTTCTTTTTTGGCCCATTGTGTCTTTTTTTTTTTTTGGCAGTTTTTTTCATTTTTGGCTTTCCCTATCTTTAGCTAGACAGCGTGGCTAGATTTCTGAGTGTTAGTGTAGCTATTTAGTGTTTGTTATTTTGGAGTTTTTCTAGTTTTTGTGTTCTGTTTTGGTTAGATAGGACTTAGTCTTGCCACCGTATTTGATTAGTGTAGTTAGTATAGGTAGTGTGGCACCATAGTCAGATCAGAAGTTAGTCCCCGGGTTGGTGCCGCGGCTCACTAGGCTAATCCTCTGCCTTGCGGCGCTGGCACACCGGGTTCTAGTCCCTGTCGGGGCGCCAGATTCTGTCCCGGTTGCCCCTCTTCCAGGCCAGCTCTCTGCTGTGGCCAGGGAGTGCAGTGGAGGATGGCCCAAGTGCTTGGGTCCTGTACCCCATGGGAGACCAGGACAAGTACCTGGCTCCTGCCTTCGGATCAGCACGGTGTGCTGGCCATTGGAGGGTGAACCAACGGCAAAGGAAGACCTTTCTCTCTGTCTCTTTCTCTCTCTCACTATCCACTCTGCCTGTCAAAAAATAAAATAAAAAAGAGAAGTTAGTCCCCTTGTTTTCCCTTTATTTTCTTAGTTATTGTAGTTAGGGTTAGCTCCTTAGTGTTTATGGACAGCAATATTGGACAGAGTAGTGCAGAGCAGTGCAGAGAGTGTAGTTAGGGGCACCAGCCTGGAAGGCCGTGAGGGTCTGGATGCCATCGCCGGGCATCAGCTTGGTCTCCAGTTGCTGTCGGTCCTGGGCCGGGGCAACTTCCGCACGGTGGTGTTGGTCCTCCAGGCGTCCAGCCAGCTGCAGGTGGCCGTGAAGATATTCCTTGAAGACTCCAGCGACCCCTTCGGCACCAGGCGAGTGATGCAAGAGGCCAGCATCATGCAGCTCCTGAGGCATCCAAATATCGTGGAGCTGCTGGAGGTGGGCTGGGTCGGCCATTACCACTGCCTGGTGATGAAGCTGGTGGATGGGGGAGACCTCTACCAGCACGTGATGGGCTGGGGCGGCCTGCCGGAGTGTGAGGCCATGCTCATGTTTGACCAAGTCCTGGTGGCTGTGGGCCACTGCCATGCGCAGCGGGTGGCGCACAGGGACCTCAAGCTGGGGAACCTGCTGCTGGACTCTCAGCTCAGTGTGAAGCTGGTGGACTTTGGGCTCAGCAGCTATCTGCCCGTGGACGTGCTGGTGCAGGGCTTCTGCGGGACCCCGGAGTGCAGTGCCCCGGAGATGTTCCAACAGGAGCCCTGTGACCCCTTTGCTTCGGACATGTGGAGCCTGGGGGTCATCCTCTTCGCCATGCTGGCGGGGGCCATACCCTTCAGCGCAAAGGACTTGGTGGAGCTGTGTGACTGCATCCAGGGGGGGCTACGAGCTTCCGTGTGCGGCCAGCCTGGCCCTAGAGGAGCTCCTGAGCTCACTCCTCAGCATGGCCCGTGTGACAGACCCACAGCGAAATCGCCCACCAGCAATGGGGGTTTGACCCTCTTTTAGAAGGAGCCGAGGGCGAGGAGGTGACCCTGGTGCAGCCCCTGGGGGTTCCTGAGGACCCAGAGGCCCAGGAGTACCTGGTGGGCCTGGGTCTGCTTCCGGACGCTGGAGCCTCGGGGCCATCTGGCCCTGGGGGATCCAGCCAGATGTCCCTGCAGCCGGACTCCCGGATCCTGGAGCAGGGACACAGGGAGTCCACGCGGAGCCTGAGTCCGGGTCTAAGTCCGAGGCAGAGTCGGATTCCAAGGCAGAGCTGGAGTCCGAGTCGGAGCCGGAGTCTGGGCCGGCAGGGGCTGGGCAGGAGGATTGGCAGGAGGATCATGAGATGCCTCCTGCGTGCCTGCTGCCTGCCGGCCCCAGCCAGAGGCCCTGGCCCCCGCAGCCGAAAGGTGGCCCCCAGGTAGCCTGCCTCAGTGTGCAAGCTGAGCTGCCTGAGGGCTCGCATTTGCTTGAGACTTTGCTGTGCTTCTCATCAATAAAAATCTTAACTGCAAAAAAAAAAAAAAAAATACCTAAGTGTTATAGACCAGCCACTCGAGAGTATAATATGTCATGTGCTTTTAAGGAAAAAATTAAAATGTTTTCACAATGAGGTTTCACCTCAACCCAGTCAAAATGGTTCTCATACAATAAATGTTGGTGAGGATGTGGGGGAAAAGGTACCCTAATCCACTGTTGGTGGGAAGGTAAACTGGTGCAGCCACTGTGGAAGACGGTATGGAAATACCTAGGAAGCTAAAAATAAATCTACCATATGACCCAGCAATCCCATTCTTGGGAATTTACCCTAACAAAATGAAATCAGCACATGAGAGAGTTATCTGCACCCCTATGTTCACTGCAGCTCAAGTCACAATAGCTAAGATATGGCATCAACCCAGATGTCATCAACTGATGACCAGATGAAGAATTGTGGCTTATATACACTATGGACTACTACTCAGTGATAAAGAATGAAATCCTGCCCTTTGCAACCAAATGGATACACTGGAAACCATTATACTTCGTGAAATAAGCCAGTACCCCACAAATACCATATGTTTTCCCTCATCTGCAGTAACTAATAGAGTACCAAAAATGTAACGTTTAGGAATGAAACTCACATTTTGAAATGCAATGATTGTTTATAGCCCTTGTCTCTACTGTTGAGAAACAGCGTTGTTTTTCTTCTTACTGTTTGTTGAATTATTTATTTAGTGTAGGGTTAATCTTATGACTATAAAGTAAACTGAGGGGCCAGCACTGTGGTGTAGCAGGAAAAGCCACCACCTGTGGTTCCAGCATTCCATATGGGTGCCTGTTCGAGTCCCATATGCTGCATTTCCAATCCAGCTCTCTGCTACAGCCTGGGAAAGCAGTGGAAGAAGGCGCTAGTCCTTGGGCCCCTGCACCCACATGGGAGACCTGGAGGAAGCTCCTAGCTCCTGGCTTCGGATTGGCCCAGCTCCTGTCGTTACAGTCATTTGAGGAGTGAACCAGCAAATGGAAGACCTCTCTCTCTCTCTCTGCTTCTCCTACTCTCTCTAACTTTTTCAAATAAATAAATAATTCTTTTTAAAAATAAAGTAAACTGGAAGTAGATCATTGTACAAATTAAGAGAAGGAAAAAGAGAGGAAGGAGGAGGAAGGGTAGGAATGTGGGTGGGAGGAAGGGTAGGCTGGGTAGTTTGTTCCTAAGCCTGTGTATATGAAATACATAAGATTTATATACCTTAATTTCTAAAAAAATAAAATGAAAAAAGCAAGAAAACAAAACAAAACATGTTGTACCAAGCAATGAGTTTTGTGTAAGTTTCTTAAAGATTAATTTTCCTCAAATATTTTATTAGCAGAATCCCATGTTTCTGTAAATTTGGGAATATCTACTGTTAATTTTTGAATTTTTAATTCAGTTGTCTCATTTTAAGTGGATATAGTTGGGTGAGTAGAAGAAAAACATTCATCAAAAATGCTTTAAAAGGCTCAGAATAAATTAAATTCTACTATCCATAACAAAACAAACAAACAAAAAAAGGACTGGGAAGAGTGGGAACGTGGGAAGGAGGGAGGATAGAGTGGGAGGTATTATTATGCTCTTAAATTAGTGTATATGAGGAGCCAATGCTGTGGCACAGCAGGTTAAAACTCCAGCTTGCAGCACTGGCATCCCATATGGGCGCTGGTTTGAGTCCTAACTGCTCCACTTCTGATCCAGCTCTCTGCTATGGCCTGAGAAAGCAGTAGAAGCTGGCCCAAGTCCTTGGGCCCCTGCACCCATGTGAGAGATCCAGAAGAAGCTCCTGGCTCCTGGCTTCGGATCAGCTCAGCTCTGGCCATTGCAGTCATTTGGGGAGTGAACCAGCAGAATGGAAAGACTCTCTCTCTCTCTGGCTCTACCTCTCTCTGTAACTCTGTCTTTCAAATAAATAAAATAAATCTTAAAAAAAATTGTGCATATGAAATACATGAAACTTGTTCACCTAAAAAGTAAAAAATAAAGTTTTTAAATGGAATGGCTCAGAGGTATTTATGGGGCTCCTGCTATGTGGACGGGAAGTTTTACTTGACAAATAAGAGCCTCAAGCTTCCTCTTCTTGGTGTTATTACCTACACAGATCACTCTGAAACCATTTCTATATTTCAATCCATGAACTACTTTGAAAGGTTAGGTATCATTTTGGCACATCCCTTGATATGTTATGCTACACAAATGTAACTGTAACCCATCCTTCCACAACATATAAGCACACAGGCACAATCTGAGGATGATGGGGGAAATGATGCCTTTAGATGCCATGCCATTGATGTATACATTGCATAGCACCAATGTGCCAAGTACCATGTTGGCCACTGGGAGAGACACATGAATAATACCCAGTGCCTGTCCTTGCATACTAGATATCTTCCGGTGGATGGAGAAAGACAAAAAGACAAATCGCAACATGGTAAGATAAAGAGAGTGGAGCACAATGCTGCAGAATTACCCAGAACTCACTCTGCCCAGAATCAAGAAAAACTTCACATAGAATTGACAATTAAAGGAGTAGGGTATGGAAGAAAAAAATTCTGCAATTAATAAATTTCAAGTCATTCTAAAAAAGGAACACCATAAAAACCTTCCCGGATACCATGTACCATGTCAAAGACCTTTCTGAACCATGAGACTTCCTTTACAAATGTCTGGCCTTGGGAGAAGAGTCCATTTCTTCCGTATTTCTTAGTTGTTCCTAGTTCATTGGCAAATTCATGCATAGGTTAAATTCTTCCCTTCCTAATCTTGTAGATTATACTGTGAGAGTTTAAACCTGTGATTTCTTACATTATGTGCCTTTTTAAAAAAGATTTATTTATTTGAAAGAGTTACAGAGAAAGGTAGAGCAAGAGAGAAAGAAAGGTCTTCCATCCGCTGGTTCATACCCCAAATGATCACAACAGCCAGAGCTGAGCTGATCCGAAGCCAGGAGCAGGGAGCTTCTTCTGAGTCTCCCAAGCAGGTGCAGGGGCCCAAGGACTTGGGCCATTTTCTACTGCTTTCTTAGGCCATAGCAGAGAGCTGGATCGGAAGTGGAGCAGCTGGGACTCAAACAGCACCTATATGGGATGCCGGCACCGCAGGCTGGGGCTTTAATCCACTGCACCACAATGCAGGCCCCACATTATGTACCTTTTAATGGGATATAGTAATGTTTTCTTACACCACTGAAAGCAAATTCTATGCTGTTTGTTCTCTTAGAACACTTAGAGAAACAGATCTTTCATTCAATATATTTTGTATTTCATTCATTTCTTGGGGCTATTTAGTATGTCCTACTTGAGAAATAAGTGATCCACCTCTTTGGGTTAACAATCTCAATTTTGAGCTATATTCATTACGTATATAAGTAGGAATGTAAGACCTTAATTCTGAGAGTCTGAAAAGTAATTGGACTGAGCTTAGTATAACCCCACCTGGGCTGGGCTATTAATATTTCTTACTGGGGTATAGCTGCAGACTGATTAGCTAAAACGTTTAAAAATGTCCTATGGCAAAGATGCGGCTTCATGTTCTCTAAGGCATATCTTCCTCTGGGGCTCACAAGGAATGTTCATTTCCCAGGTTCCCCTGGGCTTGGATGGAGCTGTGAGGTTCTGGCCAGCAGGGTCTTGGTGAGGAGTACAATAGGCCCCAGGATTCCCCACAAACTTCCAACCCTCGCTTGTCTGCAGTAGCAATCCTGGAGGTGATGAGATGCTAAAGTGCACTGTGTGGGAGGACTACTCAGTGCAGGTTAGGTTTCCCATTAGTGAGAATGGAACCTTTACACGGGTTGCTTCTGAGGTGTTGGAGCATCTGTTGCAAGGGCAGGACCCATTTTACTCTTTCTAGTACAATTGTGTGATTGTCTTACTGCAGCCATAGGATCAGATCATAGGAAGATGAGGATGGAGCGCCCTCAAAAGGAAGACATGCTTCCCAAATCAGGCATCTTGGCAAATGATCAGGCCTGAGATGTTAAAAATTCAGATTTTGTAAGCAACCTGGAACATAAACATTTTCCTTCTCCTTAGGGCCAGAGGTCTAAGGTGGAGAGATTGCTGGGACGTTTCTGATATTGGCATGAGTATAAGGGTGGGGAGTGCAACAGGGGCAGAGAGCCTGCACCTGTTCAGGAGAGAGGGAGAGAGCCAGGAAACACTAGACCAGGATTGTGCCCAACCAATGTCCTCCCATTTTCTGAGTGATGCATTTCCCTTCCATTTCCCTCAAATCGTTCAGCGTGTCAACTTCAAGATGCAATTTTGTTTCAGCTGTGCTGCAGGCAAATAAGAAAAGACTTGCTCTTGCATACAACACACCAAAAAAATGAGAGAGCATTGTTCCTGTCCCCAGAGATCACTAAAAAAGTATTACTAGCCAACTCCTGTCCCCGAGGGAAAAGAAGAGCCTGCAGGGAAGCGCTGTAACTGACTTGGTGTCGTTCTTTCATGTCTGGAACATAAGTAAAACAAAAATGCTGAGTCCAGATATTCTGTTCCTGGCCTACTTTCCCCATCTCAGTGAATTGTAAGTTGCAACTTTATGCAGTCATTGTAAGTTTTCCATAAGGGCTACTCCATAGGAAGTGTATCAGCTGGGCCACACTGGTGTCACCACACTGCAGTGGTGAAGATGTGGCCTTTGGGTGCAGCAACCAATAGCCCCAGAGTCTGAGTAGCATAAAGCAAGAAGGGTTCATATCTCTACACTACAAGCCTGCTGCAGGTCCACTGTGGTCTTCCTTCAAGACATTGTCTTTCTCGGATCCACGCCAAGGGTGCAGCCACATCCACAATGTGACTACTTCCTGTGGCAGAGGGAAAGAGAACACAGCAAAACATGTGCTGGTTCTGACAGCACCCACCTACAGTGACACACATGACTCCTGCTTACCACAGCACAAGTTCCCCACACGGTGACAGGCAGGGCAGCGTCAGTGGGTTTGTGTAGCCTGCTGATTCCCCCCCAACACACACTGCACACTGCCCATGAACCCCCTGAGGCCCTTGCTGAAGAGTATGTTGTTTTAATTGAGTAAATTTCGATCAAATTTAAACTATGTTGTACAAACTCTTGGCTTTTGTGACAAGAGAAACTCCGTAAGGAGGGTTTGGTCATGGGTAATGAAGCAGAGAGAGAGGCAAACTGGAAAGTAGATGATGAATGGGAAAACAGCAATAGGAGAAACGAAAACAAGCGAGAGGACCCTGAAGGCGCACGTTCCTGTCTGTGCCCTGCGTGGCTTTGCTGTGGCCTTTCTGCTCCGCTGATTTGCCTTCATTCTCCACCACTGTAGGTCCTGACTGGTTCACTGCATAAAGGGAGACTCCCAGGGAGAAGGGGCAAAAGGGAAGAGCAGAAAAAGGCTCTAAATCAGAACATGGGCCTGGGTTCTTGAACAAGGGTGGCTGGAGAGAGTATGAGAGGGAAATGAAAGCCAAGCTCTGCAAGCCTCCAACTCAACCACCTCTTAAACTTGGGAAGATGTTGCAACATGAAACTGCTCAAATTTGTCTTTTCAGCCTTGAGGTGTCTGATTCTCCTGTGCTGTACTGAACCTGTTGAGGATGGCAAAGCTCACCTCCTGAGAGTTCTATGTGTACATGAGACCCAGCACTGCCATTTGGAACTGGATATCCCAGAACAGCTACTTTAAGGGCCTTTACATCTTGGCATGAGCAATGGCCTGCATTGCGATAGCACCCAGATGGTCAAGCCCAAATCTGGCCTCTGTCCACTCATCTTTACTTGCACTCAGCCTGACCAGTGCCACTCAGCCCACAGCTTTGCAGAATATGCTGGATGCGCATATTTCTCTGTATTCCAGAGAAAAGCTTGCTCTGACCCAGGAGAAATCACTCAAGTTTGTTTTTACAGCTCCACAAGCCTAGTGCTAAAAATATCATTTTAATGTACCTAGAGCTGCTTTTAGTAGCTCTTTTCCAGTGGAGACTAACAGGCATCTCTATTAAATATTGGGCTGTCTTTTTACATGAAAACCATGACATTGTTTAATTGAAATCCACTGTGAGGGAGCTTCTGAATTATCCACAGAGATGGCATTTGGCTGGGGGAGTAGCAAGCTGCTCTCCAAGGTGCTGTTCAGACCTTGAGATGGCAGTGGGTTTCGCTCACACTACAGTCTCCATTTATCATCTTTTCATGATTGGATTGTAGAAATTTTTTTAAAATTTGCATATGCAATAGAAATGGTTTTCTGAAGAGAATGTTACAAAGTAAGAGAATAGAGTGTAGTCAGTGACTTAAATTCCCTCTCTCTGCTCTGTTCAGTATCTCCCCTTCTTCTGAAATTATTACTTAACTTTTCTTCCACATGCTACACATGTATTATTCCCTCAGAAGTAGTCGTAATTTCCATTGGTCTACTTCGTGTTAATGGGGGCCTTCAGGTGAAAAAGAGGGCTCAGCCCTATGGAGGCCCGGTGTTGCAAGCCCCAGTGTCTAAGAAAAGCAAAGGGAATCCCTGTCTCTGGAAAGAACCCTACTCTTGCTTCATGACTTGGTGAGCAAAGTTGGGGCTTGTGTCCAAACCCCACATGCCCTCCAGCTGGGCACCTTTGTCAAGTGCACAAATTGCATATAATCAGCTCTCATGTGTTACATCATCTGTCTCCTTAGCCATATTTGATTGGTCGTAGGGTGGCTTCTTATATAGGCCAGGCCAGTCAGAATCCTTCCATGTAATTTCTTCTGACAAGAACCACAAAAGACAGATCTCTATTAGTAAAAAACCCAGAAACTATTATTGTGACTGAGATTCCTACCCTTGGAAAAACGCTGTCTGCGGTGAGAAAAAATTAAACCAGCATGCACAAGGAAGCCAAAGCAAGAAATGGCAGTGGTGCCAAATACCTCAGCATCTCTGCCTTTGTAATGGGTAGGTGCTCTGGCTGCTCAGCCCTCTCTTGGATTCCAGGGTGGTAACTTGAGAATCATGAAAAACTGCAGCAGCACTGCCAAGAGCAGCCAGTGCCTCAAGGTGTGGCTCCGCCTTGCACACATCAACCTCCTGACCAGCTCAGGCAGGGAGGAGATAAACATAAGCCCTATACTTGTTACATGATTAGAAGCCAATGGCTGCCTGTATCTGGTACCATGACTTCACGCAATCTGGAAATCTCAGTGTCCACATCCGAAAATGAGGATTTCAGTAGTTCCCTATTTCATTGGTTTGTCGAGGGGATTAAGTAAGTAATGCATATAATTGTTTAGGACAGTGCCTAGCACCTAGTGCTTAACAAATGTCACATCTGATTTCCATTAGCTAATTATTTCCAGTGTCAGAACAGTGCTTGACAATTGGACAGGCACCAGTAACTGTCACAATGAATATCACAATCTGAATGTTTGTCCTAACTGCATAGCTAACACTCCAAGGTAAGTCATTTTATTCATTTTGAACCTCAGTTTTCCCATCTATTAATGGGAATAATAATTTTTGACCCGTTACTTGAAAGATAACATAAAATAATGTGTGTGAACAAATTTCCTGAACTCCAGAAATCTTCCCAACTATGCAAGATGAAAGAAGAGGAAGGAGAGCTACAGGCAACAGCTCCAGTCTGACATAAAAAAACGGCTTCAGGAAGACCCCAACTACAGCCCCCAGCACTTCCCTAATGCCCATGGGACCTTTGCCGATGATGCCTAGCTCTTTGCTCTGTGGCCCTTCCTTACCAGGGGTCCATCTCCCCCCTCTTCCTTCACAGGAAGAAATTTTATTTATGAAATAAAAGTCGGATTTTCCTGGCCAAAAAAAAAGCATACTTCTAAGCATGCTTCTTTTCAAAGATACCATGATATCAATATTTTAACAACTAAAAAGAGTGAAACTTAAAAATTGGCATCCCTCCATTGAGTGCAATAATTACTATATGCTCTGTAAATGAAGACATTTTTCTCCAATGGAATTAATAAAACTATTTTTATTTTGATTCAAAAAAGTGCATCCTTTAAGCATATTTCTTTTTCTTGCATTAACTCTCACCTCATAAAAATTTATTTTCCCCTGAAGATGAGTTTGAGCATTTTCATGATACCAAGGCCAGCTGTGAAAATAGTAATTTTAAAATTGCAACTCAAATCTTTGCATGATGTTTAAAACATTACCCTGCACACAGTGAAAGAAGTCTTAGGTCAATTATCTGTTTTCTTAGCATGCTAGCGTTTGATAAATGGAGATTTAAATTAATAAGTATAATTGAATGCAGTTATCTTTGGACCATTTTATCAGGAGAGTAAGTCTAACCCCTCCCCCAAATTTTTTCCTAACAAATTTGTAAGTAAAATTGAAAGAAAAAGATGTTCTGCAGAAGAAATTCATGTAAAAATTTTTAAAAACATAGACAGCTTTTGAGGAAGAGTTGCGCATGGTGTTACATCATCCTGTTTCTCTTTTACATTAGAACATCACCATCCTTTCTCTGACGCCCTCCTTCCCTCTAAACCTGAAGATCCACAGGGCAGGGGCAGAAGGTGAAGGAATTTGGAATGAACCGAGGTGTTTGACCTCAGTCCTCTTCAGAGCTGCCACAGAGCTGTTGAGAGCAGTTCAGAGTGATCGGATTCCCAACTTGTAGCAGAGGCTGTGGACTGCCTTCCAGCACCACTTTCTCTTGCTTCCATTCTACCTAACCTTCATTTTGCTTGGATCTCTAACTCTAAGTGATAAATCATGTTAACCACCTGCTACTGGAGGGTTTAGAGGGTGGAATGGTCGACTTTCTGGCCTTGTGATATAAATGGAGTTCACTGGGAGATTCTTGGAAATAGTGTCCTCCCAGATAAAGGGACAAAGGCACGTAAGCCCACCCCTGGGTTCTCCTTCCCCTTCCTTCTTTGAACGCTGTTATGGGAGAATGTGATGTTTGGAACTTCAGCAGATCTTCAGATAGCCGCAATGGGAAGATGACAGACTCAACAGCCTGGTGATATTGAGCTGCTGCCCCGGCCTCAAACGTCCCACCTCTGGATTGCTTGTGACATTAGTAATTAAATAACTTCATTGGCTAACTAATGGTAGATTTTGTTGTTACTTGTAAGAAAATCACTCTACCTGATAGAAATCACTATAATTGTACAAAGCATTTGTCCACCACCTCTTCCCTACTCCTCCCTCCACAATACCTGGTGAAATACAACCAAGTATAATGTCACACGCTTAGAACACAGAGTGTCACAAGCTGAAAATCACTCTGCATCTGCAATTCAAAATGAAGAAATAATTCCCCTTGTTTAAAGGGCAGAGCTTTGTGCGGTGCTAATGCTGGCAGGAAAAGGAAATGACACAGGAGACATTTGAACTTTGGTGTGAGTGACCCTCTACAGATCATTTCCTAGGAGTTGCTATGTCCCGGACACAGAGCATGGAGCACCAGGAATCTGAGATAAAGGAGGCTGTCATCAAGAAGAGGGAAAGCCTCAAAAAGAGAATCTGGTGCTCCACTCTCACTTTCTTCCTCCATTTTCCTAAGGCCAATTCTCAGGTCCATTTTCCCATGGATTTCCTGTGAGATGAAGGATGTGTCTTCAAATTGCTTTCCAGAACTGTACGATGAGCATTTCCTCCAGACAGCGTACATATTGCAATCTCACCACACCTGTGGCTGCAAGTCCCTGCCCTGGGCATCTGAGGAGCTGAAGCTGGTGATGAGGAGGTTGTTAGGAAGATATTTTTATAGAAATAAAGAACTAAAATAAATCATGTCATATATCAAAATCAATTTCAAAAACTAAAAATATTTTTAGAGCTTCTCTTGATAATTCCATAACCACATAAATAACTTTTACTCACTCAGATTTCTAGTTTACAAGTTTTTTCTTGGAATTTTGACAATTCTTTTCCCTCTTCTTCCCTTCTCTGTCTTTCATCAATTTTTTTGAGGGGCAGAGAGAGAGACATAGACAAACAAAACTCCCATGCACTGGCTCATTCCCCAAATGTCTTTATAGCCTGGGGTTGAGCCAATAACTCAATCAAGGTATCCCACAAGGGTGGCAGGGACCCAACACATTCTGTCTTCCATGGTTTGCATTCACAGGAAACTGGAATTAGAAATGGAGCCTGGACTTAAACCCAGATACTCCAATATTGGAGGTAAGCATCTTAACTGCTAAGCTAAACACCTGTTTCCCCCTGAAACTTTTTAAAAACAAATTTTATTAGAGAGAATGTATTATTCGAATTTCTAAGCATTTACTTATTTAATTTCATTCTCCTTTTTGAAAGTCAGAGAAAAAGAGAAACATTGCTGGGGAATCTGTGCTTACACCAAGGACAGCACATATTATTTGTGTGGTGCTTGTGGCAGAGTGAAGGAATATTATACCTACTGGGTCTAGTGCAAAGACATTGGTCTCCTTTGAGGAGACGAGGTGAGCTAAGTCTATGCCAAAATAACAGAACAAATCTCCCCTCTGATAAAAAAAAAGGAAATTTACCATGTCCAAGCTGGATATATCACACTAGACATGCCCTTCCACCCTAGAAAACTGAACAGAGCACCCTGGTTACACCCACCACACACCTCTACGTATTCCCTGAAAGAAGACACTCCACTAATCCACAGAGGCATAGTACAAAGATAAAAGCTGTCACGGTGAAAACACAATGAAAAAAAAAAAACACAAAAAAACTCACAGTTTCAAGAAACAAGAATAAAGAAGACAATATCACACACAAAAGAACAAAACAGTTCAATACTAGATTGTGAAGATGAAGAGACTGAAGAAATGCCAGAAATGGAATTCAAAAAACTGATCATAGGGAGTCAGTGAACTCGGGGGCTTCCATAGCCTTGGCAGCTCATGACAAGAGCCTAGGGTGATTACTGAGGCCATAAACAAGAGTGTCAATTTGTTAAGTCAACAACAGGAGTCACTGTGCACTTACTCCTCATGTAGGATCTTTGTCCTTAGTGTGCTGTACATTGAGATTTAATGCTATAACTAGTACTCACACAGTATTTTTCACTTTATGTTTCTGTGTGGGAGCAAACTGTTGAAATCTTTACTTAATGTATGCTAAACTGATCTTCTGTATATAAAGAGAATTGAAAATGAATCTTGATGTGAATGGAAGGGGGGAGGGAGTGGGAAATGGGAGGGTTGCCGGTGGGAGGGACGTTATGGGGGGGAAGCCATTGTAATCCATATTCTGTACTTTGGAAATTTACATTCATTAAATAAAAGTTAAAAAAAAAACCACTGATCATAGGATTACTTAGAAGTAATCAGAAGCAAATGCACAAACTAATGAAATCAGTACATGACATGAAAGAAAATTTCTCCAATGAAATTGAGATTATAAAAAAAAATCAAAACGAAGCCTTGGAAATGAAGAATTCAATAGAACAAATAAAAAATATAGTGGAGAGCATTAACAACAGAATCGGTGAAGCAGAAGAATATCTGAGAAGACAGATGATAGGAAATAAAAACAATAAAAAGAATAAAACAATAAGAAGAAATTACAAAACTAAAGATCTACAGGATACTATCAAATGACCCAACATACGTGTTCCTGGAGTTCCTGAAGGCATGGAAAGAGACAAAGGATTAGAAGATTGTTTTAGTGAAATAATGACAGAAAACTTCTCTAATTTGGAAAAAAAGGGACATCCAAGTACAGGAAGCGCATAGAACTCCTAATAGAAAAGACCAGAAGATTTTCAGCAGGACACACTGTAGTCAAGCTCTCCATGTAAAAAAAAATAAAGAAAAGATTATAAAATGTGTACAAGTGAAATGCCAGATTACTTTCAGAGGATCTCCAATTAGACTCACAGTGGACTTCTCATCAGAAACCCTACAGGCTAGGAGAGAATGGAGAGATATATTCCAAGTCTTAAGAGAAAAAAAACTGTCAACCCAGAATACTTTACCTAGCAAAGCTCTAATTTATGAAAAAAAGGTGAAATAAAAACCTTCTATAGCAAACAGAAATTGAAAGAATTTGTCACCATTCATCTAGCCTTGCCAAAAATGCTTAAGGATGTGCTCTGCACACAGAAATTCATCAAGGAAACAATGGAGTTAAAAGACACCATAGACTAAAAGGACCTAACAGATATCTACAGAACTTTTCATCCTAAAGATTCAGAATACACATTCTTATCACCAGTGCATGGAAATTTCTCTAGGATTGACCACATGCTAGGCCATAAAGCAAGTCTCAGCAAATTCAAAAAAATCAAAATCATACTATGCATCTTCTCAGACGACAATGGAATGAAGCTGGAAAGGTCAACTCAGGAATCTCTAGAGCATATGCAAACACATGGAGGCTGAACGGTATGCTCCTAAATGAACAGTGGGTCATAGAAGAAATCAAAAGAGAAATTAAAAAATTTCTGGAAACAAATGAAGATAACAACACAACATATCAAAATTATGGAATAGAGCAAAAGCAGTGTTACGGGGAAAGTTTATAGCAACTGGTGCCTACATCAAAAAGTTGGAAAGGCACCAATAAATGAGTTATCAATGCATCTCAAGGATCGAGAGAAACAACAGCAAATCAAACCCAAAACTAGTAGGAGAAAAGAAATAATTAAAATTAGAGAAGAAATCAACACAACTGAAACAAAATTACAAAAGATCAGCAAAATGAAGAGCTTGTTTTTGAAAAAATAAACAAAACTGACACACCACTGGCCCAACTAATCAAAAAAGAAGAGAGAAACCAAAATCAATAAAATTAAAGATGAAAAAGGAAATGTAACAACAGACACCACAGAAATAAAAAAAAAATTAGAAATTACTACAAAGAATTGTATGCCAACAAACTGGGAAACCTAGAAGAAATGGATAAATTCTTAGACATATACAACCTACCTAAATTGAGCCATGAAAACACAAAAAACCTAAGCAGACCCATGACTAAGTTGGAAATTGAATTAGTAATAAAAGACCTTCCCAACAAAGAATAGCCCAGAATCAGATGCTTCACTGCTGAATTGCACCAGACATTTAAAGAAGAACTAACTCTAGGCTGGCGCTGCGGCTAATAGGCTAATCCTCCGCCTGCAGTGCTGGCACACCGGGTTCTAGTCCTGGTCGGGGTGCCGGAATCTGTCCCGGTTGCCCCTCTTGCAGTCCAGCTCTCTGCTGTGGCCAGGCAGTGGAGTGGAGGATGGCCCAAGTGCTTGGGCCCTGTGCCCCATGGGAGTCTAGGAGAAAGCACCTGACTCCAGGCTTCAGATCAGTGTGGTGCGCTGGCAGCAGTGGCCATTGGAGGGTGAACCAACGGTAAAGGAAGACCTTTCTCTCTGTCTCTCTCTCTCTCACTGTCCACTCTGCCTGTCAAAAAAAAAAAAAAAGAAAGAAAGAAAGAAAGAAAAAGAACTAACTCCAATTCTTCTCAAGATATTCAAAACAATCGAAAGGGAAAGAATCCTCCCAAATTTTTTTTTTCTGAAGCCAGCATCACCTTAATTTTTAAACCTGAGAAAGATACAACAGAGAAAGAAAACTACAGACCAATTTCCCTGATGAACATAGATGCAAAAATCCTCAACAAAATTCTAGCCCATCAAATCCAGCAACATATCAGAAAGATCATTCACCGGGACCAACTGGGATTTATCCTTGGTATGCAGGGATGGTTTGACATGTGATACATCACATTAATAAGCTGAAGAACAAAAGCCATATGCTTATCCCAATAGATGGAGAGAAAGTGTTTGATAAAATACAACACCCTTTTATGATGAAAACTAAGCAAATTGAGTATAGAAGGAACATTCTTCAACATAATCAAGGCAATCTATGACAAAACCATGGCCATCATCCTACTGAATGGGGAAAAGTTAGAAGCATTCCCACTGAGACCTGGAACCAGACAAGGATGACTCTCCCATTGCTATTCAATATAGTCCTGGAAGTTTTTATCCAGAGCCATGAGACAAGAAAATGAAATCAAAAGGATACAAATTGGGAAGGAGGAAGTCAAACTATGCATATTTGCAGATGACATGATTCTGTAAATAGGGGATCCAAAAGACTCCACTAAGAGACTATTGGAACTCATAGGAGAGTTTGGAAAAGTAGCAGGATATAAAATTAATACACCAAAAAATCAACAGCCTTTGGATGCACACACAATGCCATGGCTGAGCAAGAACTTCTAGGATCAATCCCATTCACAATAGTTACAAAAAAAAGTCAAATGCCTTGGAATAAATTTAACCAAAGATGTCAAAGATTTATATGATGAGAATTGTAAAACATCAAAGAAAGAAATAGATAAAGATACAAAGAAAATGGAAAAATCATCCATGTTTATGGATTGAAAGAATCAAGATTGTGAAAATGTCCATACTTCTGAAAGCAATTTACAGATTCAATGCAATATAAATTAAAATACCAAGGATATTCTTATCAGTTATAGAAAAGAATGTTGAATTTATATGGAAACACAGGAGACACCAAATAGCCAAAGCAATCTTATATAACGAAAATAAAACTGGAAGCATCACAATACCAGATTTCAAGAAATACTACAGGGCAGTTATAACAAATTAGCCTGGTACTTGTACAAAAACAGATGGATAGACCAATGGAACAGAAAAGAAATGCCATAAATCAATCCACACATCTACCACCAACTCGTCTTTAACAAAGGAGCTAAAATCAATCCCTAGAGCAAGGACACTCTCTTCAACAAATGGTGCTGAGAAAACTAGATTTCCACACGCAGAAGTTGGAAGCAAGACTCCTACCTTACACCTTACACAAAAATCCACTCAAAATAAAGACCTAAATCTATGACCTGATACAATCAAATTGTTAGAGAACATTGAGGAAACCCTGCAAAACATTGGCACAGGCAAAGAGTTCTTGGAAAAGGCCCCAGAGGCACAAGCAATCAAAGCCAAAATTCACAAATGGGATTATGTTAAATTGAGAAGCTTCCATACTACAAAAGAAAAGACTCAGAAAATGAAAAGGCAATTGACAAAATGGGAGAAATTATTTGCAAACTATGCAACTGACAAAGGATTAATAACCAGAGTATATAAAGAGATAAAGATACTCAACAACAGCAAAACTAACAACACAGTTAAGAGATGGACAAAGGACTTAAACAGACATTTTTCAAAAGAGGTCTTCTGTGTGTAATGTTAACTGAAAATGGATCTTAGTGGAGAATGGGACTGGGACTGGGAGGAGAAGGAAAAGAAGAGTGGGAGTATGGGTGGGAGAGCTTGTATGTTGGGAAGAATCACATGTTCCTAAAATTGTACTTATGAAATACATGAAGTTTGTATTCCTTAAATAAGTGCTTTCTTTGGGGGGAAATAAAATAAAATAAAAAATAAAGTTAAATGAATATCTTAACTTTAACATAGCAAAAACAAGACTGATCTAGAAGATAATATAACTGCTGTTAGGTAAAGGAGCTTTGTGGATGCTAAGGTTGAATGTGACCCAAGATATTGTCATCAGAGGAGTGTCTGTGGAAGATAAACAGCACAGTAAAACGCTTCCAAAGATGTTTTTGCAATTCTTCAGTTTATAAGGGTCAAAGATAAAGGGTATGTGCTTGAGCAGTGACTGGCCCACATGTAGTACCTCTACATGCCACCTTAGATACCTAAAAACCTATCCCAGCGGCCTATAATAGGCATGGCCAAGAATGATTCAAGTGAAAATAAATTGAAGGCTTCACAATTGATACTATTTTGCCTACTATGCTAGGACATGGAAATCTCTAACAGAAGGTACATCTGTGCATAGACTCAGACTCCTGTAAAAAGCCAGCGCTGGGACCAGTTTTCAAGCATGACTTCCCAAAGCTAGAAGAGAACATCTGGAGCACCCATTATCATAGGTCTAGCAGTTCTGAATACAAAAGCTCTTCAACAAGGCCTACAATTTGTCTCACTATACAAAAAGCAAAAGCAAGACTACCACTGAGGAAATGAAACTATAATTGGGAGGAGAAAAAGAGCAGATGAAACCCATGAGCACTGCAGTTAATGTCACAGTTCCTTTCAGAATAGTAGACTAGCCTGAAGACTGGGCAACAGGTTGTAGCTGTTTTTGTACGTTGTCCTGCATGGAAGTTTAAACAATGGCCATCATTTTTGCCTGATGAATCACCTGTTGACATATTTGCTAAAATTAACATTTTCATCCTAAGTATGATGAAATAGGTTTAGATCCAATGTGTTCTGAATGAGATGGAGAAGTATTAGAACTCAGCTATCACAAATTTCATTTGAACAGACCAGTTTTCTAGGATCTGGGAAACATTTCTAGCTATAAGTTAAAGCATAATTCTTGAATTATGAGTTCCAAATCAATTTGTTTCTTCTTTTTCTGGAAGTTTGGATTAAGAAACATGGCTATACCTTAATCTAAATTCTGATGCTCAAGCCTTAATGAATTTATGAAGAATTCACAAATGAAAAGGTCAAAGATTGATCCTTTATAAGACTTTATTTGATGCTTTGTGTATCAAAGAGATGATGCCTCTAACACTTTTAAGCAAACCTTTTGGCTTGTAATGATTTTTGAATATTTGCTTTTTCACCTGTAATAAAGAATAAATATTTTCTAAAAGATTTTCTTCCCCATGAGTTAGTTGGCATAATTTACTATTTGTGTCTTCAGAAGATGAATACAATAGGGGTATATTTAGAAGTTATAAGGCTCCATGAGCTACAAGGCTTCTGCTTTTTCACTATCTAATAGTTACTTTTATTGGAAGTATTATGTTGCAAAAGGTAAAAAATTTCAGCCTCTGAAGCTTCCAAAACCAGGCTAAGGGATCTTTAATATATAAAAATGTCAGCCTGTATGTATCTTATACCTTCTCTTATTCCATTTTAAAAATAGCAATGAAAAACAAAAAACAAACCTTCAGTTGTAGTTGAACTACAGCTTTCCCAGATTTCTGTACTTGTAATGAATACTCATAACAATTGTGCATTCTTCTCATTGTCTTCTGACTGTGATGTCTTTCTAACTGAAAATTTCAATACATGAATTCAAAACTGAATAGGTTATACTAATTTTTATTATGGGAGCCAAAGAGTGATTTAGGAGAGGGAATATGTGTCAGCCTCACTAAAGTGCAACTTAGAATTCCTTATCTTTTCTCCTAAGTTTGTTACAGCATTTTGAGTAATATGACCACATGGAAGCCCTTGTCATGGTCAGTGTGGGGTGCCATGACAAAGTACCACAGACTGAGTGGTTTAAACAATACACATTTATTTCTGACAGTTCTGGATGCTGCTGAGTCCAAGATCAAGGTGCCAGCAGATTCAGTTCCCAGTGAAGGCTCCCTTGATGGCTTAGAGTTGACTGTCTTATTATCCTCAATGACAGAGAACGGAAGCAACTCTCTGGGATCTCTTTTAGTATGGTCCTCTCCTTCATGGTCTCTTCTAAACCTAATTGCCTCCCAAAGACCTGCTCCTCAAACATCATCACATTAGGAGTCAGAGTACAAGGGGATAATTAATATTAATATTAATATTATTAATATTTTGGTCCCTTTCTCTTGTAGATACTTGTTGAATACTCACAGGTCAGGTACAGTGCCTGAGATATGACTTTTATAATTATAAAATGATTTTTAAGCATGTACATGTATCTTTCGTCCTATCATTGATTTACAAGGTTCAACAAACAAGACAAAAAACAACCCAACACTGTAGTCTGCAATTACATTCTTATGAGAAATTTCTCAGGAGAAATTCACTGTCTTCTCAACAAAAATAAGTTTTGCCTACATATGATTGCACCAAAAAGTGTTTTTTTTAGTTAAAATTAGTAAATTTTGATATCAAGTTTTATTTTGCTTTTAGATCATTTTCAGACTACTAACATTAATATAAAAGACATTTACAGCTGCAGAAGGTATGAGAAAGCCACAGAAGGTTATGAAAGAAAACAATTTTGGATAGAAAAGCTATTAATCTATTTTTCTTTGACATAGAATTAGAATCTGATCATCTATTAAAGTAATGAGATTTTTTTTGAAATGCGTATATGTTAGTTAAATTTTTGAAATCATCTTACAAATGTGTTTTCAAACTGCAACATCTTCTAATAGTTTTTGTTTAATTGGTGACTTGACTCTGTCAGTTTTCTAGCCAGCTCTAATAAGCTATTTTCTCTTCCTTAGTTCTCTGTTAAAATACTCTAAATTATGGGGTGATTCCATGTGCTAGATCTTATATTTAAGGTTTTATTTTCAATTCCTGGGGCGACCAAAGAAACACCGATTTTGTGTTCTGTTGAAGTAATCTATTGTGCTCTCTTTTTAAAAATTTTTTATTTATTTATTTATTTATTGACAGGCAGAGTGGACAGTGAGAAAGAGAGACAGAGAGAAAGGTCTTCCTTTTTCCGTTGGTTCACCCTCAATGGCTGCTGCGGCCGGCCGAAGCCAGGAGCCAGGTGCTTCTCTTGGTCTCGCATGCAGGTGCAGGGCCCATGGGCCTGGGCCATCCTCCACTGCACTCCTGGGCCACAGCAGAGAGCTGGACTGGAAGAGGAGCAACCGGGACAGAATCCAGCACTCCGACTGGGAGTAGAACCCGGTGTGCCAGCACTGCAGGCGGAGGATTAGCCTATTGAGCCATGGCGCCGGCCTATTGTATTCTCTTAATGTCTGTTAAGTTCTAATTGTTTAAAAACAGCTGAGTTTTTTACTAAAAGTGTTATGGTTTGTTTGAATATATTCTTATTCTAAAACATTTGGGTGATCTCTTTTTAACAATGATCAAGTCTGTTCTGTATTATGTCATGATGATAAGGAATCCTGCTTCAAACAGATATTTTAAGCCTTCTTGGCATCTTTTACAGTCATTCAAAAAATCAAAGTTCCAAATTTTGGGGGCTTTGATATTTCTAGTTGGGCCCCTGGATATGTCAAAGGATATATCTCTCATCTTGGAGAAACACCAACTAAAAAGGCTATTTGGATTACATTAAAGGTACTGGCTTCATAGAAAGAATTTGGGAGGATTCCCTCTTTTTTGATTGTTCTGAATAGTTTGAGAAGAATTGCAGTTAGTTCTTCTTTAAATATCTGGTAGAATTCAGCAGTGAATCCATCTGGTCCTGGGCTTTTCTTTGTTGGGAGGGCCTTTATTACTGTTTCAATTTCTGTCTCAGTTATGGGTCTATTTAGGTTTTCTATGTCTTCATGGTTCAATTTAGGTATATTGCATGTGTCCAGGAATCTATCCATTTCTGATAGATTTCCCTCTTTGCTGGCATACAACTCTTTGTAGTAATTTCTGATGATTCTTTTTATTTCTGTGGTGTCTGTTCTTACATTTCCTTTTTCATCTCTGATTTTATTGATTTGGGTCTTTTCTCTTCTTTTTTTAGTTAGTTGGGCCAATGGTGTATCAATTATATTTATTTTTTCAAAAAAAAACACAGCTCTTCGTTTGGCTGATTTTTTGTAATGTGTTTTTGGATTCAATCCTGTTGATTTCTTCTCTGATTTTAATTATTTCTCTTCTCCTACTAGATTTGGGTCTGGTTTGCTGCAGTTTTTCTAGATCCTTGAGATGCATTGAAAGCTCATTTATTTGGTGCCTTTCCAATTTCTTGATGTAGGCACCTTTTGATATAAACTTTCCTCTCAACACTGCTTTTGCCCTATCCCACAAGTTTCAATATGTTGTGTTGTTATCCTCATTTACTTCCAGAAAGTTTTTGATTTCTCTTTTGACTTCTTCTATGACCCAGCGTTCATTCAGGAGCATGTTGTTCAATATCCACGTGTTTGCATACTCTCTAGGGATTCCTGAGTTGCTAATTTCCACCTTCATTTTTCTACAGTCTGAGAAGCTGCATGGTATGATTCTAATTCTTTTAAATTTGCTGAGACTTACTTTATGGCCTAGTATGTGGTCAATCCTAGAGAAGGTTCCGTGCACTGCAGAGAAGAATGTAAAATCTTTAAATGTAGGATTGAAAGTTCTGTAGATATCTGTTAGATCCATTTGGGCTATAGTGTCAATTAATCTGCTGTTTCCTTGTTGATCTTCTGTCAGGTTGATCTGTCTATTTCTGAGAGTGGAGTATTGAAGTCCCCCAGTACTATTGTATTGGAATCTAAGTCTCCCTTTAAGTCCCTTAACATATCTTTTAAATAAACTGGTGCCCTGTAATTAGGTGCATATACATTTATAATAGTTACAACTTCATGTTGAATTGAACACTTAATCATTATATAGTGCCCCTCTTTGTCTCTCTTAACAGTTTTTGTGTTAAAGTTTATTTTGTCTGACATTAAGATGGCTACACCTGCTTTTTTTTTTGTTTCTGTTGGCATGTAATATCTTTTTCCAAACTTTCACTTTCATTCTGCATGCATCTTTGTTGGAAAGATGTGTTTCTTGTAAGCAGCAAATAGATGGGTTTTGTTTCTTAACCCATTCAGCCAGTCCAGTTAAAAACTGGACAGTTGAGACCATTAACATTCAATGTGACTATTGATAAGTAGTAACTTTGCTCTGCCATTTTTCCAAAGATATTTTCTAGTATATGCTTTGAGCTTCCTGTGGTCTTTTACTGGGAGGTTTTCTTCCTTTGCCTTCTTTCGTATTGATGACCGTGTTTCTGTGTTTCTGTGTGTAGCACATCTTTAAGCATTTTTTGCAGGGCTGGACGAGTGGCAGCAAATTCTTTCAACTTCTGTTTGCTATGAAAGGTCTTTATTTCACCTTCATTCACAAATGAGAGGTTTTCGGGATATAACATTCTGGGCTGGCAGTTTTTCTCTCTTAGTACCTGGGCTATATCTTGCCATTCCCTCCTAGCCTGTAGGGTTTCTGATGAGAAGTCAGCTGTGAGTGTAATTGGAGATCCTCTGAGTGTAATCTGACATTTCTCTCTTGCACATTTTAGTATCTTTACTTTAGGTTTCACTGTGGTGAGTCTGATTACAATGTGTCGTGGTGAGGATCTCTTTTGGTCATGTTTGTTAGGGGTTCTATGAGCTTCCTGTACTAGGATGTCTCTGTCCTTCTCCAAACCTGAGAAATTTTCTGCTAGTACCTCACTAAGAAGGTCTTCTAATCCTTCCATGCCTTCAGGAACTCCTAGAACCGAATGTCAGGTTTTTTAATAGTATCCTGTAGATTCCCGACAATATTTTTTAGATTTCTAATTTCCTCTTCTTTTCTTTGTACTGTCAAGGTGTGAAATAGTGCTAAATTTTAAGTTATAATCATGTAAAATGCTACTGATACAAATGTCCAAAAGTTATAAAAGCCTAATGATCTTGTTTGTATTGTTATATTGTTATCAGACATGATGTTTATCTTAATGAGAGAGTCCCAAAGGCCTAAAAGGGATAAATGTGGGTTTTTTTAAGATTTATTTATTTTAAAGTCAGAGTTACGCAGAGAAAAGGAGAAGCAGAGAGAGGTCTTCCATCCACTGGTTCACTCCCCAATTGGTGGCAATGGCTGGAGCTGAGCCAGCCTGAAGCAAGGAGCCAGGATCTTTCTCTGGGTCTCCCCCATGGGTACAGGGGCCCAAGGACTTGAGCCATTTTCTACTACTTTCCCAGACCATTGCAGAGAGCTGGATTGGAAGTGGAGCAGCCGGGACTCAAACCGGCACCCATATGGGATGCCAGCACTGCAGGCAGTGGCTTTACCCGCTACACTACAGCACTGGCCCCATGGGACAAGTGTTTTATTAAATC
Source organism: Oryctolagus cuniculus (assembly GCF_051225735.1). Taxonomy (NCBI): domain Eukaryota; kingdom Metazoa; phylum Chordata; class Mammalia; order Lagomorpha; family Leporidae; genus Oryctolagus; species Oryctolagus cuniculus. The sequence goes on along the minus strand of NC_142871.1, from coordinate 92,478,469 downwards.
CTATAGGTGCTTTCAAAAATACTGTGTAGAGGCCGGCGCTGCGGCTCACTAGGCTAATCCTCCACCTTGTGGCGCCGGCACACTGGGTTCTAGTCCCGGTCGGGGCGCCGGATTCTTTCCCGGTTGCCCCTCTTCCAGGCCAGCTCTCTGCTGTGGCCAGGGAGTGCAGTGGAGGATGGCCCAGGTGCTTGGGCCCTGCACCCACATGGGAGACCAGGAGAAGCACCTGGCTCCTGCCATCAGATCAGCGCGGTGCACCGGCCGTGCCGGCCATTGGAGGGTGAACCAACAGCAAAGGAAGACCTTCTCTCTGTCTCTCTCTCTCACTGTCCACTCTGCCTGTAAAAAATTTAAAAAAAATAAAAATAAAAAAATTGAATGATAAGGTTATTTAAAAAAAAAAAATACTGTGTAGAGTAAGCAAGTGCCTCTTCTTGTTGGTTAATGAGTTTATAATTTTAAACATGATTATTTAAATTCTTTTCCTCCAAACACTAAAAATCAAATTTACTACCCATGGAAGTTAAAACATTATTGGTTTTGTGTTTAAATGCATCCTCTTTTAGGTTCCAAAGGACTTGTTTTTCCCCAATTTCTATTATATTCATTACTTTGGAAAAGAACTTTGGGATACTTCTGTTACCAGATAAAGCCAATAATGGACAAGTTCCAACTCAGAAAAAGTTTGATTAATTCAGATTACTAAGAGCAGGAAATAATTGATGGCAATTTGTAAAAAAGCTAAAGATTTTAAGAAGCTATTACTGAAACTGCTTTATTGTTCTATCTTGTATGTTATGTTATTTGTATGTACTTATTATATGTCTACATGGGAAAATTTAGTGAGAGCTCTGTTTCAATTGACTTATAGATAAAAGATTGCTCATTTAAATTTAAACTGCTAAATTAATCAAAGGTACCTTTTTTGGTTCACATGACCTAAATGAATCTCTGTATCAGACATTTAAATTTGTTGGTACGAAGAAACTACAAATGTTTAAATCATTGATGTGCTTGTGCTTAGGTTTGCTGAACAAACAATTATACTGTGTTAGATATTTGAGAGTTATTTCCAAATACATGTATTCTTGTCTTGAAATTTATAGAAGGCATTGAACCTTTTGATAAATGTTTTTGTAAGTTGTTATTTAAGAGTTAAAACTGTTTGCTAGTTTTCATTTGCTATTAAGTTACTAAGAGTAGGCAATCTGGGAAGCCTGACTTATTCCCTCATTTCTCTATTCTCTTCAAGATGGGAAACTGATTCTAATCTGGATGACTCTCCATTGGGATGTAACCTCCCTTTTCAAACCAAATGGAAAAATAGTTTTACTAATCACTTTAAATTTTATAGATAAGGTGGTCATCATGTTTGATGTTAAAGTGAGGACATATCTTTCCTTATGGACATTGTCTACCTCATGGAGTAACCACTATCAAATCGTGCCTGTGATGCCATGGAGGAGAAAGAACTTCTTAGATCAATCCCATTCACAATAGCCGAAAACAATCAAACATCTTGGCATAAACTTAACCAAAGACGTTAAAGACCTCTACAATGAGAATTACAAAATCTTAAAAAAGAAATAGAAGAGGATACCAAAAAATGGAAAAATCTTCCATGCTCATGGATTGGAAGAATCAATATCATCAAAATGTCCATTCTCCCAAAAGCAATTTATACATTCAATGCAATACCAATCAAGATACCAAAGACATTCTTCTCAGATCTGGAAAAAATGATGCTGAAATTCATATGGAGACACAGGAGACTTTGAATAGCTAAAGCAATCTTGTACAACAAAAACAAAGCAGGAGGCATCACAATACCAGATTTCAGGACATACTACAGGGCAGTTGTAATCAAAACAGCATGGTACTGGTACAGAAACAGATGGTTAGACCAATGGAACAGAATAGAAACACCAGATATCAATCCAAACAGCTACAGCCAACTTATATTTGATCAAGGATCTAAAACCAATTCCTGGAGCAAGGACAGTCTATTCAACAAATGCTGCTGGGTAAACTGTATTTCCATGTGAAGAAGCATGAAGCAAGACCCCGACCTTTCACCTTACACAAAAATCCACTCAACATGGATTAAAGATCTAAATCTATGACCCGACACCATCAAATTATTAGAGAACATTGGAGAAACCCTGCAAGATATAGGTACTGGCAAAGACTTCTTGGAAAGGACCCCAGAAGCACAGGCAGTCAAAGCCAAATTTAACAACTGGGTTTACATCAAATTGAGAAGCTTCTGTACTGTGAAAGAAACAGTAAGGAAATTGAAGAGGCAACCAACAGAATGGGAAAAATATTTGCAAACTATGCAACATTAAAGGTTTAATAACCAGAATCTACCAAGAGATCAAGAAACTCCACAACATCAAAACAAACAACCCACTTAAGAGATGGGCCAAGGATCTCAACAGACATTTTTCAAAAGAGGAAATCCAAATGGCCAACAGGCACATGAAAAAATGTTCAAGATCACTAGCAATCAGGGAAATGCAAATCAAAACCACAATGAGGTTTCACCTCACCCCAGTGAGAATGGCTCACATTCAGAAATCTACCAACAATAGATGCTGGTGAGGATGTGGGGAAAAAGGGACACTAACCCACTGTTGGTGGGAATGCAAACTGGAAAAGCCACTATGGAAATCAGTCTGGAGATTCCTCAGAAACCTGAATATAACCCTACCATTCAACCCAGCCATACCACTCCTTGGAATTTACCCAAAGGAAATTAAATTGGCAAACAAAAAAAGCTGTCTGCACATTAATGTTTATTGCAGCTCAATTCACAATAGCTAAGACCTGGAACCAACCCAAATGCCCATCAACAGTAGACTGGATAAAGAAATTATGGGACATGTACTCTATAGAATACTATATAGCAGTCAAAAAACAATGAAATCTGGTCTCTGCAACAAAATGGAAGAATCTGAACACATCATGCTGAGTGAAATAAGCCAGTCCCAAAGGGACAAATATCATATGTTCTCCCTGATTGCTGACAACTGACAGAGCACCAAAAAGGAAACCTGTTGAAGTGAAATGGACACTATGAGAAACAGTGATTTGATCAGCTCTTGTCCTGACTGTTGATGAACAACTTAATACTTTATCCCTTTTAGTATTTTTTTGTTTGTTCTACTTAATACTATTGGTTGAACTCTGTAATTAACACACAATTATTCTTAGGTGTTTAAATTTAACTGAAAAATGATCACTTAAATATTATAGTGGGAATAAGAGAGGGAAGAGATGTTCAATTTGGGACATGCTCAATCGGACTTGCCCCAAATGGTGGAGTTAGAAATGTGCCAGGGGATTCCAATACAATCCCATCAAGGTGGCATGTACCAATGCCATCTCACTAGTCAAAGTGATCAGTTTCAGCTCACAATTGATCATAATGATAGGACTAAGAGCCAAAGGGATCACACACACAAGACTAATGTCTGCTAATACTAACTGATAGAATTAAGCAGGAGAGAAGGATCCAACATGGGAAGCGGAACATACAGCAGACTCATAGAATGGCAGATGTCCTAAATAGCACTGTGGCCTCAGAATCAGCCCTTAAGGCATTCGGATCTGGCTGAAGAGCCCATGAAAGTATTCTAAGCGTGGAAAGCCAAGACACTCTGGCAAAAAAAAAAAAAAAAAAAGCCTAAATGAAAGATCTCTGTGAGTGAGATCCCAGTAGTAAGAACGGGCCATCAAGAAGGAGGTACCTTTCTCTGAAGAGAGGAGAGAACTTCCACTTTGACTATGACCTCATTTAAATAAGATTGGAGTTGGCTAATTCAAAAGGCTTCCATAGCCTTGGCAACTCATGACAACAGCCTAGGGAGATTACTGATGCCATAAACAAGAGTGTCAATTTGTTAACAACAGGAGTCACTGTGCACATGATCCCCATGTAGGATCTCTGTCCTTAATGTGTTGTTCCATGTGAATTAATGGTATAACTAGTACTCAAACAGTATTTTACACTTTGTGTTTTGGTGTGGGTGCAAACTGTTGAAATCCTTACTTAATTTATACTAAATTGATCTTCTGTATATAAAGATAATTGAAAATGAATCTTGATTTGAATGGAATGGGAGAGGGAGCAGGAGACGGGAGGGTCCCAGGTGGGAGGGACTTTATGGGGGGGAAAGCCATTGTAATCCATAAACTGTACTTTGGAAATTTATATTTATTTTAAAAAGTTTTAAAAATTTCATGTGACTATAGATTTCAAGCTTAGGCCACCAAAGATTAGGAATGGGACTGAGTACACCCTTGACTTGAATCCTCTTGTAGGTTTCCTCTGGTCTACTTTACCAGAAACCAGAAACCAGGAGCAAGCTAGGCAGCAGAAACAATGTAAAGATAGGTGGCAGGCTAATTAATGGCTGCTTTACACAGTGATCTGCCATCTAGGAGATCCAACAGGCTAGTCCACCATAAATGGCATTGGTTTTTGATATGAAAAGTCAGGGCTTCAGACAGAAGTCAGCTTTTGAAGAGCCCTGGCAGCTCTGCCAGCCAAGAGCTGCGTCACTTGAAATGCAATATCTCTGGATTCGAAGGACTCCCAGGTCAGAACCACAGATCTTTTTTTTTTTTTTTTTTTAATCTTTTATTTAATGAATATAAATTTCCAAAGTACGACTCATGTGTTACAATGGCTTCCCCCCCCATACCGTCCCTCCCACCCACAACCCTCCCCTTTCCCACTCCCTCTCCCCTTCCATTCACATCAAGATTCATTTTCGATTATCTTAATATACAGAAGATCAGCTTAGTATACCTTAAGTATTTCAACAGTTTGCTCCCACACAGAAACATAAAGTGAAAAATAATAGATGATTTTTTTTAAATGATGATGAAATCAGATCAGACCTATTGTCATGTTTAATCCCAGTGAGAGTCAAGTTGGGAATTGATAATTTCTTTCTTTTTTTTTTTTTTTTTTTTTTTACAGAAGATCAGTTTAGTGTACATTAAGTAAAGATTTCAGTCGTTTGCACCCCCATAGAAACACAAAGTGAAATATACTGTTTGAGTACTCGTTATAGCATTAAGCCTCAGTGTACAGCACGTTAAGGACAGAGATCCTACATGAGGAGTAAGTGCACAGTGACTCCTGTTGTTGACTTTACCAATTGACACTCCTGTTTATGGCATCAGTAATCTCTCTATGCACCAGTTATGAGTTTCCAAGGCTATGGAAGCCCCTTGAGTTCTCCGACTCTTATCTTGTTTAGACACGGTCATAGTCAAAGTGGAGGTTCTCTCCTCCCTTCAGAGAAAGGCACCTCCCTCTTTGAAGACCTGTTCTTTCCACTGGGATCTCACTCACAGAGATCTTTTTGCCAGAGTGTCTTGGCTTTCCATGCCTGAAATACTCTCATGGGCTTTTCAGCCAGATCCGAGTGCCTTTAGGGCTGATTCTGAGGCCAGAGAGAACCACAGATCTTGTTGGCTCTAAGCTGAAAAGTCCTTCACTTGGCCCAGCTTCCAAAGTAACCACTACTGTTGAGGGGATGGCCAAGTAGGGTCAGTAACATTTCAGGCAGAACTGTAAATTTCCTGTTAGAGATGCCACCTGCCTTTACCTGGCCAGCTCTCCTCTCAAGCCAGCTAGGTAATGGAAGTCAACAGGGTGCCTTCCCTAAGGAGCTTCACACCTCTTTTATGATGTCTCTTCCAGAACCGCGTGTGAAGAGATAAATTGGTATGGGCCTTTTAACTGACCAGGCCTTAAAGTCCACCTGATTATTATAAGCCCCTCCTGTCAGTTTCTATTTGCCTCTCAATGGGAAAACACCCTCATGGATTAGACAGCTCCTTTCTTACGTCCTCTTACAATGACTGTCCTTTTCTTAGACCCTATGTATTTAATCTGCTTGCTAGATTCATTTTCTCCAGATTTGAAACAGTGAAATTAGAGATGGCCATGCACATGAAACCGTGGATGGAAGCAGTCTCTGCAAGCTGGCACTGTGTCCCCTCGAGAGTCACCTTCTGCTGGAACCCTGTCCTGACTCCACCCCTACTTATCTTGAAGAAGCCAGAGCAGACATTGTCCCATACCCCCTAACAGAAGTTAGTCAGACGGGTTAATAGGCAGTCAGACTGGTCCCAGTGGAAACTGAGGGCGCCAAATACATTTTTCTCCAAAATATTATCTTTAGTAAGATCAAAAATGCCTGTCCTACTTCTTTAGGAATCTCCAATCTATTTTTTTAAATTTTGTATGCATTTTTAACCTTTTATTTAATGAATACAAACTTCGTGCATTTCTTAAGTACAATTTTAATAATAAAATGATTTTTCTCACTCCCTTCCAATTCCATTCCCTCCCTTCTTCTTCCTCCCTCTCCTATTCCCAACTGTATTTCATACTAAGATCTATTTTCAGTTACATTTATGTACAGAAGATTAAATCTATAGTAAGTAAAGAGTTCATCAATTTGTATGATTAAAGAAAAAAGTGAAAGAAAAATAAAAGAAGAAACTGTTTCTCAACAGTCGAGACAAGGGCTGTTCAAAGTCATTGCTGCTGAAAGTTAATTTCACTTTTCTTTTTTTGATAAACTTAATTAACTTTAAAGAAGCATCCAAGAGTGATACATCTTTTGTGAGCACTTAGACATACTGTTGCTTATGAGACATAAGAATAGCCTCCATTTAATACATTAAGAGAAAGTAAGTCTCTGGGAACAAGTTTTGTCATTAATTAAAGAAGCACTTAAGAAAACAAGCAATGAGTTGGACACTTTATCCTAACTAAAATTTATGAGACATAAGTACATCCTCCACTTACTACACTAAAATGGAATAAATCTTTAAAAACAAGTTTTATTGCTAACTCTCATAATGCAACTCTTTGAGGACAGAGGTCCTCCATGAGAGATTAGTCCTGTTGTTAGCAATTTAATGTTTTTGGCCAGCACCACAGCTCAATAGGCTAATCCTCCACCTGTGGCACCAGCACCCCAGGTTCTAGTGCTGGTCGGGGCGCCGGATTCTGTTCCTGTTGCTCCTCTTCCAGCCCAGCTCTCTGCTGTGGCCCGGGAGTGCAGTGGAGGATAGCCCAGATCCATGGGCCCTGCGAGACCAGGAGAAGCACCTGGCTCCTGGCTTCAGATCAGCATGGTGCGCTGGCCGCAGCGGCCACTGTGGGGGTGAACCAAAGGAAAAGGAAGACCTTTCTCTCTGTCTCTCTCTCACTGTCACTCTGCCTGTCCAAACAAACAAACAAAACACACAACATTCTTGGGACCAGCGCTGTGACACAGCAGGTTAAAGCCCTGGCCTGAAGCACCAGCATCCCATATGGGCACTGGATTGAGTCTCAGCTGCTCCACTTCTGATCCAGCTCTCTGCTATGGCCTGGGAAAGCAGGAGAAGGTGGCCCAAGTCCTTGGGCCTCTGCACCCACGTGGGAGACCTGGAGCAAACTCCTGGCTCCTGGCTTCAGACTGGAACAGTTCCGGCAGTTGTGGCCAATTGGGGAGTGAACCATTGGATGGAAGACCACTCTCTCTGTCTCTACCTCTCTGTAAATCACTTGGGGCTATTGACATGAGCTGCCTAGGCTATAGAAGCCTTTTGAATCCACAAATTCCATCAATATTTAGACAAGGACATCAGCGAAGTGGAAGTTCTCTCCTCCCTTCAGAGAAAAGTACATCCTTCTTTGATGACGACTTCTTTCCACTGGGGTCTCACCTATTTAGGTCCTTCATGTAGGACACTTTTTGCCACAGTGTCCTGGCTTTCCATGCCTGAAATTCTCTCATGGGCTTCTCAGCCAGACCAGAATGCCTTAAGGGCCAGTCTCCAATTTTCTCATGATAATAGCAAGGGAGTTGTTGCTCCACCCTTCTGAGCTTCCAATTTACTGTAAAACAAATTAGGTATCCCACCCACCTGATGATTTTTGTTTCATCATGAGCAAGCCAGGCAGGCTTGCAAATCAGGTCTTTTGATGGGTTTGTTCCTGCCTTGTAACTAATGTCAAGCTGATAAGTTTTTTTCTTCTCCAAATTGTTTTTTTCCTTTTATAAAATTTTTTTTCTTCTCCAAATTGTGCTTAACACCCCAGTCCCACAAGCCCCTTTATATTTTTCCTCTCTTGGCGCCCCCCTCCATGCCACTTTGGCTGGTGGTCTCTGACTTAAAATGAATCCTTCTTTTAAATCTTTAAAAAAAAACAAACCCACGCTTACAAAAAGGATTACAGTTCTAAAATCCCTTATTCCAATTCAAAAATCCAGAAAACTGTAAATAATAAATATTTTTTCCTTTTTTAGTGGTAATATCTGATATGATCAACACAAATCTTATTAGCCTTCATTCTTTGCCCTTTAAGTGAGTATTTTTGTATTTTGCTACAGAAATACTGTAGTTCCCTCTCCTCCCTCCAAGGTTAGAACTACATCCAACCAAAATGCAATTTTCCCACCAAAAGGATATGGGCCATTCATTTCTTTTTCACATCAAATTAATACATGAGAACCTCTGAAATGTTGTCTTTAATTTGTGGTATTGAAATTGGGGAACTTTACTCAAACTTTACCCAACTTTACTCAAAACTTGCTGTATATTTAGATAAGGATTCTAAATATCAGCTGCTTATAAATGAAACAGGCAACATGGTACAGTTTTTCACATTTATTCAGTGAGAAAAATGCACCAGAAAGTTAGAGTTTTATTTAGGGGAGAAAGAAGTCTATAAGCCAGGTTGGGTCCATGCCAGGCAGAGAGCAGGCCAGGAACCACATGGGGCAAGTGTATAGTTAGGTTCTGTCACAGGTAGAGTAGCACCAGCCAGAAGGCCACGCCTGGAGGCGTGGGACAACAAGGGCAGCCCCACCAAGCTCCAGGCCTTTTATTCATTTCCTAAGGGGAACGGTTACATGGTCTGATTGGAAGATGGGCAAAAAGGTGAGGTCAGAAAGGGGCATGAGATCACAAAATTGGGCAGGGCGAAGACATGTACTCTAGCTCACAAATCTAACCAATGTAATCCCATATGCCTGCCTATATCAATATGATATTTTAAAAAGGACAATAACAGATGGCTTTATGGCCAGGAAAGGCCATTAAGAAACAATGTCTTATACAAGTTTGCAAACTTTGAAGGTTCCTGGTTCGTGTGGTTCCCTCAGCCTGGATGTTTACCCCCTTCTCTGTTTTCCATCCCTCAAGACCCTGTTAATGTAAGTAACAACCAGAGAGAAATTCTGTAAAGATTAAGTAAATTTATTTGAGAATAGCATAGTATTGCCTGGTTCTTACACAGGCCATGGTAAACTATATGCATATCCAAAGAGTTTGAAACTCAGGGAAGTTTTTATGGGCAAAAATGAGGAAGATTACATAAGATATTTTGATACTATCTTTGACTATAAGGAATAATGACTAGGAGTGGCAGCAGTCCAAGTGTTTTTACAGAAATATTTTTTGGATAAGATCACAATGCCTTTTGTGCAAGATTGTGGTTCTGGCAGAGTCTTTCATGACAGTTACTATCAAGCAATCAAGGGTGAACCCTTCCTTCATATCCCTCTAGATTTATTTCTTTGTAAATTTAAGATTGACACAGGAGACTCCATCTTGATTCTGACCACTTTCATAGCCCTGTGAAAATATCACCTCTTATATAAAGTTTCCGCGATTCCCACTCCTAGTCTTGAAGGGAGAACCAGTTGTTCTGTCCCCTGCGTGCCCGCTGCAGCTGCCTTGTATCATTGCAGCAGAGCATCTGACAGCTAGGCTTAACTTGTGCAAGCTCCCGAACTGATTGCTTCTTCAGGGCACAGACAATGTTTTCCTCATTTTTCTATGCCCCACTACTGTCAGTCACATGACTTGTACATAATTAATTGCCAATCTATTTTTATGCATTGACTGAAACTGGAGATATTTATTTAGCCTGGAGAAAACAGGACTTCAGTTGAACACAAGAGTAAAATTTAAATATGTTATGTGTATGTGTATCCTGTGGAGGAGATAAAAACAATGTTCTTTGTTATTCCACAGGGAAAAATTTGGGTCAAGTTTGAAAATTAAAGATAGGGAGACCTTAATGCAATGTGATTGAGCATTTTATTAAAAAAAAAAGACATCAAAATCGAAAAGAACACCTCAAAACATAACAAGGGAAATAAGGAAGCATTCCAGAAATAAAAGGGACATGTTAAAGTGGTGTAGGAGTAATTTGGCAGGGCTAATCAAACTGGAGTTGTTTAAACGTTTAAGTTAATACTGAAGGCAGGGGACCATAATCCATTGGATAAGTAGACTCTATGAATTCATAATGAGACAAAACTAACAGCAAAAACAGATAAGGGAGGGGGAAGGAGGAAAAGTTCTTTACAGAACCATATCAAATAATAAACAGGAAAGTTACATTGGAAGCCATCATAATACAGATGAGAATATTCAGTAGATGCTAAACCCACTGGGTAAAGTTTGAGCATCTGGTACTTTTGCAGTCTCTAAATAACCCTCATTATTATAAAAGGACATCCCAAGCAGCAGTATAAACCACTGCACCACAGTGCCCACCCTATCTTGCAGCTTGTTTTGGTCTGAATCTTTTTCTTTTTTTAAAAGATTTATTTATTTATTTGAAAGTCAGAGTTACACAGAGAGAGAAGGAGAGGTAGAGAGAGAAAGAGGTCTTCCATCTGATGGTTCACTCCTCAATTGGCCGCAATGGCTGGAGCTGTGCTGATCCGAAGCCAGGAGCCAGGAGCTTCTTCCGTCTCCCACATAGGTGCAGGGGCCCAATAACTGGGCCTTCTTCTACTGCTTTCCAAGGCCACAGCAGAACCGACGCCAATATGGGATCCCGGTCTCTCTCATGCCTTGAGTTCAGGCATGGTGTACAGTGGAAACCATTCCCACACAATGAACTCTAATGCTATGCTAACAAAGAAGAGGCTAATGCTGCATTCTAAAATCAAGATATTCTTTATTAATCCTATTGGAATTTTTGTACTTACAGGTGTCTCCCTTTTATCCCTGGGGAATACTTTCCAAGATCCCAGATAAAGTCCAAGAAAATCCTGTCTAGTGATTAGAATCACTGCTAACTGCAGCCTAACCTTTGAATGATCCATGTCTGATCACAGAGCGTCAGTGTCTTAAATGCCACCCCACTCCACTGCTCTGATATATGCCCTCATTAAGGTCGAGGAGAAGAATTTAAATATCAGGGCTGAGCTCCTGAGCAATCATGTCATTTCTATTGATCAGCTAATGAAAATGTATGGCATTCAACAGTGAAGAGATCAGTTTATATGAGGTCCTAGCTTCTGCAACTGCACTCGTGCCATTTCCAGGAAAGCTTCTCACCATAGGTGCTCTTACAGTGCATGTTAAGATTCTTCTAATTGTAGAAAGCACAATAGGGTTGAAGAGAGGTTGGGTGCTTTAGTTCAGCCATTTCATTACCAAGTGATATAAATAGGATTTAGACATTGGTAACCATCACGAGAACACAGAGTTGAAATGTGAAGAACAAAGGAAAACGAAAACCTTCATTTGATATAGTCGGATAGATCATGTCTATGTTATCTTCCTGGGGTTAGGCAGATATGATATTTAATAGCAATTACCAAAAATTTTATGCAGGAAAAATAAATACGATCACAGAGTGCTAAGCTATTAAAACCCTTGAAAACTGCAGAGAAGCCATTGAAATGGGTGAGAACTGTGTTACCTACAGAATCTAATTTACAGTTACGAAGGGGAATAAAAAAAAAACCCAAGATGACACTGCAACTGTTCCCAGCAGGGAGGCTGTGGAACCCTGCTCCTGACAACTGCAGCCTTGCCAAAACTGCTTGCCAGACAAGACAATTTCTATCTCTCCTTTTTAAAAAATTAATGTGTTTGAAAGACAGAGTGATAGAGACAGAAAAAGATCTCCCACCCATTGGTTCACTCCCTAGATGTCTACAACAGCTGGCATTGGATCAGGCTGAAGCCAGGAGCCAGGAACCCAATCCACATCTCTTATGTGTGTGGCATTGTCCCAATTACTTGAGCCATCACCTGCTGCCTCGCCAGGTGCGCATTAGCAGGAAACTGGAATCCAGAGCAAAGCCAGGACCCAGACTCAGGCACCCTGATATTGGATATAGGTCATCCAAGCATGGTCTTAACCACTGTGCCAAATGCTTGCTCCCTATCTCTTGAGTTAATGAGGGTGAGAAGTGAAAAGCCTCTTTCCTCTCTTCAGCAGAGTTCTTTGAGTTTCCAAGCACACGAGGGTCAGGTAGACATATTGCCTTTTCACAAAAGTTTCTCGCGGAAAGCAGTCCTTGTCCACGAGGAGTCTGCAGCCCCTCACTCTGCCCTGCTATCCCCACACAGCCCATTCCTGACCAAGGAAGGCATGTTAGCTGCTGGTAAATCTTGCAACTTGCTGTTGGCAGCCTGTGTGTGCAACCTGCCTCTGGGACTTGCCACTGTGCAACGTTAGGGCGAGGGATTTAACTTTCTGTGATTAAATTTGTTTTTGTAAAACATGGGAATGCAAATAGTGCCTGCCTCATAAGATTGTTGTGTGGATTAAATGAGTTAATACTTAAAGACCTGGGTTGGGGGTGGGGGTTCTGGCATGTAGTTACACTGTGTGTTTGTGAAATAAAACAGATAAGGAGAATTTTTTTTGCTTGTTTAACATCTCCCCTACTAGAACATAAGCTTCCAGAAGGAAAGCCATGTTTTCTACTCTGCTATGGCCTCAGTGCTAAGGGGAATGACAAATAGTATTTGCTGAAGGTACAGCTGATGGTACCAAAGCTTCCTTTGGCTGCATCCCTGGCTTCTCTCCATGTTTTCCCCTTTCTTACCCAAATGGCCTTATTTGCGATTGGCTTATCTGTTAAGTAAGGACTCAATGAAATATATCATTCCAATAAATTCTCTTCAAATATAATTTTGTTGATATAGGTAAACATTTATTGAGAGCCTATATAGTTCCTCCTGACCCAAATATATGTTCCAGCAATGATACTTTCAGTATATATTTTAGCTATAAGATCACGAGATGCTCTTCAGATAAGCACTGTAGGTTGAGACATGAGGAACACAGGCCAGTAGCAAGCAGAGCTAAGTTAGGAACAAACAAGGTTGAGACAAGGATCCAACTCAGCCATGGGAGGGGTGATATGGAAAAGAGGGACAGCCTTCCGGATCTCAGAATGAAAGAGATCCAGACAGGACAGTAGTATTTTCAGGGACTTTTCTGGAGCCAGAGTGCCACAAGGTACTCTGCAGATAGGTGGCAACCACCAAGGGCAGATGGAGGTCCTGTCTCAGTGGCATGGAGGAACCGATCCTTAGTCAACAGAGAGCTGCAGAGACAGGGCCCCTGCCTGAGGCAGAGGAGGGGCCTGGCTGAGAATTGCCAAGTAGTTCAGCCCAGGACAGCCAGCCTGTGGCCTACCCTGGAGCCCAGGCCCAGCAGGTCACTGCCGAACTAACCAGGGACTGACCCCAGAGACTGTGGGCACAAGCCGGCCAGGCGGGGTCTTTGTGGTACTCTTGGTTGTGAGCTTTCCGCATTTCTTGGGCTGAGCTTTCAAGTGACTCTGCACAGTGACGCTCTTCAGCTTTTGAAAATGTCTCATTACTGTGCTGCTTCAGCCATTTCTTCCCTCCATTCTGTCCCTTACCTTCCAGAAATTCTCCTCCTTTAAATCTACCTGCTAGTTGGATCCTCTAATCTCCTTTTTTCTGTTTCCCTATCAGAGAATCTATAGGAGTTCTTTTGCTTGTTTCTTCCATTTCTTAGTCTATCTTCTTAAATATATCTCCTAGCACTTCTTTTTTTTTATTTAATTTTTTATTTTTGACAGGCAGAGTGGACAGTGAGAGAGAGAGAGAAACAGAGAGAAAGGTCTTCCTTTTGCCGTTGGTTCACCCTTCAATGGCCGCCGTAGCCAGCGTACTGCACTGATCCGAAGGCAGGAGCCAGGTGCTTCTCCTGGTCTCCCATGGGGTGCAGTGCCCAAGCACTTGGGCCATCCTCCACTGTACTTCCTGGCCACAGCAGAGAGTTGGCCTGAAAGAGGGGCAACCGGGACAGAATCCGGCGTCCTAACCAGGACTAGAACCCGGTGTGCCGACGCCACAAGGCAGAGGATTAGCCTGTTGAGCCACGGCGCTGGCCTTCTCCTAGCACTTCTATCAGTGTTTTATGGGCTGAGGTGGCCACGATGTGAGTGACCCACAAACACTGCTGTCGGTAGTTGTGTTCCCCTGCATTGTCTGCTTCCCTAAAGAAGAATCCGCCACTCTCCTCCCTGGGGAGTATAAGGCTGCTTACCAGGGGTTTTGGAAGAGAGCTGAACCTGGGGCTAGGCAGAGAGCTCAGTACGTGGTGTGTGGACTTTCACGGAATCCCCCTGCTACCAGCCTCCTGCCTCACCTTATCCACCACTCCCCATTGGCATTCCTGAATCTGTCCATTCTCAGGGAACTTCAGAAAGGTAACCAAGTCTTTCTAGTGAATTCTAAAATTCACAAGGAATTGCTTACTCAGTGGACTCATTTTTAAAGCTTGCAAATCAGATCTTGAGAATATTTGTCATGTATCCTCTTTAGAGGACAATGATTATAAGGGACTAAAAACTAAAAAGAACTTAGCTATTAAAAAAAATAAAACTTGGTCATGCAGGCTGGCAGGTGCGCATGCATACTCACAATGTACTACTTAGTGTTGCAGGACTGAGTGTGGGAAGGGAGTGAAGGTGCAGCCCAGGGACTTCCAGGTGCCCTTGTTCTGGGCACATGGGACACACCATTTGGGCAAATCACTTTACCTTCAGTAGTTAAACTAGAGAGTCATAGTGTGGACCTGTAGGCCTCTTCCAACTCAAAGTTCATTTATTCCTTTCTATAAGTATTCAGCCAATTAGTAGAGAAATTATGGAAAACAGTATGGTTGTTCCTTCAAAAACTAGAAATAGAATTGCCACATGACCCAACAATCTCACTACTGGGTAGACATCCAAAAGGACTGAAATCAGTACATTGATATACTCCCATGTTTACTGTAGCACTAGTCAAAATAGCCATGATTTGGAATCAACCTAGATGTCCATCAAGTGATTAATTGATAAAGAAAATGAAGTGAATGTGCACCATGAATACCCTTCAACCACAAAAAATTAAATCTTACTATTTGTAGCAACATGGGTGGAATTGGAGGGCATTACATTAAGTGAAATAAGTCAGACAACAAGTTGCAAAAAAAAGTGATCTCGTTTATATGTAGAAGCTAGAGTTTATGCCAAAGAAGTGAAGAGTAGAGTAGTAGTTACCAGAACCTGAGAGAGTGTTGGGGAAGTAGGGATAGAGAGGGGCTGGTTTATGAATCCAAGGGATACAGCTGGACAGGAGGAGTAATTAATGTCACACAGCACCAAAGGATTACTATGGTTGACAAAAATTAACTGAATATTTCAAAATATCTAGTAGAGAAGATCTTGAATATTCCCAATACAAAGAAATGTTAAATGTTTGAGGTGATGGAATTACCTTGTTCTGATCATTACTCATGGTGTACGTGTATTGAAACTGTACCGCTTGAGGAGCCAGAGGTGTGGCATAGTACATTGAGCCTCTGCTGCAGTGCTAGCATCCCATATGTGTGCCAGTTCGAGTCCCAGCTGCTCCACTTCCGATCTAGCTCCCTGCTAATGACCTGGAAAAGCAATGAAAGATGGCCCAAGTGCTTGGGCCCCTGCATCCATGTGGGAGACCCAGAAGAAGCTCCTGGTTCCTAGCTTTGGATCTGCCCAGATTCAGCCATTGCAGCCATCTGGGGAGTCAAACAGTGGATAGAAGATTAATTCTCTCTGTCTCTCCCTCTGTCTGTAACTCAGCCTCTCAAATAAATAAACCTTTTATTAAAAAAGAAACTGTACCCATTGAATATTTATAATTTCTGTGTCAATTAAATATATATTAAAATAAATTATACCCCCAATATGTATAATTACCATATGTCAATTAAGTATATATATATATGAACAAATTAACAAATAATAAACCCATCTCATTTTCATCCCTGTAGAAAGCTAGGATAAGTCATCATCAGACATCATAAATTATACTTTGGGACATCACAGAGATATGACATGAATCTTTTAAATCCTCAATCACAGAAACATTTCCTACCTGGAGTGGTGCAGAGTGACAAATGAATAAGCCATGTTACCTGTGCTTTGCTCTTGAAGTTATTTGGTTTCCTTTTGGGCATGAAAAGACAAAGTCTTTAAAATAGTTTCTTTTAAGGTTTCTTATGATCAGAAATTCATATTTCAAAATCTGCATTATATATTTAAGAAAGAAAAGTGAAGCAAGCCAGCCTGCGGGGCTGGGAATGAGTCTGAATGTGTAACTACATACATCACTTCTGAAGGGCAGCGGCAGGAGGCAGGCTTGTTGCTGATGCCTAGCACACACACGCATTTACACACACACGCTCAGACAAGACCTTGGCATCTGTCCTTGCCAATGTCTGCGAATGCACTTCAACACCGCTTTGTATGCACGGAAATGTCCTCGTAATCAGTCTCAAGAGATACTGAGAAATATTCTAGCAAAAAGATGAAAAAATAAACAGAATATATTATCCCTCTGAAAAACTTTTGTCCTTCAACGGCTGAAGTCCTTTCCGCCACGCCACCTTGGGATAAGAACCTTTTCAATTAGAGAGGCTTTCACTGCAATCTGTAATAGAGGACCTCTGCCACGGTTCCCAGACGCCCCACAGGTCTCCACACAGGCTGCAGAGGTGAGACCCAGCTGCAGTCTGATTTGTCTTGTTGAACACCCTGTCATTCCCTCTGGGACCAGGCAAGAGCAGCAGTTGTGAGGAGCTGTCACAAGGCTGTTCCCCAATTTCCTTACCTTGTGGGAGGTTGCCACAAAGCAGTTTCCTAGGTTCCAATGAGGCATGGGACTTCCCACGTGCCCCTCTCCTTGGGAAACAGTGGCAGACTATAACACGGCTTAGCAGGTGCCTAAACCAGAGTCCTTAGCCATGGAGTGTCCCAGTGCTTGCGTTTCCTGTCATCTCTTGTCCTGTGGGACAACAGATGCAGGTAGCTAATATCATGCTGCTCTTGCTTATTCTATTTGCATAAGCAATAGATAGTCCAAGTCCATTTGGTCTTCTTGTCTCCTTACCAGCAAAATCTCTAAAAGTGTAGCAAGCCAACCTAGAAGCTGCTGCCATGCTGCGGTTCAGTGACTGCCTGACTGCTGGATAGAAAACTTGATCAACTGAAGCTTAAGAAAGAAGGGAGGTTTCTTCTCCTCACGTATCAAATCTGGACTCAGACCACTGCTATGTTAAGTTAGCAACAGGATGCCAGGGCTTGTGCTACGGCAAACATTCTTCAGTCTTCTTGCTCACAAGATGGGTGCTTCAGTTCTGCACATCACATCTGCATTCTAGGCAGGATGAAACAGTGAAAGCAGGCGTCATCTATCTGTTTAATCAGGAAAGAACAACTCTCTCAGAAATGTCCCCACCAAACCTCCTCCTGTACATTATTGCCTGTGCCAGTGTTACACTACTCTGAGCTTCAAAGGAAGCCAGACAGCCCATTTCTGAAAAAGAGGAACAAGACCTGGATGTAGACTAGTTTGTACTAGTTACAGTATACCTCTGGGCTGCTCTCCTTGGCTCTCTCAACCAAAGAGCAGGAGAAGATAATTTGTACTAGCAGCAAGTGTCTACCACTAGAACCAAGGTTGTCAGTCCCAGCTTTGCCAATTCAGTAAAGACCAGTCAGTAGCTGACTATACTGTCTCTCCCCTGCTGGCACATCAAGTGCATCTCATACTTGAGCTAACCAATGAATGATTGGAGCATTACAGGACAACTTCCCACCCTGCAGGAATTGTAAGACTAACTGAAAGAAAAACAATCAAATTGTCATGACCAAGTACAATAGATGCGCCACCCCATGAGCTCCTTTTCTTTTCTTCATTCTAGAGGTGAGATACCAGACTAAACACCAAGTGGTTAGAAGAGAATGGTATTAGGTAGACACAGAGAGTCTGAACTCAACACAAGCTTACTCACCTCTTCAGAATCCAACTCTCATAAAATGCCTTCACATGAGAGGATCATGGCTTCTCTTATCTAAGTTAGCAATAGTTGAGATTATCACTTGTGTTTTGGGAAACTGATATAAGGAAAATTCAAATTTATCTGGTCTGGAGGGGAAGAGAGTTGTTCAAATACTGAGATTGAACCTCATCCCTCTGGAGCTAGGCTATGAGAATATAATCTGCCCATTCCTTCTTTCTACCTGTCAAACTTCTACACAGCCTTCAAGACCTTGCTCAAATTAACTTCATTCACAAATTTTCTGAAAGTTCGTCAGAAAATCTGCAATCTTATAGCCATTTCTCATGTCTCTTTTATAACCCTTACCACTGGCATGCTAGAATTACTTACTTATATATCTCATCTACTAAATCAGGAAATTTTCGGGGGGGGGCAGTTTTGTTACTAAAACTTAGTACAACATGCGATGCACAGTTGTAAGCTCTCAGTATATTTTTATTGAATTAAACATATATAACTATGAATCATTAATAATGAAACTTTACTTCCTATATTTTAATTCAAGTACAAAAAAAGATGCTCTCAAGGCCATAAGAAGTTATACACAAAGTAAAAACAAATTTAAATCAAGAAAAAAGATTTATAATCGCTAGCATATAAATATTGTTGATTACTTTAATATATAAACTTCTTTAAAATTGAGATGGAATTTTATTTCAATAAATGAAAAAGGACATGAACACGCAGTTCACATACAGAGAAGTATAAATTGCCCTGATGTCAATGAAGAGATGCTGAACTTTACCCATGCTTTTTAAAATGCAAATTAAAACTATGCTGAGATATCATTTTCACTTATCATATTGGCAAAAATCCAAATTTTCAATAATATGCTCTGTTAGTGGGGCTGTGGGAAGGGCAAGCAAATTATACTTCATAAAAGGGATCATGTGGCAATCTTCTATATAATAATACAAATGCTTTCATTCTTTAACCGAATTATCCTACAACTGGGAATTTATCCTCCAGAAATCTCTACACAACTATAAAATGATGTGCACAAGTCGTCTTTTATACAGAACAAAGTTACAAGCAATCCATGCATGTGGAAGCCGTCCTTTGCAGCCCCTTCCTTGGGGTCCTGGTGTCATGGTTCTCACAGTGATCTCACGGGGAGATCTCCACCGGGAGGTGATCATCGGGCTGTCTGAGGAGGTGACCCCTGACCTGAGACCTCAGTGACAAGAAGGCGCTGCCTGTGCTAGGATCTGGGGAAGAGCACGCCAGAAGGCCCTGGGAGCGATGTCCCGGGATGGTGCCCGCGATGCATGGACTGAGTCCCGGCCACAGGCTCCCCATTCCCACTCACTGCCTGGACTCTGCGGGCGAGAGCCCTGAGCTGAGGGCCATGCGCCATACACCAGTTATGCTTGCACAGGCGGTCTGGCAGTGCTGCCCGGGGTCCCGGCCCCACGTGGAGGAGGAGCTGGAGGGCGAGCGCTCCGGATGCACCACTCTGGAGGCTGGCTCCACCCTTATCTCCCGGTGAGCCCCGAGGTCATGAGGTGGTGGCATGAGGGTCTCAACAAACAGCGCAACTTCATCAAGGCCCACCAGGCATGCAAGACGCAGAGCGCCCCGCAGGCCCGGCGCAAGGAGTGGAAGAAATGTGGAAAAGCACATGGAGAACACAAGGATCTGCAGAATCTCCTCCTCCCTCCCCCCCATACCCTTAACCGTTACTGTAACGGCAAGACTCAGCCAATGAGGAACCAGGAGAGGGATCCTGGGATATAAATTTCTCGCTGTTTGCCTGCTCATCGGACACTCAGTCTTGCGAGACCGATAATAAAGTCTCACTTTCACTGCACTTTCCGAGTCCGAGTTCATGTCTTGAATGGACAGATGAGGACAATTTCCCACAAAGTGTAGTCTGTAATATTCAAGTCTACAATCCAACTGTCAATCTTCTAGATGTCCTCTATGCACACCCCTGCTGATCTCCTAAGGACAAATCCTTGGAATTGATGGAGCATCTGTGACCCCTGAGACACTGCCAGACTCCTCAGGAAGGCCTCTGCCGACCTCATCCAGCCAGCAGTGCACGATGTCTCCCATATCTTTGCCAGCTCTGGGACTCTAATCAGCAGGACTGTCTCCCGAGCTTCTCCCAAACGCTTACCTTCATTAGGACTCATTTTGAGTACCTAGAGTAACTCCCATGGCTAGGATTGGATGGCAGATGAGGGCTGACCCCGGCCTCTCCTGCCCCCTTTCCTGAAGATTCAGGCATTGCTCCATAGTCTGCACTCCAGACATCACCACTTCTCTGCAATGGGAGTTTCCCTTCCATGTGCATTTTTGTATTTTTGCTTTGTATGTGTCAATAAAATTTGTGCATGAGCAAACAAAAAATTGTAAGCAATCCATTTCATAAATTAAAGACTGGTTAAGTAAACTACAGTCCATCCTCACAATGGAATGTGAGGTAACTAAAAAATGAATGAACATACCCTTGTGGTTGTAACCTGTAAAGATGTTCAGTATAGATGTTTCAGAACTGTGGACACATGTGATGTCTATTACACTATAAAGTGGATGTAAGAATATATGTTTGTCTTGTTTTTAATTGCATAAAGTACTGGAAGGATGTATTGCAGGGGTGGAGAATAAGGGACAAAGGAGAACAGAATCACAATCACAATATATCCCAAATATCCAAAGCAATCCTGAGCAAAAGGAATGAAGCTGGAGAAGTATCATAATAGCTGACTTAAAAATGCAGTGCAAAACTATACTAACCAAAACATCATGAAACTGTCATAAAAACTGGCACACAGAACAACTGCACAGAATATAGAACCTAGAGATGAATCCATGTATTTTTATCCAATGTATTTTCAACAGGGTCACTAATAACACACAATGAAAAAAGAACAATCTCTTTTTTTTTTTTTTTTTTGACAGGCAGAGTGGACAGTGAGAGAGAGAGACAGAGAGAAGGTCTTCCTTTGCCATTGGTTCACCCTCCAATGGTCGCCGCAGCCGGTGCGCTTCGGCCGGCGCACCGCGCTGATCCGATGGCAGGAGCCAGGTACTTATCCTGGTCTCCCATGGGGTACAGGGCCCAAGCACTTGCGCCATCCTCCACTGCACTCCCTGGCCACAGCAGAGAGCTGGCCTGGAAGAGGAGCAACCGGGACAGAATCTGGCGCCCCGACCGGGATTAGAACCCAGTGTGCCGACGTCGCAAGGCGGAGGATTAGCCTAGTGAGCCACGGCGCCGGCAGAACAGTCTCTCCTATAAATCGTGCTAGAAAAACTGGATACCATATGTAGGAAAATGAAACTGGACTTTCACCGTCTCTCTCTGTCTCTGTCTCTCTGTCTCTCTCTCTTTCTCTATCCATGTATAAACACAACTCAAAGTGGACCAAAGACTTATATATAATACTTGAAGCTATGAAATGGCTCAGAGAAAAATGAGTAAATATTTCAGGACATTGATCTGGGTAGTGTGTGTGTGTGTGTATATGTGTGTGTGTGTGTGTTGTGTATGTTTCCAAAAGCACAGGAAACAAAGGCAAAAACTAAAGGTCAAGCATTTAGCTTAGCTGTTAAGATGCCTGTGTCCCACACTGAAGTATCTGAGTTCAATTCCTGGCTCCAGCTCCTGACTCCAGCTTCCTGCTATTGCAGAACCTAGAAGGCAGCAGTGTTGCTCAAGTCCCTCCCACCTACATGAGAGACCTGCTCTGAGTTCCCAGCTCCTAGATTTGGCTCTTTTCCCACCCTGGCCATTGCAGGTATTTGAAGAGTAAACCAGTGGATAGAAGAGCTCTTGCCCTTTCTCTCTGTCTCACAAATAAGTAAGAAGAAATTAAACAGCAAAAATAAAAAATTGACTAATGGGGTTGCATTAACTAAAAAAGCTTCTGTACACCAAAGGAAAGAATTCATAGAGTTAAGAAACAACCCAAAGGGACAGGTATTGTGACACAGAGGGTTAGGCTGCTATTTGGGACAACTAATTCCCATATTATAGTGCCTGGGATCTAGTCCCATCTTTGCTCCTGATCCAGCTTTCTGCTGATGCATGCCCTGAGAGGCAGCAGTTGATGACTTGAGTGCTTGGGTCCCTCCTGCTCAGGTGGGAGGCCCAGATACAGGCCTGGACCCCTAGCTTTGGCCAGGCACAGCCCTGGTTGCAGCAGGCATTTAGAAATTGAATCAGTGGATAGAAGACTTCTCTTTTCCTCTCTCTTTCTGTGCCTTTAATATAAGTAAATAATAAAAAACTTTTAAAAAATAACTGTAGGGGCTGGTGCTGTGGCATAGCTGGTTAAGCCACTGCCTGCCATGCTGGCATTCCATATGGGCACCGGTTCAAGTCCCAGCTGATCCACTTTCAATTCAGCTCCCTGCTAATGCACCTGGGAAAGCAGTGGAAGATGGCCCAAGTACTTTGGCCCCTACACTCACAGGGAGACCAGGAAAAAGCTCCTGACTCCTGGTTTTAGATTGGCCTAGCTTCAGCCATTACAGCCATCTGGGGAGTGAACCACTGGATGGAAGATTGATTCTCTCTATCTCTCCCTATCTCTATCTGTAGTCCTGTCTTTCAAATAAATTAAATAAATCTTAAAAAAAAAATAAATGTGGTGGCCAATAAACCATAGAGCTCTCACTATTAAAAATAAAAGAAACAAGCTATATAGTGAAAGAAAATATTTACAAACTACACATTTGACAAAGGATTAATATTCAGAATATATAAGGAACTCAAACAACTCAACAGTGAAAAAGCGAATGATTCGATTAAAAGCTGGGCAAGTGATATAAAGACATTTCTGAAAAGAAGATACACAGATAGCCAAGAAGGCTAGGAAAAAAATGCTCAGTATCACTAATTATCAGGGAAATAATTGCACATCAAAACCAGAATGAGATATTATCTCGCCTCAATTAAAGTACTAATATCAAAAAGACAGAAAACAACAAGAGCTGGCAAGGGTGCAAAGAAAGGTAAACTCTCATACACTGTTCATTATGGAAAACAGTATGAAGTTTCTTTAAAGAAAAAAACTAGAACTAGAGTGACCATATGATCCAGAAATTCTACCCCAAGGTGGAAGCCAGCCCAAAGGAAATGAAACCACTCTGCCAAAGAGGTATCAGCATTCCCAATGGCCAGGACATGGACCAACCTAGGTGTCTATCAACAGATGAATGGCTATGACAATGTATGGACCGAATGGAAGACTATTCAGTTGGAAAAAGGTGAAAGCCCATAATTTGCAGCAACATAGATGAGCTTGAAGGGAATTATGTTAAGTACAATCAGTCAGGCACAGAAAGACAAATACTGCATATTTTCCCTTATACATGAAAGATGTAAATAGAGAATAGAATAGAGGTTACCAGAAGCTGGGTAAGGAGGGGGCGTAGAGAAAGGAGGGTTAATGAGTACAGGCTGGAGATGGATAGGAGGAATAGCTTCTGATGCTCTATAGCACAGTAAGATAACTGTGGCTGACAATAGCTCAATGTGTATTTCAAGAGAAAAAAAATAAAATAGTAGAGAGGATTTTGAATGATCTCAACACAAAGAAATGACGAATGTCTGAGGTGATCCATAGGACAATTACCCTGATCTAATCATTACACACTGTATACAGGTATTGAAATGCCACACTGCACTCCATAAGTATGTGTCATTTTAAATTAGAATTAAATCTATGAATTTAAAAACAATGTAAAATGTGAATTATTACTTTTTTAAAAGTTTAAGTTTTTAAAATCCTACATCTTGCACAAAGTTTTTAGGCTAACTTGCAGATCTTTGTATCTCTGCATCAACTGTTACTGCATCAGTGAATTTAGGTAAATTTATTAACCTCTCTGTGCCTAGAAGGAATTTGATGATAATGAATACAAAGAAACAAACTTGAAACAGAGTATGCTGCACATGACTTTGGGCTATAATTTTTGCTGTATCTAATAATGATGATGGTAAAGACCTCTTGGTAACCCTGTAGTGGTAGGCTCTCCTGAATCTTTCTGTTATCCCTAATTTTTGTTTTCAAAGGTAATAACAACAAATGCCAAGGGAAATGAAGTGGCTAATTTGAAAGAGCACCGAGTCAGAGACCAGAACAAGCCTAGGAACCCACAGGTGGGCATTGCCAGATCATTCATGTCACTCGACTGGAAATGCTACGAGGCAACGTCATCAATTTCTATTCTTTCTCAGCAAATTAAAAAAAAAAAGTAAATCAGATTGTAAGGTATCAAGTGCCCAAACAGCTTCAATATGTGTAAGACAGCTGTAAAATGCAATCCCCGAAACATGTGCAGTCTTTGATTAAATCATCAGGTAAAAATCTTCCTATGAATGTTCTAGATGCCCAGGGAGTGGGAGTCCCTGGCAGGCAGGGAGTGTCTAAAATCAGCCCTGAATAAATAGAATCAATTGGTTCCACTGTCGTGCTGTATTTACAGCACTGAACACACCCACCCTGCGATTTGCTTATTTTAAAAATCAAAGAATCATTGATGTGGAAATGATATAATTAATAAGGCACTGCCAGAAATTTGCTAACCCCTTCTGGATGGCGTGGGTTTTTTTTCTGTGGAAAATGAATCCATGTGTGACATTGCGATATTTGGGTTATCAGACAACACTGATTCAAAATAGCACAAAGAAACAGCTTAGGTGTTTTTCTTTCTAATCAGAAGTGAAGCCTAACACATTGTGAAGAAAGTGTGCCCCCTGCTGATTTAATTTGATATTAACATCATTGATGAAAGAAAAGAAAAAAACTGGGAGACAGGAAGGAAGGAGGGAAGGAAAGAAAGAAGGTCGGACAGATGGACCCAGCAGGGCAAGAAAATGCATGTTTTAAGGTTAGCAATGTCAATGTCATCTTGGATGCTAAAGCACTTCTCCCTATGATAGGGAACTTTTTTTTTTTTTTTTAAGATTTATTCATTTACTTGAAAGGCAGAGTTACAAAGAAGGAGAGGTAGAGGGAAAGTGAGAGAGCTTCCATCTACTGATTCACTCTCCAACTGGCCACAAAAGTCAAGGCTGGGCCAGATCAAAGCCAGGAACCAGGAACTTCATCCAGGTCTCCCATCCTAGGTGTACAATCAGTCAGGCACAGAAAGACAAATACTGCATATTTTCCCTTATACATGAAAGATGTAAATAGAGAATAGAATAGAGGTTACCAGAAGCTGGGTAAGGAGGGGGCGTAGAGAAAGGAGGGTTAATGAGTACAGGCTGGAGATGGATAGGAGGAATAGCTTCTGATGCTCTATAGCATCAGTACTTGGGTCATCCACTGCTTTTCCAGGCACATTTGCAGGGAGCTGGATTCGAAGTAGAGCAGTCTAGATAGAAACTGGTGCCCATGTGAGATACTGGCACTGCAGGTAGCAGCTTGATCCCTGTACCACAGTGCAAGCCCGAGCAAGGAACTTTTGGCTTGCTATTGATCTTGGGGGGAAAGGAAGGCAAGAATGCCTCCCTTCATGGGCTTTGTACTGAGGTTTGTTTTAAGAACTTCCTTGGTCTTGTGTGTACCTTTAGCCACACTGAGTGGGGGAATCGAGCAAGCAAGCAACGCCGGGAGGATAAGCACTCGAACTTGCTGTGCACAAGCCCTGTGTGACCTTAATTAGGAACAAAACACATTAGAACTCTGTTGCAACTACCAGAGGAAATAAAAACAGTCTTCCAGATGGAATGAGCTTATTCGATGAGAAAATACAATTGAGGACAATGAATAGCAATCAGGTTCAGGCATTCCAGGTGCTAGAAGTGATTTTGTTAACACAATTTGAGCCATGTGTCAGATTCTAAATACACACTCTGGAAGGGCTCCAGCCCTGGACATCACAGTTAACTTGGGATGCAGCGTTAGTGACCCCAGCATCCTTTATCTGTGGCCCACATCTTTGTATTGCTGGCTCCTTCCCCTCACTTCTAATTTTTATTTTATTTTATTTTATTTTTTTTATTTTTTGACAGGCAGAGTGGACAGTGAGAGAGAGAGAGACAGAGAGAAAGGTCTTCCTTTGCCTTTGGTTCACCCTCCAATGGCCTCCACGGCCGGCGCGCTGCGGCCGGCGCACCACGCTGATCCGTTAGCAGGAGCCAGGAGCCAGGTGCTTTTCCTGGTCTCCCATGGGGTGCAGGGCCCAAGCACCTGGGCCATCCTCCACTGCACTCCCTGGCTACAGCAGAGAGCTGGCCTGGAAGAGGGGCAACCGGGACAGAATCCGGCGCCCCAACCGGGACTAGAACCCGGTGTGCCGGCGCCGCTAGGCGGAGGATTAGCCTAGTGAGCCGCGGCGCCGGCTCCCCTCACTTCTTTGGCCATTGCCTCCCAACTTGGGTTTTTAATATGTTTTTCTAGCCTGGCACTGATTCCCAACAAGCTGCCATCATCATTCTGGAAATGCTAAGTGACTAGGGAATATGTGCCTCTCCTCCCGATACTAGGAGCAATTCCTGAATGTAGAACTACTTTAATGTGCATTCCACCTTAGCAAAACAGTGAAGGAATCATTTTAAGGTCCTCGTGCTTCCCCCAGACAAGGCCACGGACTGCAATGCTGTGTTGCTTTTCAAGTGTGAGCAGCACATCCTTTTCCAGTCCAAAGGTAAAATTCGCTCCAGATTCAAGTAGCAGGTGGAGAGCGAAGATTGCCCTTTCTTCCACACCCAAAACGGGTTTTCAATCTTTTCGTGGTCTGAAAATAGAGGTACAGTGCATCCAGTTTGAATTCCACTTGAATATGAAGTTCAGAAAAATAATGAATTTTTTGTGTGTGTGTGCTTGTGTTTATTGCCTATCTGAAACTCACATTTCTAGTTTATCTGGAAGTAACAGGTTTAACTCTGTTTTCACGTTGTTTTCCAAAGCTTTCTAAATCCACCTTGAGGGACTGCTAGGCCGCAGGCCCGGTGGGGAGGGGTTTGGGGCATGGGGTTCCAGGTCGCCATGGCTATCTCAGCCACGCATCTCCCTCTAGCGACCGCGAGGGACATCACATCCGCGAGCGGGAAGCCTGGCTGGGCGCTGGATTCCTGCGCCTTGCTGGAGCCCAAGGAGGGAGTGTCGGTGGCCCCTTCCTCGAGGCGCCCTTCCCCCCACCCCGGGGGGAGACGGGACCAGTTCGGTCCAAGGTCGCCTGAGCCTATTTCTATTTCCCTCAGGGACCCCTGCACAAGAAAGTGGTTTGATCCTGATAGCAGAAAGGCATTTTCTCTGGTTCCAGTTAAAAATGGAGCGGACAGCTCTGTGTGTAAGAAGAGCACAGGATGCCAGTTAAGTGTGCAGCGGGGTACTGTGCACCTCACCAGGACTGAGAGGTGCTGTTATCCCGTGCTAGAGGGAATCCCAAGCCCTTCTCCTCGCTGATCCTAAATGACTTCCCCGGGGTATTCATTTAGGTTGGCAAGTTTCAGAAGGGTGTCCTGCAAGCTCTTCACCTGTGGTCTGCCTGGTGCATGACGTGGATAACTAAGTTGAAATAAGCTGACCTTGAAAGCCAGGAGCAGCGACTTCGAATTAACAATGAAGATGAAACTCATTCCTGCCCATAGTGAATGATGGCTTCATCAACAGAGGAGACGGTGGCCAACAGTGACAACTGTTGGGTATTGGAATTTCACTTCCACTCTGGAATTAATAAACCATGGCCAAAATCCAGGCCAGCACTGAGGGATTCATGAAGGAGAGTGTACAACTGCTCGGTGTTTCAAGACATGGGGCACTGGAATGGAGCCCAAACATGGCTTCTAGAATCCAGTGTTGTCTCCCAGGTTACACCAAAGTTAATGAGAACACTTTCTGCTGTGTCAGTGCACCATGATTGTTTGTTGAATGAATAAATGAAACTAAACTGATCACAACCATTTCCATTACAAAGAAATTACCTATCATGGAACACTGTCATTGGCCTAAGTGGGGTCAAGGCAAGGGAAGGACTTCAGTGACAGACCTGTGGCAATGGTGAAATAGGGACCTTACCAGCAACAGTAGGACTAAGGGCTACTAGAGACCAGGATGGCTTTTAGTCTCTGCTTTCTTCAGGCCACCCAATAAATACAGAATCTAAGCAAATTCAGTCCTCTGGAGTGGCCCCTGCTAAACATGTTGCCTGTCTCTAAGCCTGGCTGTGCAGATAAACTGGATCTCTACTGCCTGTAGCCATCTCAGTTCTGATCCTTCATCCCATAATTTAGAGCAATCTGTGATTGCACAGGAAATTGAAACATTGTGTGCTCACACTTAAAAATAACTCAGAAGGAAATAAAATTAGTGACCAGCTGGTATGTCTCTGGCACTACCTCTTATCTCTTGCGATCTTCACAATAGCCATGTAAGGTTATCATTATTGTCCACATTGTTACAGATATGGAAATGGAAAGTTTAAGAAGTGAAGTAAGCCGGCGCTGCGGCTCACCAAGCTAATCCTCTGCCTTGCGGTGCTGGCACACCAGGTTCTAGTCCTGGTCGGGGTGCCGGATTCTGTCCCAGTTGCCCCTCTTCCAGGCCAGCTCTCTGCTGTGGCCAGGGAGTGCAGTGGAGGATGGCCAAGTCTTTGGGCCCTGCACCCCATGCGAGACCAGGAGAAGTACCTGGTTCCTGCCATCGGATCAGGGCGGTGCGCCGGCCGCAGCGGCCATTGGAGGGTGAACCAATGGCAAAAGGAAGACCTTTCTCTCTGTCTCTCTCTCTCTCACTGTCCACTCTGCCTGTCAAAAAAAAAAAAAAAAAAAAGTGAAGTAACTTGGCCAAGTTCATAGAGAGAGTGGCATGAAGCAAACTCACATCTGCTTGATTTATCTTTTTCCTACATCCAGACAGGTACTTGAGTACCTGAAGAGGCCATTTGCATACTTCAAGGCAGGGTCAAATAATTAAGAATTGCATGCTAGATATTTAAAAAGCCAACCTCAAGGGAAAATGTGGAAGGGTCAGTCAAAGGTTGGTTGTGCTCTGCTCTTCCTTCACTGGGGCTCTGAGTGCTGTGGCCTGGACTTCATCAGGTCATCACTATAAATGAAAGTTTCACTAGATGGCAAAGGAGAAAGCTGCGACTCCAAAGCCTCCACAGTCTTTAGCATGTATGCATTCTCAGGCCTGCCTCCTAGGGTGCTCTGAGCTTATCATTCTGGGAAGGGGACCTAGAATCTGCATCATCAAGAAACATGGCAAATTTGAAACACAGAGGATTCGATTATTTTAATAAAAATTCAGTACTCTTATAAATTCTATAAATCAAAGACTATATTCTTTTTTTAAAAAAGATTTATTTTATTTATTTGAAAGAATTACAGAGAGAGGTAGGGACAGAGAGAGAGGTCTTCCATCCGTTGGTTCACTCCCCAGATGGCCACATCGGCTGGAGCTGTGCCGATCCGAAGCCAGGAGCCAGGAGCTTCTTCTAGGTCTCCCACATGGGTGCAGGGGCCCAAGCACTTGGGCCATCTTCTACTGCTTTCCCAGGCCATTAGCAGGGAGCTGGATCGGAAGTGGAGCAGCTGGGACTCGAACTGGCACACATAGGGGATGCTAGCACTGCTTCAGGCCAGGGCTTTAACCTGCTGTGCCACAGCGCTGGCCCCTAAACAGATTAAATTCTTGAGAGAAATTTCTAGCAGAAACTTTTTGTTATTATTTTTACATAATTGTATTACGAAAGGAGAAGTTAAGTCATTCAGTGAATGAACTTGGTTATTTCTAGAGAGCAATATTGATATCAAAATTGTAAGGGTGTTTCTTGCACCATTTTGCTGGAATTTGGCAGCCTGCAACTTTGCCCCAATAGAGATGCAAGCTCCTTAAATCTGATAATTCCACTTGATTTTAGATCATGAACACTTTTGTAAGGCAAAAGCCTGCAGGCCTACCAAAGAGCAGTTAATCTTGTGAAAAGAATGATTTTGGAACCAGAATATAATGATTCATTAAACCAGGTTTTCCATTAGTCATTTAGATTCTTTATTCATTCTTCAAGCAAGCAATTTTTTTAAGCACTTGCCATGCTTCTGACCCTGCTGGGTGCTGTAAAAAAGAATAAATGAGGGCTGCTTGGTGTCATTAACTTTGTGTAAATAACACCTCCCTGAATTCTATAAAGAGTCTGATTGATTTACAGTGACTAAGTAAAAATAAAGCAGATTACAGATGTTCTCACTATGAAATGGTCACTGCCGGGCTGGGGCTGGCATTATGGCATGAATGGTTAAGCTGGCACCTGTGATGCTGACATCCCATATGGGTGCTGGTTCACATGCCAGTTTGAGTCCCAGGTGCTCCACTTCTGATCTGGCTCCCTGCTGCTGCACCGGGGAAAGCAGCGAAAGATGGCTCAAGTCCTTGGGTCCCTGTACCCAACGTGGAGACCCATATTGGTCTCCTAGCTCTTGGCTCCTGTCTTTGGCCTAGCCCAGCTCTGGCCATTGAGGCCATTTGGGGAGTGGACCAGCAGATGGAAGATCTCTCTGTCTCTCTCCTTCTCTGTAACTCAACTGTTCAAGTAAATAAAATAAATCTTTATACACATATGTGTGTGTGTCTGTGTGTATGTATGTATGTATGTATGTATAAAGAAAGGGTCGTAGCTTTGAGAAGTGAAATCCTGAAGAGTTTCTGTTACACTTTCAACTTGAAGCCTCTTTGATGCCCATCTTGTTGAATCACTATCACCTGATTAAGCTTAATATGGGGACCAAAGCAGGATACGCTCAAGTCTGTGACTAATTGTTTCCTCTTTTCCCAAAACATATTTTGTTTTCCGTAATTATTTAACTCTTGGGCCACCCAATTCTATTGCTCCTTTGCTATTTACACCATCCATGCTGTTTTAGATAATTACTATTTCCTCTTTTAGTCACACCCACGGCACATCTATTTCATTATCTTTATCTTATCTCCATGTAAGAAACTCATCTAAATACACCTATGCACTTCACTTTGAAGATAGTATCTTAACGTTTATAATTTGTCTCTCTTGTAATTGACTAAGTTACCTAGAAGATGGCTTTACATGTTATTTTTATTTCATCCCTTATAAATCCTCTGTCTATACTGCTGACATGTCATCTACTCAAATATCTGAGGTTACATCTTTCCTGGTTGGACAGGCGAGTAAGTAGTTGATATATGACTAATAGGCAATTCTCCTTCAGGAACTTCAGGATTGCGTAAAGCTGCCTGACTCACACCTGCTGCAACTGAGCTCTGTAATAATAATGCAACAACAAAGAGTGAAGATGATGACAGTCCAACCACGGCTGCTGGTTCTCCATCCCACTAAGCCAGCAGAGAAATTATGACCCTGGTTAAACAAGTGGCTCTCAGAATCATTCCGGTCATTCTCAGGAGTGATGTGATGCTTCTTCGCTTGCGCACAGTGAAGAGACTATGTTGTTTCATTGATACTTTTCCTCAAAGTGAGCTCCATTATTCATGCATTTCCCTTGGAAAGCTCTGCGCTGACATGCGTTCAAGTTCTGTTCAATATAGATTTCTTAAACACCCCCTTTATGTGCAACCCTGTGCTAGGAGTTGGAAATACAGCTACACATATCATTAGGTCTACACAGACATGGCTCTCTTCTGGCATCATCTTCTGTTCATTTAATCACGTTCATCAATTTTAAAACATTTTGATAATAAGCTAGAGTGTAAGAATTTGAGGGTAAAAGCACGGGCTCTGGTCAATTAGACTTGAATATAAGCCTCAAACTTGTCCCCATTAACCTGTTTGGGCATAGACTTAAGAAACCTTTGCTTCCCCATTTGCAAAATAGCAATCACATTATTACCTACTCTCCAGAGTGGTTGTGAGGACTAAATAAGACACTTGCCCCAATGCCTTGAATTTGAAAAGTACTCAAAAAGTGGAAGCTCTTACTTAATAATATGATTTTCTCCCCAGGCATTTATACACAGACTCAAATAATTCTCCGCCAGAAGCAGGAGCCCTCTGAGTCATGAGGGCGCTGAGCTAGAGGGAGCTTTTGGCAAGGTTTGAAAATGAATGTTTGACTCAATCCATAGCCAGCTTATAGTCAACTAGAGAATTTTAGAGCCAAGATTTCTCCCAGCAAATGAAATTGAGGGAGTAAGAACAAGTGCTGTGACTCAAGTTGCCTTTCTTTAGGATGATTTGTCTTTTATTTATTCCAGAGAAAACAAGTCCTGAGAGAACCTATGAAGCAATGGCTCTCTGGTTAAATAGCTTTAGAAAATTCTGTATAAGATACATTGTGCACCATATATTCACAAAGCACATTTAAAGAAATTTACTTTTTTACAATGTATTTTAAAGACAGAAATAGATCTTGCATCCACTGATTCACTCCCCAAATGTCCACAATAGCCAGGGCCTGGCCAAGCTGAAGCCAGGAACTGGGAGCTCAGTCAAGGTCTCTTACATGGGTGGCAGGGACCCAAGTACTTGAGCCATCACTGCCGCCTCTCAGGGGGTGAATTATTAGCAGGAGGCTGCAATCAGAAGAGGAACTGGGACCCAAACCCAGGCATTCTGATGTGAGGCGTGGACGCCAAACCATGCCTTTACAGCAGTGCGCTGGAGTCAGAGTTTTGAACACAGAATGCATGAAAACATAGTTGCTTCAGCAGGAGAGGCACTCCCCTCCCCCACCTCCAGCTTTTTGGTACATCTTGGATACTAATATACTCTAGTATATTAAATATTCAGAGAATATTAGCAGAAAACAAATGTTTTAATTAATTTATTTGATTCCTATCATTTCCCAAATTCATCTTTCCCCAGAATTCTTTTTCAATTGCATCAGGAGAAAAACTTGCCTCATAATCAGCAGCCAGTGAAAAGGGGCCATATTTGGGAACCAAGCATACTTCTCGTATCCTGATGCTGGCCATTGCCAGGAATACAATCTTGGACAAGTCACCTTATACAAGTCAGCTCCACATGTAAAACAAAATGTAATACTTCCACTGTAGATAGCCATAGAGAGAAGATTCATTACAAAATGTATTTGAGGTGGGAAGAGAAGTTTGCAGTAAAGTTAATATTGTTACAGGAAGCAGTTGTTAAGGATAAAGCCTTTTGATATTGGATGGCTTGGAAGAGGGTGGGTGTGTTCAGGATGTGGCTGTTGACTATAAGGTAAGGTATGTGCAGGGAGGGAGCAGAGATCAAGACTGGGAAGATGTGGAAAAGAAAGAAGGCATGTCAGTGCTGGGGTGCTGCGGGCACAACATGAACAGGGAGAAACGTGTAGGTAGGAGAGATCTAGGGCTCAAAGCTAGACTCTGATGATGTGCTAGTTTGAAGAGCTAACAAACCCTCATTTATTTGGGTGTTAGCAAAAATTCAAAGCTAGAAAAACAAACTGGGAAAATGTGAACTCATTACTGTGAAATTTTAAGAAGCGGGTCATGTCTTACTTAGATGTAAATCTTCTGAGCTCTATGTGTCCAGTGCATAGGAAAAGCCTTTAAAATGTTTGGAAAATGAATTGATAAATGGACAAATGATTAGTAAGAAAATCTAACAAATCAAAGTGGATTCCAAGTCGCGTGGCCAAAGCAGGGTAAAATATCAACTGAATGAATGAAAGGATAACTAAAACCCTAGTATTGGGAAGATAACCATTAAAGGTGTAGAGAGAAAAAGAAGAGGGCTAAGGACAACAGCAAGTGCTGGAAATTAATTGGTGACTGGTAGAAACTAGGGAAAACAGAAGGAGTCTGGGAGACTGAATGACAGCCGGTTTTCACAGTGCCTTTTCCAACATGACAGGAAATAATGGAGAAAATGCGTGAGCAATAGAAACAGTGGATCCCAGAGGTCAAGCAGAATGAGTCTTCTATGAATGTCACTTCTCTCAGCTTTGCTTTGGGAAGACCAACATGAATGACAACAGTCCAGAGTCCCAAGCTCTGGGATTTGGGTGATACAGCCAGTGTAGAAGGAAAGTCCTCCCACAGACATATGTTTTTAGAGTTTGAAATTGAGGCTGGCGTCATGGCTCACTTGGCTAATCCTCTGCCTGCGGCGCCGGCACCTGGGGTTCTAGTCCCGGTCGGGGCACCGGATTCTGTCCCGGTTGCCCCTTTTCCAGGCCAGCTCTCTGCTGTGGCCTGGGGGGGTGCAGTGGAGGATGGCCCAGGTCCTTGGGCCCTGCACCCACATGGGAGACCAGGAGGAAGCACCTGGCTCCTGGCTTTGGGTTGGCACAGCGCGCCGGCTGTAGCAGCCATTTGCGGGGTGAACCAACAGAAAAAGGAAG
Source organism: Oryctolagus cuniculus (assembly GCF_051225735.1). NCBI lineage: Eukaryota > Metazoa > Chordata > Mammalia > Lagomorpha > Leporidae > Oryctolagus > Oryctolagus cuniculus. The sequence continues at coordinate 92,444,039 of NC_142871.1, read as the reverse complement.
ACCTTTCTCTCTCTCTCTCTCTCTCTCTCTCTCTCTCACTGTCTAACTCTGCCTGTCAAAAAGAAAAAAGAAATTGAAATAAATTAATGAATAAGAGGAAAGTAGAGATCTAATTTGATTCTTTTGTTTTTAACATGAGTTGCTTCTTTTTAAGTTATGGAGAATTTTAAATATAAGAAAAGGTAGAGAAGTATAATGAGCGTCAATGTACCAATCACCCAGGAGCTATCATTTTTTTAAGTCAAAAATTAACACCAGAAGCCAAAATATCTTGCCCTGGTAAAAGTAGTTGTGACTTTATTTAAATTCCCTTGTGGATTAGTCTTTTCTCTGCAAGCATTTCTGTGCATATTGGTCACATAAAAATGACTCCTTGATATTTTGATGGCTTTGATAGCTTACTTTTGAGGCTAATATTTATGATAATAAAATCATTCCTCTGGAGTACAGTGGAAGCCAACCCTTGCAAATGGTGGTGGAGGGCAGTCTCTTGACTGTAGAGGACTTGTTTTATAGCAGACACCACCTAGAGGATGATAGGACAGGAGGACAGTCCAAGAGGACAGGAGAGAGAGGCCAGAAGAAAAAAGAAAACACTATTTTTAAAAACTCACAGAAATATAAACCTGAAACAATAACTCTTTAATTCTTGCTGCCCTGGAAAGAAATCAGATACCAAATTAAACATAGGAACCAACTTAGAATGGGGATACAAAATGGGAGTATTATCTCAATATAATACTCAGAATAAGCTTCTTCTGTCAATACTACTATTTTAGAGATTTAGAAATAAGGGCATATGGGATCCGGCTGAAATGCCCATGAGACTATTTCAGGCATGGAAAGCCAAGACACTCTGGGGGAAAAAAAAAAACCTAAATGAAAGATCTCTGCGAGTGAGATCCCAGTGGAAAGAATGGGTCATCAAAGAAGGAGGTACCTTTCTCTGAAGGGAGGAGAGAACTTCCACTTTGACCATGGCCTTGTCTAAATATGATCAGAGTCAGTGAACTCAGGGGGCTTCCATAGCCTTGGCAGCTCATGACAAGAGCCTAGGGTGATTACTGAGGCCATAAACAAGAGTGTCAATTTGTTAAGTCAGCAACAGGAGTCACTGTGCACTTACTCCTCATGTAGGATCTTTGGCCTTAGTGTGCTGTACATTGAGATTTAATGCTATAACTAGTACTCAAAGAGTATTTTTCACTTTATGTTTCTGTGTGGGAGCAAACTGTTGAAATCTTTACTTAATGTATGCTAAACTGATCTTCTGTATATAAAGAGAATTGAAAATGAATCTTGATATGAATGGAAGGGGAGAGGGAGTGAGAAAGGGGAGGGTTGCCGGTGGGAGGGACGTTATGGGGGGGAAGCCATTGTAATCCATAAGCTGTACTTTGGAAATTTATATTCATTAAATAAAAGTTTGAAAGCAAAAAGAAAAAAAAAGAAAAAAAGAAAGAAAGAAGGACATACGGAAATCGAAAATCCTGATCTCCAGAGTTATGTAACAGTATTTTTGCCACCTGTAGAGAAAGGTGTGTTCCCCTCACAGGTCCAGGAGTAATCAAGCCTCTTCTTTGTATAGCAAAGGGCACTGAGAGATCAGATACCTCCAAGAGGGCTCCTTTTCAGAGTGAGCTCTGGGGAGTCTCACAGATGGGGGCTTGGAAGCAGAGCAAGTGATCATTTGGAGAAAGCCAGACCTTAGTGAGGAAGAAGGGATAATGATAAAGTCTCATGTCCCTCCCCCTGGTAATGAAAAATTCATGAAAAGAAGGGCAAAGGGACTACCTGGAAAGTAAGACCAAAAAGAGGTTACTTAACTCTTGTTCAGAGTTCTCATAGCTTTGCAGGAACTAACTCAGTGCTTTGTTTCTGCCTACTATCTTCTAGTCACTAGAAAAAGTCCTGTAAGAAGACAAGTTTGTAGGCCGGCGCTGCAGTTCACTAGGCTAATCCTCCGCCTACAGCGCCCGCACCCCAGGTTCTTGTCGCGGTTGGGGCACCGGGTTCTGTCCTGGTTGCTCCTCTTCCAGTCCAGCTCTCTGCTGTGGCCCAGGAGTGCAGTGGAGGATGGCCCAAGTGCTTGGGCCCTGCACCCACATGGGAGACCAGGAAGAAGCACCTGGCTCCTGGCTTTGGATCGGCGCAGTGCTCATGTCGTAGTGGCTATTTGGGGGGTGAACCAACGGAAGGAAGACCTTTCTCTCTGTCTCTCTCTTACTGTCTAACTCTGCCTGTCAAAAAGAAAGAAAGAAAGAAAGAAAGAAAGAAAGAAAGAAAGAAAGAAAGAAAGAAAGAAGACAAGATTGTGTGTTTGCTTTAGAAGTGACTGGATGGAGGAAAACTTGGAGGGCTCCAGAAGATTCTAGGGTAGGCACCCATGAGGAGGCAATTTGTTGGCAACTGGTGAAGAACGCAGAGGGAGCCCGAGATGGAAGGTAAATACGAGAGGGTAGCTGTAGAAAGTTTATCTGCAAGAAGGTCTTGTCCCTTGATACCAGGTAGCTTCAACTTAATTTCTTGAGATGCAATTTCATTTAAGAGAAATCTTTTTGAAATTTAGATTAAAGTAGTATCTGGCTCAAAGTACATTGTGAAATATGCTTCTGTCATTCATTTCAACCTCAGAAAACCCAGAATTTATGCCAGAAGGCATTCTCATCCCTTGTTTTTCCACTGTAATACACGTTCCAGGACTACTTCAAACTCTAAGTGCACAAACACACACACACACATACACACACACAAACACACACAGGGACTATTTCAAACTCATAGGGCTGTTAAGTCATCACTTTTCCCAATCAGAATAGGCCTTGGTAATGATAAATCCTAATTTGAAGCTGAGTATAAAATCTTAGGAAAAAAGATAATAAATAAGGGGTGGGCATTTGGCATAATAATGCAGTATCCACATCATACGTCAGAGTGCGTGGTTGAAGTTCCATCTCCTCCTCGTTTGATCCAATTCCCTTCTAAGGCACACCCTCCAAAGCAGCTGATAATGGCTCAAATAGTTGGGTCCCTGACACCCACATAGGAGCACAGATTGCACTCTAAGCTCCTTGCTTTGGCCTCATTTGGACCTGGCTGTTGAACCAACAGATGGAATGTAAGGAAAAGGGGCACAGAACACAGAGGACACAGGATATGAACTCACAGCCAGACAAAAGTATTCAAGAGAAATAAATTCACAGAGGTGGGTGGCAAGCTACCAGCTTGCACATAGACCAAACATGTGGCAGGGGGTACAGTCCTCAGCAGGCCAGGCCTTATATATCCTAGGGTGGGCTAAGGGTCCGGAGCCGGGGTTGGGGGTGTGGGCAGTAGGCAGAGGTGAGTTTCTCCATACAGGTTTTCTAATGTTTTATGGGCTTTCAAACCAGGAACAGAATGCAGGGTGGGGTGGGGTGGGGTGGGGAATCACGCAGGGCTGGGCTGAGCTGCTCTCTTGAAAGAAGGCAGGCAGGGGTAAGCAGTAAAATAAAATTTTTTTCAACTTTCAGGCAAGAAGTTAAAATGGCTGAGGTTTATGTCCTCGTTCCATCAATCCTGACTCTGAACGTAGACAAGGAAGATGGGGTGCCAGTTTCTTTCTGGCTACTTCTGCGGATATGGGGCATTGACATGGAGTGGGGTATCTATACTCTGGGTCAGAATGATTGAAGAAGAGCAGCATTGTGTTGTTCTTGCATGATGGCTCGGGATATAGCAGTCATTCGTTCCTGTAAGGACTTTTGAAATATGTTAACTATACATGGTAGGAATAGGAGCACTGTGATTATGAGGATAAAAGAAGGTATTAGAGCCATTGCCATGGTGAAAAAGATGGCTGAAATGAGGACAGAGGGAGAAATAGGAAAGCAACACACAAGTTCCCGTCCGGTTAGTGGGAAGGCAGGTATGCGCCTGGCTATCATGGAGAAATAATGGTGCCGTGTTTTTTGATGTGTGCATGCTGACAAGGAGCTCTGGGATGAGTTAGTCTGGCCTGCTTCTAGTCCTGGGCTCCCTCACTTCCTCCCTCTGCTGTGGAAACTGGCTGCTGTTAGGGGTTAGGGCAATAACTATCTGGCTTCTTCAAGCTAAGTAGGGATGAAGTAGAGACCCATGATCAAGATAGGGTTCCCGCAGGAGGTGCCCTCTTTTTTTTTTACTTAAGGTCTTCCTTCCGTTGGTTCACCCCCCAAATAGCTGGCATAGCCAGCGCGCTGTGCCGATCTGAAGCCAGGAGCCAGGTGCCCCCCTCCCAGTTTCCCATGCAGGTGCAGGGCCCAAGGACCTGGGCCATCCTCCACTGCCCTCCTGGGCCACAGCAGAGAGCTGGACAGGAAGAGGAGCAACCGGGACCAGAACTGGCACCCACATGGGATGCCGGCACCGCTGGCAGAGGATTAACCAAGTGAGCCACGGCGCCGGTCCCCCCGCAGGAGGTGCCCTCTTGAAGGGACCTCAGTGCACGCTCACAGAAACGTCTCCCTTCTAGGTTTCATGTGCATGGCCATCTAGAATTTCATTGCTTCAAGTCTGGAGGAAATATATACAACAAGCAGAACAAATACAAATACATAGCTTCTAAAACAGATAATAATTATTAGAGGACCTAGAAAAGATGCTATCCAAACCAGGAGGGAGTTTTCCCATTGAGAGGCAAATAGGAACTGACAGGAGGGGCTTGATAATAATTATCGAGCATTAAGGTCTGGACAGGTGTATGTGAGGTCCAAACCTCTCTAACTCTTCACATGGGGCACAGGAAGAGACATCATAAGAGAGGTGTGAACCTCCTTAGAGAAGGCACCCTATTGACTCCTAATACCTAGCTGGCCTGGGAAGAGAGCTGGCCTGAATAGGAGGTTAGCATTGAACATACAGCATCTCTAAAAGGAAATTTACACTTCTGCCTGCAATGTTACTGACCCTAGCCGTCCCCTCAATAGCAGTGGTTATTTCTGAAGCTGGGCAGGGGGAAGGGCTTTCTCCACCTAGGGAGAGCCAACAGGGTCTGCAGTACTGACCCAGGAGTCCTTCAATCCCAGGGAAGCTCCATTTCCAGTGGCCTAGCTCTTGGCAGAGCTGACAGGACTCTTCAGAGGCTGGCTTCAGTCATGACTGCTATTTGTCCAAAGCCCTGGCTTTCCACATCAAAAACCAATAGTGTTTGGGGTGGACTGGCCTTGCTGGGTCTCCTTGATGGCAGGTCACTGTGTAAAGCTATTATTAATTGACCTGCCACCTCTCCTTACATTGCTCCTGCTGCCTAGCTTGCTCCTCGTCCTCCTGGTCTCTGTTAAAGTCGATCACAAGGGAATCCTTTAGGCAGGGGGTGTTCAATCTTGTCCCTTATCTTTGTTGGCCTGAGCTAAAAATCTGTGGTCACAGGAATGTTCTGACATTGTTTTTTCTGTGAGATAAAACATTGTCCAGGAGGAGAGCTATGACTTTCCAGATTAGATCAAACATGTTGACTACCTTATCCAACCTGTCTATAAATTTTGAAGTCATTAGTAAAACTTTACCCCTCCTTTAGTTTGGTTTGAAAAGGGAGATTTTGCCTGTTTACTATGCCCACGGCAAAATAAATCTAGCTGTGAAATCATATCATAATTTAAGCTCTCATTTAGGCTATCCTATTTGGTCTTCTATATGTGGCCAGGCTATTATTACAGAAAAATGTTAGCCATCCCTTTTATAAGGTCTGAAGATCAAACTGCACATCCTGATGGAGAGTCCTTTGGAATAGAATTAGTTTTCCATATTGAAGAGAATGGAGGAGAAATGTGGGAACAAGTCAGGTTTCCCAAATTACTTGCTCTCAATAACTTAATATCAAGTGAAAACTTAGCAAACAATTTTAATTGTCAAGTAACAACTTAAAAAAACATTTACCAAAAGGTTCAATGCCTCTATAAGTTTTAACACGAGAGTAATTGTGTTTGGAAACATTTAAATATCTAGCACAGGTATAACTTGTTTGACCAGCAAACCCAAGCACAAACATGTCAATGACTTAAATTTTTTTTTAGTTTCTATCAACAAATTTAAAATAACCTACCTATCAGAGATTTATTTAGGTCATGTAAACCAAAAGGATATTTTGGATTAATTTAGAAGTTTTAATTTATATATAAGTCAATTAAAACAGAACTCTTAATACATTGTCCCATGTAGACATACAATATGTACACACATATAACCCATAACATATGTTACAGGACAGAACAATAAAGCAGTTTCAGTAATAGCTTCTTAAGATCTTTAATTGCTTTTTAAAAAATTACCACCAATTACTTAGAATTACTTCCTGCTCTTAGAAACCTGAATCAACCATACTTTTTCTCACTTGGAACCTGTACTCCATTACTGGTTTTATCTGCTTACAGACTGTCCCAAAGTACTGAATACAATGGAAGTCAGGGAAAAAGAAATCCTTTGGAACTTAAAAGAGGATACATTTAAACACATATCCAACAATGTTTTAATTTCCTTAAGTAGTAAATTTGATTTTTTTAGTGTTTGGGGAAGAATACCAAACAGTAGATGACAAAAGACTTTAAATAGCAAAGTTTAAAATTATAAACTCATTAACCAGCAAGAAGAGGCACTTGCTTACTCTACACAGTATTTTTGAACACACCTGTAAGATTTTATAAAAACATTTACCTCTTTTAGGCCTCTGGGCTTTTCTCATTAAGATAACCATCATGCCTGATAAGAACACAAGACCATTAGACTTTTGTAACTTTGGACATTTGTATCTGTAGTATTTTACATTATCATAGCTTAAAATTTAACACCACTTCACATCTTGACAGTACCTTTTATATAATAAAAATAGCCTAATTAGTTGGTGCCTCTACAAGATGAGAGCTATATACTTTGATATTTCCAGGGGCCCAACTAGAAATATCAAAGTCCAAAAAACTTGGAACTTTGATTTTTTGAATGTCTGTCAAAAATGCCAAGAAGGCTTAAAATACCTGGTAGAAATGGGATCCTTTAACATCATGACATAATGTAGTATGTAGTACAGAATTTGTCATTATTAAAAGGTGATCACTCAACTGCTTTAGAATAAATATATTTTCAAACCAACTATAACATTTTAATAAAAACTCAGCTGTTTTTAAACAATCAGAACTTTAACTTAAGGAAAGACAGAGAACACAAAGATTATCTTAATAGGATACAAAATCAATGTCTTTTTGGTCTGTCACCAAAATGGGAAATAAAAACCTTGAATATGAGTTAGCACATGGAGTCATCTCATAATTTGGAACAATTTTAAGAGTCAGATATAGAGAATTAAAGAGAGCTTACTGGAACTGCCTGGAAAGCTTATAGAGTCACCAATTAAACAAAAACTATTAGAGGAGATGCTGCAGTTTTTAAACAGGTTTCAAAATTAGAGATTTAAGATTGTTTTCAAATATTTCTGCTGATTTCCTTGATTTACATCTTGAAATAACCCTTTAAAAATCTCCAAATTGAGACAACATTTTCTAAATAAGAAAACAATACCAATTTCAACCTTAGTTACTTTCAAGCAATCTTTTTTTGTATGCGGACAGTTTATTAAAATATACTTGTTAACAAACCCAAATAGTTTTTCCATAGAATACAAGGCGTTAAGAGTACTAAAGTTACATTTAGACACATTTATCTCATTTACCTTTACACAATTCACATTTAGCCATTACACCTAGATGACTTAAGATGCTGATATTATATCAAACCTTTATCTGAACTAAGGTCAAAATTACATTTATATGAAACTCTACTCCTTTTTATGAAACTCTAGCTGGAAATCAGTGACATAAACCAGAGACTTCAAAATCCACCTTAGAAGGGACAATATCAAGAGCTGGTTACCCCTTGTTATTTCATTCAGAACTGTTAAACCAAGTCATAAAAACCAAGTTTGGCAAGTTACAAAGCAACAATTTTCTTTCCAAGGTAGTGATCCTCCTAGATTCAGAAGAAAGAAATTCCTTTAAACTCACTGTCCAATTACAGCTGAGCCAAATTTTCATGCATGATATTGTTATTTACCAAAGACATCACTTCAGATTTTAAATTGAATTTGAATCAAGTTTTTTGTTCGCTTATTTGTTTTCCAAAAAATAACTTGGGCCAATGATACTTAGTCAACAGTCAGCTACTTAGGACTGTCTCTGGAACAAACACGTATTTAGGCAGCTGCCAGACAGGTCCCAAAGGTGAGTGTGGGCCACGGGTCAGTGTGCCATGATGAGTTACCCACTGGCGATTATTCACCATTCTGTTAGGTGTAATGGGGGAGGGCCTCCATCAAAGCAGATAGGCACCCCTCTGGATGGAGAGAGAGATTCCTAAGGAGAAGAATCTGATAAGTGACAGAACAAAGGGTGATTATGGAGAAGGAGATGTGCCCAGACATAGTAATTAACCCAGCGAGCCTGTTGGGTTGAAGGGTCAGTAGTCTTGATCATTATTCTGCATAGCTCTGGAGAGATATCTCCCAGGGTAATATTGCCTCTGGAGGGAGCCCTTCATTTTCTCTCCACTCCGTTTGTGGAACATTGCTGTATAGAGGGTTTCCTAGGTGTGGAATTCCTGAAATTCCTCCCAGGACTTTCCAAAGGGGAGATGCCTAGGTTAAAACAGAACAAGCAAGCTTTTGTCGCCATGAAATATTGGCAGAGATTTTGGCTTCCACTAGAAAAGGCAGAGGGAGAAGCAGAAGAAGACTAGGCATGGAGCATTCTTTGGAGCTCAGTTGCTTAGGACTTACCACTGCTCTTGAGGCTTTTTTTCTTGGCTTGCTCTGCCAAATACATTACCGGAGACGGCTGGAACAGAGGCTTTGTCTTCATATGAGAGAAAACCTAGATGTGAGACAGAATAGCGGTGCGAGATGTGGCTCCATTATGTTAGGTTTGAGGATTTTAGGGTGTGAAGGAGAAGAGGCAGCTAATTAGAGAATACTTTGGAGCTGAGCCTGCCAGGACAGAGGGCAGGACTGGGGGTGGCGAGGTTGAAGTCAGCCTTCGTTGTATTCGAGGGCAGGTAGAGTCCTTTCTTAAACTGTTTGTTGGGGGAGGTACAGAGTACCACATGGACCTGTGTCCCAGAGATGTGACACAGGCTCCTTGGTGAAGTTTACAGTGTGTTGTCTTAGCAGTTTGGAATGCCCCAGGTGCGGGGCTTTGCAGAGCAATAAGCATTCTACTAGCCTTTACCTATCTTCCTGTGTTCAGCAGGAGAGGGTGGCAGAATGGAGGAGGGATCAGGAAGAGGGGAGAGGGGCAGTTTCGGCTGCTGCTGAGGAGAGGGAGCGTGCAGAGCCAGACAGGGGGACAGGACCAGCAGAGAGGGGCGTGTTCCAGAGGCGGCAGCATCCTGAGGGAAGAGAGTGGCAGAAGGGAAAGTCAAGGGTTTGAGAGGAGGCTCCAAGCCCTTCTTTTGCCTGAGGGCTTAGAATGAGGAAAGTTGACCTTGGAGGAGGACACAGGCTTGGATGTAGGGGGACTTCTGACCATTTGCCATTTCTCTGTAGTTATTAAAGTTGTGTAGAATTTTGAGACAACATGCCAAATTCTGGGCATTTTAGAGTCATTGTTCAATTCATATCAAAGCCAAACTTTAGTGTAGAAGAAAATTAATTGTTTCGGCTTCATCTCCTTTTTGGCCCAACTTGCACAAGTTTTTTAAAGAGACAGGCCAGAGGGGAGTTGGTTAAGATGTGAGAAATTTTGGAACCCATGGATTAAGCAAAATGAGGCCTGAAGGAAGGAGGCTCTTTCACAAGGCATGCCCTGGGAAGGTCACCCAAAAAAGAACCCAAGTTCTGAGTCCTCTTAGAGGAGAGAGCAAGAATACCCAAGCTTAGACCAGCGTCCCAGTTCTAAGCTGTATCAAATGAGCATTTCCCACACCTTCCGGAGATACAGGATGGGGAGAAACTGACCAAACACACCAGCCCAATGAAGGGGGGATGAACTGGCAGTGAGCATCAGATCAAATGCATGGCAGAGGGCACAATCCTCCAGTGGGCTGGTCCTTATGTATCTTAGGATGGACCAAGGGTCAGGGTGGGGGGTTTAGGCAGAGGTGAATTTCTCCATACAGGTTTTTCAGGTTGTTCATGGGCTTTCAAACCTGGAAAATAATGCAGGGGCTGGGGTGGGGAACAATTTGGGACATGAGGCTGAGCTGGTCTCTTGAAAGAAGGCAGGGGTGGGCCCGGTGCCGTGGCTCACTTGGTTAATCCTCCACCTGCAGTGCCAGCATCCCATATGGGTGCCGGGTTCTAGTCCCAGTTGCTCCTCTTCCAGTCCAGCTCTCTGCTGTGGCCCAGGAAGGCAGTGGAGGATGGCCCAGGTGCTTGGACCCCTGCACCCACATGGGAGACCAGGAGGAGGCACCTGGCTCCTGGCTTCGGATCGGCACAGCGCCGGTCATGGTGGCCATTTGGGGAGTGAACCAATGGAGGGAAGAAAAAAAAAAAGAAAGAAGGCAGGGGTATGGAGTAAAATTTTATCTACTTTCAGGCAAAGAGTTAAAATGACATAGCCTTATGTCCTTATTCCATCATGGAAGATCTCTGTCACCTGATTTTCAAATAAAATGATAAATAAATAAATAAAAGCTAAAAATTATTTAATGTTAAAAGATTTTTATGCTGTTTGTATGATACTTGAACATTCCCATGCTCACTTAGACAAAACCACTTACTCAACTAACTTTTGGTTGCAAGTGATGGAAAAGGTTAGGTCAAAAAGGAGAATCATTGCTTCATATAAATGGTATGGCCAGGAGGTCTATTGACTTCAGACATAGCTGGATCTAAGGAAATGTTATCAAGACATTTCCCTCTATCTCTCAGTTATGCATTCCTTTGTGTCAACTCCATTCTCAGGCAGCTGCTGTCCACATGGTAGCTAGAGTATCCATCATTGTCTGCTTGACATTCTACCAGATTAACTACCTTAGCAGAAAGGTTCTCTGTCCCAGTAGTGCCAGACAAAGTTGCACACTGACTCTGCTTGGCCCAGCTTGGTCTTCATACCTATCTATAGAACAGTAATCATAGCAAGGGTTAGAGGATAAGTTGATGAGTAGATAGTCATATCCTTATCTGATGTCCCACCCCAAACACCTGAGCAGGGGATAGAGGAAAAGGAAGGTTAAATCCCCAAAGGCTACTTAGATTATACACAAGTGAAAGGAAGGGACTTGGTACTCAAAAATAGATAGATTGACATTAGATAGATGATAGGTAGCTAGATGATAGATAAGGATCTAGATATAAATAGATGGTAGATGTATTGATAGATGACAGATGGACAATTTACTGTCAGTCAATGGGGCATGGAAGCAGCCAGTCCCTGACTCTCACTCTCCTTGAGGTCCAGCCAAGTCCTCTCTACTCTCTTGGTACTCATCACCAGTGGGTGGAGCCTAACACAGCATCTTTAATCTTGGTTCAAATGAAAATTTTCTATGAAATTATAACACTTTTATTCAGCCATTGATACCTTTAGGTAAAGGTTTAAATGCCTCTGGGTTCAAGTTTTAATAAGTATATGAATTCATTGGAAGTCTCCCAAATGGTTTCTTCAGCTTCCTCTGCTAAGGGATAGATGCTGGTCTTAATGTTCAACACATTTTTCCATCAAATCAAATAGGAAGACTTTTTCCCTTCTTTATTGTCTTGATGAAAGAAAAAAACAACAATCTCACTTAATAAGTCAGGTGAGATGAAATTTATTACTTTTAACTATAATGCATTGCTTAAAACTGAACATCACATATGTAAGCAAGGAGAGGATCCTAGGACTTTGCAAACTCTTTCTTGGCTAATGCACAGAAGTGCACCCTCTTTCTACAAGGCAAGTTCACTCATCCATTCATTCACTCACTCATTCAGCAAAGTACTTATTGAATATACAGACATTTATCATGAAGCGTAAGTCACTATACTCCTTTCCAAGCCCCAGGAGGAACTTTAGAGATATACTCACCTCATTATATATTTGTGTAAAGTTGTCAATGTAAAAAATTTTTACTCTAATAGGTTTAGTACACTATTGTTTTCTACTCTGGTCTCTTCTCTGACTGCTTTCCTTGGAGAATAGTGTTGAAGAAGGCACCACTATTTGGGAGATCTAAGAGGTTGACTTAGGGTGTAGTTATTATCAGCTCTACTTGGTAGGAACAATTTCTAGGAATAATTTACTTCCACTGTGGCGCACCTAGAATCATGCCTGAAGCTGTGGAGCAGAAGGTTGTATCAAACGTTGAAATACATCCTACAGCATCTGGAACCAAATGTGTGTGTGGATAGTGAAAGAGAAACAGGGTTTGAATGGGGCCAAAAGCAAGCCAGAGGAAATTCATTCTAATTTTCAGAAATATACAATTGATATAAAAATTATAAGCCAAGATTTCAATTCTCATCAACTACCAGTTGAAATGGAAGTTTACTCCTGTTAAAAATATGCTTACTAACACAAAGAACACATCCCACATTGTTTTCTTTTATGATGAGATTTGTATGTGATAGGATTCAACATTCTCCCAAAAGCAGTTTATAGATTCAACGTGAAACCAATCAAAATACCAAAGACATTCTTCTCAGATCTGGAAAAATAATGCTGAAATTCATATGGAGACACAGGAGACCTCGAATAGCTAAAGCAATCTTGTACAACAAAAACAAAGCCGGAGGCATCACAATACCAGATTTCAGGACATACTACAGGGCAGTTGTAATCAAAACAGCATGGACTGGTACAGAAACAGATGGATAAACCAATGGAACAGAATAGAAACACCAGAAATCAATCCAAACATCTACAGCCAACTTATATTTGATCAAAGATCTAAAACCAATTCCTGGAGTAAGGACAGTCTATTCAATAAATGGTGCTGGGAAAACTGGATTTCCACATGCAGAATCATGAAGCAAGACCCCTACCTTACACCTTGCACGAAAATCCACTCACATGGATTAAAGATCTAAATCTACAACCCAACACCATCAAATTATTAGAGAAAATTGGAGAAACCGTGCAAGATATAGGCACAGGCAAAGACTTCTTGGAAAAGACAAATATAAATTTCCAAAGTACAGCTTATGGATTACAGTGGCTTTTCCCCCCCATAACTTCCCTCCCACCTGCAACCCTCCCATCTCCCGCTTCCTCTCCCATTACATTCACATCAAGATTCATTTTCAATTATCTTTATATACAGAAGATCGATTTAGTATATATTAAGTAAAGATTTCAACAGTTTGCACCCACACAGAAACACAAAGTATAAAGTACTGTTTGAATACTAGTTATAGCATTAATTCACATTGGACAACACATTAAGGACAGAGATCCTACATGAGGAGTAAATGCACACTGACTCCTGTTGTTGACTTAAGAAATTGACACTCTTGTTTATGGTGTCAGTAATCACCCTAGGCTCTTGTCATGAGTTGCCAAGGCTATGGAAGCATTTTGAGTTTGCTGACTCTGATCTTATTTAGACAGGGTCATAGTCAAAGTGGAAGTTCTCTCCTCCCTTCAGAGAAAAGTACCTCCTTCTTTGATGGCCCTGTTCTTTTCACTGGGATCTCACTCGTAGAGATCTTTCATTTAGGTCTTCTTCTTCTGTGGGGAGCAACTGAGACTAGACTAAATTATTGGAACTAAGACTAATTCTATGCATCTGATCTCCCACAATATGGTGCTGAGAGAGAGCAAACAACTTCTATGCAGCTGCCTTGCCAATTTGACTGATAAGCTGCAGGAGCTGATCCTGCTCCTGATTGGAGGAGAGCGGCATGCTCGGCGTGTGGGTAGCAGAGTCGGGATTGGTGGAAGAGGACTATAAAGGAGGAGAGAAACAACATGCACCGGGGAACATCTGAGGAACATCTGAGCAACCCCTGAGAGAGCCAGCCAGTGGTGTGCCGCTCCTCCGCGGAAGCAGGGAAAGCGGCGGGGGGTGCTGCCCCTCTGCGGAGGCAGGGGGGCCGGCAGCTAACCCGGACGGCGTCATTCCTCCGCGAGTGAGGGAACGGCAGGTAACCTGGGAAGAGCCGGGCAAAAAGAACAGCGCAGGGTCCGGTGTCGTTCCTCCGCGAATGGGGGAGCGACATTCTTCTTTTATTTTTTTTTCCAGAGTGTCTTGGCTTTCCATGTCTAAAATACTCTCATGGGCTCTTCAGCCAGATCCAAATGCCTTAAGGGCTGATTCTGAGGCCAGAGTGCTGTTTAGGACATCGGCCATTCTATGAGTTTTCTGTGTGTCCCACTTCCCATGTTGGATCCTTCTCTCCTTTTTAATTCTATCAGTTAGTATGAGCAAACACCAGTCTTGTTTATGTGATCCCTTTGACTCTTAGTCCTATCATTATGATCAATTGTGAACTGAAATTGATCACTTTGACTAGTGAGATGGCATTGGTACATGCCATCTTGATGGGATTGAATTGCTAGTGCTCCTGGAAAGGCAATTGATACTTGGTTCCCTGCTATGAATGTGGGAGACCCAGAGGGAGTCTCAGGTTCTTGACTTCAGCCTGGTCCATCCCTGCTTGTTGTAGCCATTTGGGAAGTGAACCAGCAGATGGAAGATCTCTGGCACCACGCTCTGGCTCATATTTTCTCTCTTTCTCTCCTTTGCTGTCACTCTGCCTTTCAAATAAATAAACCCTTTAAAAATTGAAATTGAATAATATATTTAAAGTCTGATTGGATAGTTAATGTTATACCTGTGGAGAAAATACATAATTTTGAGACATCATGTCATGTCTATAAAAACTTCCAATGCATAGAAATTGTATTCTGATTATAATTTGAAAAGTAACAAATTAATAACAAAATCCTTAATAATAGCATAAAAACAGTTATTTTTAGAAATCTAAAATCAATTGAATAAATTCTGGGTCAAAATAGAAATTCTCACCTGTTTCCCCTTGTTTAGAAAATGAATATAATGTGGGGTTGGAGCTGTGGCGTAGCGGGTAAGGTCGCTGCCTGCAGTGCCGGCATCCCTTATGAGCACTTCAAGTTCCAGCTGCTCCACTTCTGATCCAGTTCTCTGCTATGGCCTGGGAAAGCAGTAGAAAATGGCCCAAGTCCTTAGGCCCCTGCACCCGCATTGGAGACCTGGAAGAAGCTCCTGGCTCCTGGCTTTGGATCGGCGCAGTTCCAGCCATTGCAGCCAATTAGGGAGTGAAACAGCAGATGGAAGACCACTCTATCTCTCTCTATCTCTCTCTACCTCTACCTCTTCTTCTCTGTATAACTTTGACTTGCAAATAAATAAATAAATCTTTAAAAAAATGAATGTAATGAAAAATTTTGAATGCTGCAATTTATGACAAGATAGCAAACGAGCAAAGAGGAGCCAATATATTTTTGAGTTGTCAATAAGTGGAACTTGGATTACAAGTCATTAAATGGTACAAAGCCATAATAAATAGATCAGCAATTCCGTGTCTCACACCAGATACTTGGGTCGATTCGACCTTGCCCAGTGATCTCTGTTCTTTTTGACTCACATTCTCAGTAGAAACTGCACCTGCGCTGGACATGCGCTTCTCTAAATCCTAAGTGGCCCTCCCTAGAAGACATGCGAGGTGATCATGAAACCATAGCAAGAGGAAACGACAGAGGGGCAAGGAGCAAATCTGTGCAAGCGACATTAAAACCCCCGGATTACGGGGGTGACTCTGGACACTACCTAAAGAGAGGTTTGCTAACTGGTAGTGCCACCATCACCAGGAATCCTGTCAAAAATGTGCATCCCGGGCCTTGGGCGCCTGTCCCAGAGACTCAGAATCTCTGGGGGTGGGGCCCATCCTCTGAGTCTAACAATCTCTCCAGGTGATTCTTAACATGCGCTCAAGTTGGAGAAGGACTGCACCAACCTATTTCCCCCCTCGTAACCCAGCTTTTCCTAACACCTAGCTGGGCTGATTTTCCTGTAACTGGGCAAATGCTCCCTTTAGATAAACGGAGGGGTGGGGAATTTTCAAGCTTAGGGAGCAAGGTACTGGGAATGGGAAAGGTGAAAGGAGGGTGGGGATGGGGGTCGGGGCTGGAGGTCACAGGAGGTGTGATTCAATACCTCTTCCATTTTCTACTTCTTGGCCTATATGAACTGAGAAACCAAACAAGTGTTTAAACAAAAATTAAATCCCAGAGGGCAGCATGGTGGCAGCACCAAGGGCAAGTGCGTGCCCACTCTGGGCACAGGCGTGCCCCTTCCGCCTGAGCCAAGAACTTGCCAATGTTGTCCACATTCCCACCTGCAGGATTTTCCATGGTGGGTGCTCTCCGAAGGCTGGAGGAAGGAACAGTGTGGCAGACTCATGCTCTGCATGGCTTTTGCGGGCCTTGCGCCCACGCAAGAATTGTGAACAAAAGAGTGTGATGCGGTATGGAACCCTGGGCTGAGTGAGGAGGTCTCAGCGTGGCGTCCCTTGCCAGGCCCAAGCAGCGCTGTCCACCAAGCAATGGACACGTGTTATTTGGCACCTCCTGCCCTGGCCCGCATGGTGGATTTGCACCTTGATGACATCCCTCCACCACCCCCACCAGTTTCCATCAGACTGATCCCTCGGGCACACCCCATGCCTAGAAGGCCTATGTCATAGACTGCATGCCAGGCCAGTGCATGAATTCCTAGCGAAGAAGTGGGTGACAAAACCACTGACATTACTCTGGGAGTGAAGGCACCCCTGGAGGTGGTTCCATCTGGCTGTGAAAACATGGAACCTGCTGCCATGAAAGGAGTTCAGCCCCTTAAGATTTTCAACCTGAGAAAACTGAGAAATACACTGCAGAAACTGAAAAAGAAAAGGAGAAACAAGAAAACAGCACAGCGAATAACAATTTGTTTGTAAACAAACTTGTAAACCTCCCTTTCTAGAAAGTCTATATACCATCAGCATTCCTCTGCGTTGAGTGTGTGTTTCCTGCAGTACTGTCACTGTTTAAAATCTTCGCACACACATCTCTTCTTTGGGGTTTTGGAGAGCCTCTAAGCCTAGGCACTATAGGTACAGGAAGCACAGATCACAGTGCTTCCCTGCCAAGGGATGGGCCCACCCTATTCAGGAATGAAGAGTGGCTACTCGGCTGTGTCACAACAATTCAAATCGGATTCCTGATGTTTTCATGAGGAGTAGCCAGGCTTTAGGAAATCTGTCAGTGTTCCGGTGATGTAGTAATTTTGCTGGAGGCTTAGACACTAGAATTGTATTTGCCTTTTGGGTGGAGCCCAGCAGAAACAAACTAAATGCTTATGCCAACCAGAGAGTACTGTGAGTGATACACAGTGACATTATAAATGCCATCAAGGACCAATGAGATTCCAGGAATGACTTAAGATGCAGACTTTTGTTGCTACAAAAACCACTGCTTACATTAGAGATGTGATGTCATTTATCTTTTTAATTTTTGCATCATTTATTTGCATACTCTGAGACATGACTATTTAATGCAATTTTGGTTCCCTTACGATTAACTTTCATAATATTTTTTCCCATTTAAGATACTAGATACTGGAATACTAGCATCAATGAAACTCTAACGTGTGCCATTATGCTTAAGTTGCACTTTATGAATGGTAATAACTAGGGTGAGTCAGGCATGGCAATTAGGAATTGGGTGGAGTTTAGCAAAAGTTTTAGTTTCATGAGAAATGAGAGAATTAGACAAGGAATTTTGCTTATTGCCAGAAAATGCCCCTTTCCAGTTCATTTTCTTTAGTCTCTAAAGTACAGGATTAGTCACATCATTCTAGCACAAATACTTTTCTTGCAGAGATTATTTAAAAACAAAGCAACTGATTCTTACATCATAGTTTGCTTGTTCTCATCTTTGCTTCTTTATTAGGCTGGTGCCTCTATACCACAGGCAAAACCAACTGGAATTGAAAAGCTGGTCTGTGTAACTCATTGTAGTTTGCCTGTGTAGCCACACCTCACCATGGGAGCCTGGAAATGCCAGTTTTGCTAGTCTCTGTCCAAATTACCCACACCTCAGGAACAGATCGTCTCCATTTCCTGTCTCCCTCGTTTCTCCTTCTGTACCTATTAACTTCCACTGTCACAGGGACGTGAATCTCTCTGTTCTAGAAGAACCTGTCCTGATGCTACTCTGAATCTAATGTTTGGGAGAACAAATTTGAGGAAGAAGAGGAGCTCTGGCCCTGGCCCAGACTCAGGAAACCTACATTCCCCTCCACCCCCGCCCCATCTGGGCCACTCTTAACCTGCCTGAGTTTAGGGGAGAGGTACAGGCTCCCTGTCTGCCCTTTCCCACCAGCAGAGTGAGAGGACCAGCCTGAACCACGGCTGCTGACTTCATTCTGTTCCTAGCTGACCTCCTCCACATAGCCCAACAGTCAGCACCTCTTCACTTTACAGTGTACAAAGCTCTTTCATACCTTGATGGTTTAAAAAGTCTTTCACCCTCTTGGTCTCATTAGATCTTTATAGCATCTCTGGGAAATAGGCAAGACCTAGATCATTACCATCGTTTAGGGGTAAAGAAACAGGCCTTTAGAGGATTTGCCACTTGTGTATTATCTCATGGCTTGGAAGGGGTGAAGTCAGGCCAGGAGCCATGCTTTTGGTAAGTGGTCCTTTATTCCATGCAGTCACATTGCCCAGTTCCCCAGCACATAACAGGTTCTACTCTACTTTGCAAAGCTTGAAAACACAAACTCCAGTGTCTGTTTTTTGTTCCTGGCCTATCTTCCCTCCTTCTGAAGCTTCAGAGCACTGAAAAGTGATTCAAAGGGTGGATTCAGAAAACGACCAATGTACTTGTGTTTCACAGGAACATTCTCTGCTAGTACCATGTCAGGTATTTGACCATTTTACCATAATTCTACATATTAGAGGAATGAATTAAAATGTACTGCACTCCACAGTACCATGGCAACAATCTTATATCTGCAGTATTAACTCCAAAAATATGTAACTAATACTAAAAGTTCACTGGATTAATTTTAAATGATCTTTCAAAGTTTACCTTGTTCTTATGTTCAGTCTAACCTCATTTCCAGTAGACAGAAAACAAGCTTGCAAAGTACATACCTTTGAATTTATCATCCTATCTATCTGCTTGATATATATCACATATGCAGTTGGCTTCCAGTTATTAAAACAAATAGTATAGACTAAGAAAGAAGAAATTTGGATTCTAGTTCAGGCTCTGGCTGGCTAGATTTGGCCGAAGTATTACTAGTTTGTGTTTTGAACATTTTTATATACATACTGAAAATTTAGTGATTTTAAAATTAGCTGTCTTTTCAGATTCATGTTTCCATAAACACATATTTCAGTCAATGATTTATTTAATTAGTCAGCTTATAGGGAAGGAATATGTTAGTTTCCAATAAAGTGTCAGATGTTCAAGACTGCTTGGTTGCTATAAATATTAACTGTGAATCTATGTGTGTCTAGGCAAGAAAATACATATTGTTTTGGATATAATAATAAATATTAAATGCAATAGATTATGAATCTGTATACTCATAAAAGCTGTTTATAAGTTAGATGACTAGTCTTCATGAAGTGACTTTAGCTCCCAGCTTTGTCTAGACTTCAATTTCAGCACCTTTTATAACAGATTATTGATTTCCTGGCCAATCTTCCCCACTAGTCAATGGCTTCTGCAAAGGTTTGGGTTGTAAATTATTGACTTTCTGAGTCTAGTGCAACAACTGATAGACACAAGGAATTCACTAACTATTTGTTGAAGGAATATTTTCAACAGTAATCTCAGAGTATAAAGTGTAAATATCATAAAATGATAGGCAAAACTTTTTTAACATTATCTAGATCCTAGAACAGGCACAGAACTTCTTGACAAACAAATGTCTTGGCTGGCACCATTGCTCACTAGGCTAATCCTCCGCCTGCGGCGCTGGCACCCTGGGTTCTAGTCCTGGTTGGGGCGCCGGATTCTGTCCCGGTTGCTCCTCTTCCAGTCTAGCTCTCTGCTGTGGCCCGGCAGGGCAGTGGAGGATGGCCCAAGTGCTTGGGAGGTCAGGAGGAAGCACCTGGCTCCTGGCTTCAGATCAGTGCAGCGTGCCAGCCGTGGCAGCCATTTAGGGGGTGAACCAACAGAAGGAAGACCTTTCTCTCTGTCTAACTCTGCCTGTTTAAAAAAAAAAAAAAAAGAAAGAAATGTCTTACTTCCAAAGTTATACTCTGTCCCCAAATGTTTGGATAGTTACAATTAGGAAAATTCTGAATATGAAAGGACACTTGGTTGCATAAGTTATTGTAATTTTAATCACTAAAGTTGTTGAGAATTAATTCTTTGAAAGATGGTTAATTTCAGTTGGTCATAGAATCCCGTTGTACTTACTATATAATGCTACATATCTTAAGAAGCGTAATTATATATAAATGTTTTCAGACCAAGATTAAAGCATATATTGATCTGTACTAATTACTTAGTAGATCTATGTGGAAAATGTTAAATGGCATGCATTCTTAAAATTTTTTTACTTTTATCCATGCCAACCTTGTCTCTTTTACACTCATTAAAAATAGTTAATATTCCACACCTACAACGATAAGGCATATCAGTAGAACAGGGTGACCCACTTTCTACCATGAAGAGCAAAATCGGATCTTTCTTAGAGTCACATATGATATGCTCATTAGTTGTTACTAATTCTACTGCCTAAAATAGGCTCCCAGTCAAGGGTGAATGCAATCCTTTTCCTGAACTGAACAGGATATGTGGCACTGTGAGTGCTATAGCTGGTAAGGATTGCATCGCATGACTGTCAATAAATAGAAATGAAAATGACATAAATGACATGTCAAATAATTATTACTCAGTGCTTCAATTATGTGACGGGATAATATATATTACTATTGTGGCAATAATATTTGGACACCTGGAAATAATATTTATGACTTTCTGAACATTTAATAAGTACTAGGCCCTGGGCTTAAGGTTTTTCAGGGATTATATCACTGAGCACTCACCATAGCTTTCAAAGCTGAGGCCCAGTTGAGTGATATCGCCCCACTGGCATAGCTCACACATAAGAATCAGGACCTCAATCACTTAGCACAGACAACAGAGAAATGTTAATTATACTGCCACATGCTAGGAGGATCCTGCGACTTCACTGTTATTTACTCAGCAACGAATCTTGAAAAATACTCATACGGATTCTGTTAGCTGCTGACTTTTGTTGCTTCTTCTACAGAACTAAGTGGATACCTGATCATAGAAAATGGGTGCAGGGTCTCTGAGTGGGTGAAGCCAGGAGCCTGGCAATCAAACATGACCGCCAGGGTTTGGGAATTTTCCACGTTAGGTCGCCATTTCTCCTCTACAGTCCCAACATTCACACATGGTGAGTACCACCTATGGAGGTGAGCAAACCGCAGCACCAACGTCACCTTGGACAGAGAAAATGAACATGTAAGGCTGGGAGAGTGGGGGTCAGTGATACCAAGAATCTACAGGGCCCACACATACAGCCATCAGATTCTTATTTACACTTTTGAAATAAGCCTCTGATTTGATTTTGAATATACTTCTATAAGTTTGGATGTGATTGTATGTTTATTTTTAAAGCTTTATTTTATTTATTTGAAAAGCAGAATAAGAGAGAGGGAGAGACAGAGAAAAAAAATAGAGAGATCTTCCATCTGCTGGTTCACTTCCCAAATGGCTGCAATGGCTGGGGCTGGCTAGGCTGAAACCAGGAGCCAGGAGCTCCTTGCAGGTCTCCTACGTGGGTATAGGGGCCCAAGCTGTTAGGACATCTTCCACTGCTTCTCCAGGAGTATTGGCAAGGAGCAGGATTGGAAGTGGAGCAGCCGGAACTCAAATCAGCATGCTTTGGATCAGCTCAGCTCCAGCCATTGTGGCCAACTGGGGAGGGAACCAGCAGATGGAGACCCCAGCCCCCTTCTCTGCCTCTCCTTCTCTCTCTGTGTAACTCTTTCAAATAAATAAATAAATAAATCCTAAAAAATAAATGTGCTAGTAAAAGTAATGAAAGGTAAATAATGATGAATGATAGTTGGGTGAATACTTGTAAAAAAAAACCACCCACACAGTGGAGTAGCGGGTAGGCCACCACCTGCAATGCTGGCATCTCATATGGGCACCGGTTTGTGTCCCAGCAACTCCACTTCCAACCCAGTTCCCTGCTAATGGCCTAGGAAAAGCAACAGAAGATGGCTCAAATGTTTGGGCCCCTGCCACCCGTGTGGGAGACCCAGATGAAGCTCCTGGGTCCTGGCTTCAGCCTGGCCCAGCACTGGCTGTTGCACCCATCTGGGGAATAAACCAGCAAATGTAAGATCTCTGTGTCTCTGTCTCTCCCTCTCTCTGTGGCTCTGACTTTCAAATAAGTAAATAAATCTTTAAAAAAAAAAAAAAAAAGCAGTAACCTTGTATCCTTACCATTCCATTATGATAGAAAAATGGAAAAACTGACACAAATTCTAAATAGAGAATCAAGTATGTGCTGAGCTAAGCTACACCAAGTTCTTATTAGAAAATGGTTTCCTCCTTCCCCTCCTGCTGCCTAGTCCACAACATGTTGATGGCATAAAAATGATAATTCATTCAGCAGTGTCTAAATGAGACACCTAAGAAACATTTTAGTGGTTAATACCTGTGACTTATTATTCTAAGCAGCAGATGCTACTGCCTTGATAATTGTCTGCTATAGATTGATTTAATGTACTTACACAGTCACAGTTTATCTAAAACACCAAGAATGTAATAATGTTAGAACACATTTTGTTCACTTTGTATACCCTAGAGAATGAGAAATTTAAACCAAATATGATTTATCAAGAGAATGGGGAGCTAAAACACAGACCAGAAAAAAACTATTTGCAAAAGGCATATTTGATAAAAGACTTATTCAGAATGTACAACAAATTCTTAAGACTCAACAATAAGAAAATAAACAACTCAATCGAAACATAGGCAAAACCCCCAGTTGGGCCCCTCACCATGTAGGCGACATATCAATGGAGGGGAGCCGGCACTGTGGCCTAGCGGGTAAGGCTGCTGCCTGCAGTGCCAGCATCCCGTGTGGGCACTGGTTCGAATCCCAGCTGCTCCATTTCTGATCTAGCTCTCCTGCTATGGCCTGGGAAAGCAGTAAAGGATGGCCCAAGTCCTTGGGCCCCTATACCCACGTGGGAGGCCCAGACGAGTTCCTGGCTTCTGGTTTCGGATTGGTGCAGCTCTGTCCATTGTGGCCAGTTGGAGAGTGAACCAGTGGATAAAAGACCTCTCTCTTTCTCTCTCTCTCTCTCTTTCTTCCCCTCTCTCTGCCTCTCCTTCTTTTTCTATGTAACTCTGACTTTCAAATAAATAAATAAATCTTTAAAAAAAAATGGAGGGTGTGTGTGTGGCAGAGCAGTGGGCGAGCGTCTGGCAAGTGGTATATGAGACCCTCTCTATTTTCCTCTCAATTTTGTTGTGAACCTAAAACTGCTCCAAAAAATAGCCCATCTCTTAAAATGTGACTTATATGTGAAATTTTAAAATGTGGCTTTAACAAGATTTAGTGTATCAGCAACATCATCAATAATGCAATAGCTTTTCTGTAGTTGAAATTTGCTTAAATGATTAATATTTTTGAAGCACTTCCATTCAAACCATAGGAGATTTACAGATGTACACAGGGATGCACATGGTATTAGCAATGTTGCTTAAGCCAGGGATCCATGGCAAGCCCTTCTGGATTTAAAGTCATTAATTTCTATTATTGTCACAGTGCAAACTGTGAGCCCTTAATCTGATTATCTCTCCTGCTATCCTAACCAGGGCTATTCCACCACTGTCTTATAACAGGTGCAAATTAATTCCTAATATGTAGCAATAAGAGCTAATACAGAAAGTTCCTTAAATTTGTTCTGCAATTAAATAAACTTTGAAGTGCTTCAGTACTTGATTTAAAAACCATGTTGTTTCTTATAATGATTTTCTTTGCCTGAACTCAAGTTATAGTATATTAAGCCACAATCAATGATGTTGGGACAACAGAAGTAAAATTAATGTCCCAATAACTCCTTAATTGGAAGGCTTCTTTCTGCAAAAGAAATTTCATTATTTGCACCTTACCCATCTATTTTCCAAGGGGGCTCCAGATTCAGAGCATCACTGTGAATAGTTCATGCTAACTCATAATACATGAGCTATGCTATGTAAGTCACAATGCACTGAATCCTTTACTAAGTGGTAAATATCCACGATGTATATTTAAAATTCTTAAGATAACAATTCACAAGAATGCTTCCACAATTTTCTCACTGTAACAAAGCTACTTTAGAAGGAGGCTTTAAGCTGTAACTAAAAAATAAGAAGATAATCATGATATTGACTTAAATAAGTAATGAATAGTTTGCTTCTTGGTGGGGCAAGGGAATGTAATCTTTTCTGGAGATGAACATGAAAGCAGATAGTGGATCAGTTATAGTTAGGAGATAGTCTAGGGCAGTACTTCTCTTTTTATGACCACGGAAAGATTAAATAATCCTGCAAACTGCCAAATACTCCCCATTACCACCATAGAATAAATTAAATTCAAAAATAAAACAAGTTCACCAAATGAGAGAATGAATGGAATTTTGAGGAAATACCAAGGAAGTGCAAGGAATTCACACTTCCTGAGCACTTCTATGAGCTTTGTGTGCCTTTTTAATTTTCAGATATTGAGTTAGATATTTCTAACTGTATTTTACATATAAAGAAACAGACCCAGAAATATTAAATAATTTGTTCAAGGTTGTATCGATGACAAAGCTCAGGTCTGAATTCCAATTGTTTTGAGAATGCCTACAAGGAGGTTTTCTTTTTTAGAAACTGGAAACCATTATGCTTACTGAAAGATAAATTTCCTGTCTTCTATGATTTGTGGTAATTAATATCGAGAGCACAACAAAATGTAATCTATTTGAATGAAAGTGACCTTTTAATATTTGGTTGTTGCTTATAGCCCTTGTGTATACTCTTGATAATCAGTGGCTTTTCTACTTAATACTTGTTGAATTCTTTATTTGATGGAGGGTCAAGCTTGTGATTATAAAATAAATTGAAAGTATGTCACTGTATAACTTAAAAGAATAAATAAGAAAGGGGGCGAGTATAGGGTGGAAAGTATTATGCTCTGAAATCTGCATATATGAAATACATAAAAATTATTCGCCTTATATAAAGGAAAAAAATTAAAAAGAAAAACGCTGAAGGAGCCTTCTCACACAAGATGATAGGGCAAGTTCACCAATTTATTTTCTATCCTTCTCAAGGATCTATTAGAAAGATAATAAAGTATTAGAAAAAGTCTAAACTCACAACAACGAGGAGACTATGAAGGCACCACAGCAGATAAGATTCCATTCACATTCTGGAAGATGGGAAGAAGGCCGGTAACTTACTGGATGATGACAGAAGAAAGGAAATTGTCCCTGAGTCACACGCAGAAGCAGCCAAGGAGAAGGAGGTATCAGCTTTGCCATCAAAGCTCCCCAAAATGCCAGACTGATGGATTGACAGGAGTGAGAAGTTGGTTTGAGAAAAGGAGCTTTGAAAAGCCTGTAAATGGACCAGTCAACCCTTCAATTCCCTCATCCACCCTAATCCACAAAACTCATAGCATGCTAGCACCTAACCTTTGTTCTTATATCCTCAATGAATAAAGGAAAACTCCTCTCTTAAAAAAAAAACAAACAAACAAACAAACAAACAAAAACCACTATCGTGAGCACTAGGCCACCTGCTGTGGCTGTTCATGCCTCACACTACAGTTTTCCTTATTCTGACGTTGGAGGCCCCTGGTATAATAGCCTGTGCCTAGCCTGCTCACACTGAAGTGTAAGGTAGCAGCCAGCACACCCTGCCGTGGGCACACAGCTGAATCAACCTTTGTCTTGTGCCGTTCTCACATGCACGGAAACTACGGACTACACAGCTTTGAAACACAAAGACTAAGATAAGCATCCTAAAACTTTTAGTATAGAAAAAAGAGACAATTCAGGGAACAACATAATTCTGAAAAATTCACTAATAAAGAATGTTAGAAATATTTGAAAACACATTGCATCCATAAAGTGAGAAAACAAAACCAAGATACTATTGGGAAAATAATCGGAAAATATCGATTTTCTTAGAAATATAAAACATCATTGATAAAACAAAATTTAATAGATTGGAATATAGATTTTAAGAAATCTCTTAGACTGTGGAAGAAAAAAAGACAAAACTATTTGTAAAAAGACAAATGACAAAAAGGGCCAATGTTGGTGCTATGAAATCCAAATAAAAATATTTTCAGAAAAAAATATAAACAATGAGAAGGGAAGGAATTGTATGAACAATAAAAATGAATTTCCCCTGGTTGAAAAGAAACATATATGGCAAATTAAAAGTAACTTCCAGATGTATAGAAGAATATGAGGCCGGCGCCGCGGCTCAACAGGCTAATCCTCCGCCTAGCGGAGGTTCTAGTCCTGGTCGGGGTGCTGGATTCTGTCCCGGTTGCCCCTCTTCCAGGCCAGCTCTCTGCTGTGGCCCGGGAAGGCAGTGGAGGATGGCCCAAGTAGTTGGGCCCTGCACCCCATGGGAGACCAGGAGAAGCACCTGGCTCCTGCCATCGGATCAGCGCGGTGCGCCGGCCGCGGCGTGCCGGCCATTGGAGGGTGAACCAACGGCAAAGGAAGACCTTTCTCTCTGTCTCTCTCTCTGACTGTCCACTCTGCCTGTCAAAAAAAAAAAAAAAAAAAAAGAAGAATATGATTGGTCTTCAAAAAGTTGAAGGAAAATACACGTTATTTTTTCTTAAACATTTATTTCTGCTCAAAAGGCAGAGGCAGAGAGAGAAAGATCTTGCATCCACTGGTTCACTCCTCAAATGCTGGCAACAGAGAGGCTGGACCGGGTCAAAGCCAGGAGCACAGAATTCAGTCCAGGTCTCCCATGTGGGTAGCAGCAACCCAGCTACTAGAGCCAAAATCCTCTGCCCAGGGAGCACCCAAGCAGAAAGCTGGGACCAGAGTGGAGCCAAGACTCAAACCCAGGCACTCTGATACAGGATGGGACATCCCAAGTGCCATCCTAACTGCTGAACTAAATGCCCACTGCTACATTATTTTTAAATTCCATTTTCCATGAACTTTTAGAAATGCCTCCATACAAGAGAAAATGATCACACTTAGACAAATTTATGATACCTAAGGATAAAGAAAAGCTGCCAAACAAGGGAAAGCAGGTCACTAAAAAGGAATTACATGCAGGCTAGTAGCCAAGTTTCCTAAACAATGCTAATCATAAAAAATCATGAAAATACATTTTCCCACATTTCTGGGGAGAAATACTGATGTTCATCCCATAACACTGCACTCAGCCAAATCACTAAGCACATATGAAGGCAGAGTAAACACAACATGAGCAATGAAAGTACTCAGAAAAACACACCACCCATGTAATTTGTCTTAGGGAAGGAAATAATCTAGACTAGTCATATAATAAGCCAAGAAAGAAGAAGATATTGATCCAAGAAACAGAAATTTTAACCACTGGAACAATCAAGGGGCTTTATAGAATGACAGTTGTATCGAAGGCTTAGCTGGCAATACATTCTGTGTACCTCCAGATAGGAAGTATCAAGAAACAAGAGGAGATTGCATAGATTTTTATAGCATTCTAAAATAGTGGGAAATAGGAAATTTAAAAAACAGAAAGGCAAACAAAACCAAAAGCTAAAGAGAAAAAAATTGGATCATAGTAATGTACTCTTAAGACCACAGATTTTACAATACCCCTAATATAAATGCCTTTTATTGATTTTTTCAACTTTTAGAAAATATAGAATACAGAACATGGTAGACTTAATGAGAACAAAGTAGAATGTAAGTGCTATTGCTGTTGACTGAGTAAAATTTAAAATATAGAATATAAATTTGAGAAGTGGCAAGAAAGGACCATTTGTATTCTCATCTTTCCACATATGAGATGAAAATATTCTTCTTAGGTGCTTAGAGAATACTGTGAACAACTGTAATTGCTAGATATGAAGCTACACACCAGAGAGTAAGAGTAATCTTTTTTTCAAAAACTGTTCTGAAGATCAAAAGAAGTGTTGGTTCTCAGAACCACACTGCCTCAGCCACCCTCTATAATGGACAGTTCCATGGCCATTGGTGGTGTCCCAAGCTTGTTTTTCTGTTTCTCATTTTTTTCTGCCTTAGAGCTATTTAACCCAAGCACATCCCAGAAGTTGGGAGTGGGAGAGTACAAATATTCCCCAGGATACCCAATAAGAGACATAAATCTCTAGGCAGGTGTCCAGTCTCTCATCCTTCCGATATAAAATCCTAAGGGGATTTCTCTAGGATTCCTTAGAGGGTTCATATGTTAGAAAAGTGCTGGGGCACAACAAGAGGAAAAGGTATAATGAAGGTAAGAATGACCACTTAAAAATACTAAAGTGATATAACCTTTTATTGCTGTTGCCTTCTCAGAATAATATATTTTGTATTATACAAGGTATTGTACTTTTTTTTTAAAGATTTATTTATGTGTTTGAAAGGCAGAGTTACAGAGAGGCAGAGGCAGAGGCAGACGCAGAGAGAGAGAGAGAGAGAGAGAGAGAGAGAGAGAGAGAGAGAGAAAGAGGTCTTCTATCCACTGGTTTACTCCCCAGATGGCCGTAATGGCTGGAACTGCATTGATCTGAAGCCAGGAACCAGCAGCTTCTTCTGGGTCTCCCACATAGGTGCAGGGGCCCAAGCACTTGGGCCATCTTCTACTGCTTTCCCAGACCATAGCAGGGAACAGGATCGGATGTGGAGCAGCCGGGACTCAAACTGGCACCCATATGAGATGCGGGCCCTGCAGGCAGTAACTTTACCTGCTGTGCCACAGCACCAGCCTCAAGGTATTGTACTTAATGTAAGAGCCTACAAAACTTCTTGATGGTCATTTATAACATTCAGCATTCAGTGCAGGAAACAAACTATTTTTTCAAGTAGAGTTTTAATAGAAGAAATTATGTGTTTACATAATGGTGTTAGGCTGTAGGAAAAGTCAAGAGAAAACATCACTTCATTTTGTAAACCATGGTACTGCTATTTTTGGCTGGACTCCAAGGTAAGGGAGTTGCTGCTGCTATTACTACAACCACCAATGACATCACAGCTGCTGCACACTAATGAAGCTGATGATAAATGATGGAACATGGGCTCCAGATGCTATGAATGTTAGGTCCGAGTTATTTTGCTACCTTTTCCTTCCAAAACACCCTCAAATACATTTGATTGGTAAGAATGTAAGCCATAACCAATTCTCGGGCCTCAAGAAAGCTGGAAATGTGTGTGTGTGTGTGTGTGTGTGTGTGTGTAGCACACTAACAATTGCAATATGTAGTATGAGGGAAGAGATATTAAAAAGGAGGGAGAAAGGAGGGAGGCTGGATGCTAAGTGCAATAGACAATATTGGACATAGTCTGCTATGTAGTTACCCAGCATCTACAATCTCCTCCCATGTTTCACTGCCAAACAGAACTAGAGCTAAACCAACATGCTCCAAATTTGCATAATACCACTGGCTCTCATATAAACAAAAATATGCTCACTCTCTCTTAAAAGCAAAGATGTAATGTCTATTCACCATGTCTACCTAGTGACATTGTTTCTCTTCTAGTTCAATGATAGCCCCAACTTGATATCTTTTAAAGGCTAAATTCTAAATCCTACTACCATTAATATGCTTTTATCAAACAGAAAGGTAAAAAGGGGAAAATTTTTTGCTAATGCATACAAACATAAATATAAAATTGGAAAATTGGCAAAACCATCTCAGATCTTGTTCCTGAAACTTGTCATAAAACTAAAGTGGATGGATAACTTGATTTTTTTTCACTACTCATTCATTGTGCTTGGCCTTTGTTATTACTGAGGCTTGACAGTGTTCTTCACATGGCAGAGGAATCCAAACCTTCATTGCTGGAAGGTTTGAGTCCTTGGTAGTTCTGTCTCTTTAAGATTGCTGAAAGCACTCATTAAATTTTATCCCTTGCTATGTAAGTGCTTCGGAGCACTAAAGAGGGTTTGAGCTTCAGACAAAGATATCTCTTCCTTACCTCAACAACACCCCAGCTGGTGCAGTTGTCCTCTTGGCCTATTTGACAAAAGAATCCTTAAATTGTAAGTGGCTATTGCAAGTTCACGTTCAAGGAAACCATTATTGTACTGCCCAGGGAAACTTTCCTTCTTTAGGGGTTAGGATCTTTAAGTCAGCACAGCACAAAATTGCAAGGATAGAAGTGACGAGCAAGGTATTGCATGCATGAACCATAGTCAGTAGGGATGGATTTTCAAATCTATTCCTTGGTTCCCAGACCCAAGTATTCTGTCCTGGGGAGAAACACTATATTTGTTTCTGATTTAACATTGGGTAGGAAAGAACCTCAGCCTTTCAAACTTGTGTCTGAGCTTGGGTCTTCAGTAGAACATTTCACTGTTTTAAAGGATGCATGCCTCAGGGAAACAGAGTAAATGAAATGTGATAGATCATAGCAGAAGCTCACAAATACATTTGTATCTTCCTGGAAACAAATTTAGATAGCATTTCTCAGTGTCCATTGCTTAGTGGTATAATTTGAATGAGTTCCTGCCAATGGGTATGGGTTGGACTTGATGTATCACCTCCAAACCTGGCTAACAGCCCAGCCCTCCATGAAATCCTCTAAGAAATGCTCTGTAACCCCATGTATGCAGCTGAATGCAGAAGAACAATTGCAAGAAGGAAGCTTGGAATCCCTGAATGATTGTGTGGAGAAGAGCCTTCCATACTGCTCTGCTGACCTTTACTGTACCTCTAATGTGAAGTATACAGAAAACTGAGTTTTAAAATTATCTCCTTATTATATTAAGTCCTTCCATTGAGGTTTGTTATAGAAATTATTCTATTCTAATACATGGAATGATACCCAAATGATATCCCCTGGGTGTGAGCCAATTGCCTTATTTCTTTTATTATGAAATTTGATGACAAAGCAATGTTCTGTGGCATAAACCTGGTGTTGAATAAAGCAATCAGTAAGTATACAAGTGGATGATTTTGCTGGCAAATCCATTCTGTAATAATTGCTTTCTGGTAAGAATGAACTGATGCCCTCTCCAGAATGGTGCCACCAAAAAGAGGTTTCTTTAACACTTGGTTATGAAGGTCCATGTGCACGGCTTGGCATTATCTTGGCCTCTGGTGAGGGCTTTCTGCTGGGTCATGATATAGCAAAGGACATGACACAGCAAGGCAGAGAAAGCCAGAGAGCTCACTTTAATAACAAAGCCACTCCTGAAAATAACCATTAATCCATGAATGAATTCATTCAACCATGAGAGCAGAGATCCCATGACTCAATCACCTCCCAAAGGTCCCAAACACTACTAACATGACTTTGGAGATTAAGTTTCCAACACATGAATTACATCCAAACCACATCAGGAGCCAAGATGACCTAGTCCATGTGGGTCAGCACTTCAGGACACAAAGGCAAACAAAATAGATCAGAGGTGTGAAAATATAGTCAGCCAGTGTTTCACAGGAACTTACATGAGGTCAAATGTGTGAGTTGAGGAAGAAGCCACAATATAGCAAGGAAATGTAGTCTAAAGTGCTGCTTGTGCCACTTACCTATGCCTTCACAATGTCCCATTTAAAGAAGGAGTACTGGGGCTGGCGCTGTGGTGCAGCAGGTTAACACCCTGACCTGAAGCACTGTCATCCCATATGGGCTCCGGTTCAAGACCCGGCTGCTCCACTTCCAATTCAGCTCTCTGCCATGGCCTGGGAAAGCAGTAGAAGATGGCCCAAGTCCTTGGGCACTTGCACTCCCATGGGAGACCTAGAAGCAGCTCCTGGTTCCTGACTTCGGATTGGCGCAGCTCCGGCTGTTGTGGCAAATTGGAGAGTGAACCATCGGATGGAAGACCTCTCTCTCTCTCTCTGCCCCTCCTCTCTCTGTATAATTCTGACTTTCAAATAAATAAATAAATCTTTAAAGAAAAAGAAAGGAGTACTGACAGTTTATGACACGATAGATTAGATAACATCCACATCATGGCAGGACTTTTATAAACTGTGACTGGGTAAGCACATTTCTTCCTTGGCCCAAAAGTAATCTAGCATGCTTCTTAGTAGTTATTTAGAGACTAGGTCGTGACTTTACAACCCTATAGTATTGCACGATAACTCTAAATCAGGAGGTTTGCTAACGGCTCCCTGCAGGATTGCTTTCTGCCAGACACTTCAAGCACCATTTAGTCCACTGGATCTCAAGTCTCAAATAGCAAAGTAGCTTGCACCACAATTCACAGTAGATATAAATCCTTGTCTTACTCTGGATCCCATTCAGAACTGTAAGTCTAATGGTTTACTTGAAAAATGAGTCAAAATATCCTCACATGTGTACAAGTATTTGTTTAAAAAGTCCAATGAGATGGTATCAAGAGTGTGATGTTGAATTATTAGTGAAAGGTGACAAAGTGTAGCAATTTTCTTTGATGAGGATGAAATATATTGACTTGCAGACCACTGGGCTGCCATTAAACTTTGTTGATGCCCTGGCCTTTCAATTTCAATCATTTTTTTTCATCCCAAGGAATCTATGGTACTTGCTACCTACTGCTCACTTCATCCAATCAGCGTGATGCTATCTATACAGCAGACTAAAGTGATGTTATGGCATGATGAGACAAATAAGGATCCTGTGGGCTGGATTATTACAGAAAATTGGATAAGTGACATTGTACTGAAGTAAAATGACAAAGACAGTTTACCATAACAAGTAAAAGACGTACATAAATAAGAGTGCCAATTGTTAAATCAACAACGGGAGTCACTGGGTACATGCTCCCCATGTAGGATCTCTCTCCTTAATGTGCTTTACTATGAAACTTAAAAACAACACTACTAGTCGAACAATACCCTATACCTTGTGCGGTTGTGTGAGTGCAGCCTGTTGAAATCCTTGCTTAGTATATACTAAGTTGATCTTCAGTATATGAAGGTAATTGAAAATGAAACTCGATGAAGGGCGGGATGGGAGAGGGAGTGGGAGAGGGGAGGGCCACGGGAGGGAGGGAGGTTGGGGGGGGAGCCACAACAATACAAAAGTTGCACTTTGTAAATTCACATTTATTAAATAAAAAAAAACTATATAACAAACAAAAAAAGAAAAAAAAAGAACTTAATACTTTACCCTTTTAGTATTTTTTATGTTCTACTTAAAACTATTGGTTGAACTCTGTAATTAATACACAATTACTCTTAGGTGTTTAATTAATGCTATAACTAGTACTCAAATAGTATTTTACACTTTGTGTTTCTGTGTGGGTGCAAATTGTTGAAATCTTTACTTAATATATGCTAAATTGATCTTCTGTATATAAAGAGAATTGAAAATTAATCTTGATGTGAATGGAAGGAGCGAGGGGAGTGTTTTGGGTGGGAGGGAAGTTATGGGGGGGAAGCTATTGTAATCCATAAGCTGTACTTTGGAAATTTATGTTCATTAAATAAAATAAAATAAAATAAAAAAACAAGTAAAAGACGTAACTTCTGTTTCTTTCTATGCAAAGGGAAAACACATTTGTAATGTTGATATCTGAGTATCAACTGCCAACATTATAATGATTTGCTTCAGTTAATTGACGACATGTGGAACAGCCACTGAACTTGGAATTACATAATGAAGTTAGTGATAATGTTTGTCATTCTCCAAGACTCTCCAGTTTGTACATGAGTCAAACCAGAAGAGTTAATTTGTGATATAACAAAAAATAATCACCCCTGACTCTTTTAGATCTTGGATCATGGCATAAACCTCTGACATTCACCCAGGAAGTGCATTAGTTTTGATCTACTGTTTCAATACAGAGGGGATGTTTTAGGAGCTTTGATTTGGTCCTTCATACCATGGTAGTTCTCATGATGTGAGATAAGGAGTCTGCAGCTCAATTCACAAGAACTAAGACATGGAATCAACCCAAATGTCCATCAACTGAATACTGGATAAAGAAATTATGGGATATGTCCACCATGGAATACTACACAGCGGTAAAAAAAAGAAAAAAAAATCCTGTCATTTGCAACAAAATTAATGCAACTAGAAAACATTATACTTAGTGAAATAAACCAGTCCCAAAAAGGCAAATACAATATGTTCTCCCTGATCTGTGGTAACTAATAATGCATCTAAAAGGTAATCTATAGAAATGAAATTGACACTTTGAGATGGTGATGACTTTGAATAGCCCTTGTCTTGACTGCTGAGGAAACGTTTTGTTTCATGCTATTTGTTGAACTCTACTTAGTACAGAGTTAATCTTATGTGTATAAAGTTAATTGAAAATAGATATTAGTAAAAAATAAGAATGGGAATAGGAGAGGGAGGAGGAAGAAGGGTGGGAGCATGGGTAGGATTGGAAGAATCACTATGTTCCTAAAGTTGTATTTATGAAAGTCATGAAGTTTGTATACCTTAAATAATAGTTTCTGGGGAAAGAAAAGAGAAGTTAATAGAATCGCCTTCTGTGGAGCCTGTGTTTGTCCCCTGTCTGTATCTTTTAGCAACTAGCCCCACACCAGCAAGATTTGGAAAGAGCTTGCATGACTAATGCCTAAGCTTATCCAAGTCTATGTGTCAGACCTTCAGTCAGAGATTGCATGTCTCCTCAACTAGACATGCAGGATCTGGGGAGACTGTGTTTGGGGAGCCTCTAGGCCACTGTAAGATGGACTCAGATCAAAATTATATTTACATATTACATGACCTCTATAAATCCACATTTTGACTGATGACCACAACAGCAATTTGAATGCCCTATGATCAGCATCAGTTCAGAGTTGGTGTCCCAGTAATCTCTCCCACTGCTCGCAGCCAGACTATATAACTCCCTTCCCTTTGTGGTGAACACTAGAAGAGGATTTACAATATACCCTTTATGACATCATCATAATGTCCTCTTCATCTAAAGAGATTTAAGTCTGTTTAGTGGAACAAGTATGCAAATTGATGAGGAGCTCTCTCTTCACTGTGAAGCCTCAAGTCAGGCCTATGATCACCAAATAGAGTCAGTTATACTAACCAAGTAGGACCTTGATAGGTTGCCCATCTAGTTCAGTCCTAGGGACCTCATAAAAACTAGCCACCCCTCAGGTAAACCCACAGCCTAGGCCATTTTAATAACCACTCAGGCTCTGTTGTCAATTATTAGAACCATGTCCGTGTTGTCTCCGGCATTTAAGTACTGTCACTTGGCTTCTGCCAGTTTGTGGTACTATCATTCCCAATAAAGCTAGGGAGTGCGTTTCAGAGACAGCTTCTTGCATCTTTCAGCATTTCTAGCCTACAGAAAGTAGCCAATACTGAATTTTTCAAGGATGCTGGTTGTCCTCACCAATGTATTTTTCAATCCTTAGGGGACAGTCACAGGGATTACATGAGATGAATCTCCAACATTCCTAGCTTCATAAGCCTTTGAATTCTATCATCTGTGTTATCCCAGTGAATTTCTAACATATCTCATTTTAATGTAGTTTACTACTGTCTAGGTTTTAAACAACTAACATCCCATTAAAGTCATTTCTCATTATTGGGATATAGTTTCAAATTAAGGAGTTCTAACAAGTGCAGCTACATCCACAATTTCAGTCCATTCTAAAGACGTTTCTTACCTCTTTGTTTAGCACTTTGATAATCTATTCTTACATATTTCTGCAGACAAAAATTAGCAAATCCTGTCATTCTAAACTATTTCCTTTTATGATGGATTTTATTTGTCCCATCAGACATGCTGCAATATAATTCTCCTTACAGATTTGATAGCATTGAAAGAGCAGAAAGCAGGTGTAACAAGGATCACCATCCCCCTGGAGGGTATAAGTACAAAGAAACTAACGTCATCTAACAGAGAGGAAGGACTGCTTTTCGCAAAGACATTTAAAGCAATTTAGAAATTCAGGTTCTGAGAGTCATCTAAATCTACCCAAATAGCCACATTCCAATTCTTTGGATCCCATTTTCTCACAAGTGATGCCACAATTTTCACTCTTAAGGCTGTGAACTTAAGTTTTAAAATCCAAACTTTTGATAATGTTTCAAGATATTTCATGTTTGCAGCTATGAGTGTCTAGGGTAATCATAGATGCTCCCTTGTCCTTGCTCTTAACCAAGAATTTAAAACGTGGGCTAATTTTCTGCAGTGCAGTCATAAGCCATCTTGCCATTCAAGTCTTCCATTCCTTCACATTCCTTTACATTTCTTCACAACACTGCAAAGCACTTGGTATACCACAGCCACTCCATTCTAGGTGACTATAGGTGATAATCTGAATTTTTTTTTTGACAGATAGAGTTAGACAGTGAGAGAGAGAGAGACAGAAAAAGGTCTTCCTTCCGTTGGTTCACTCCCCAAATGGTCGTTACGGTTGGCACTGCGCCGATCCGAAGCCAGGAGCCAGGTACTTCCTCCTGGTCTCCCACGTGGGGGCAGGGCCCAAGGACTTGGGCCATCCTCCACTGCCCTCCCGGGCCACAGCAGAGAGCTGGACTGGAAGAGGAGCAACCGGGACTAGAACTGGTGCCCATATGGGATGCCGGCGCCGCAGGCGGAGGATTAACCAAGTGAGCCACGGCTCCGGCCCTGATAATTTGAATATTTGCTTCATGAAAAACAGTATTCCATTTCTGATTGGTCATAAAGTTTGTCACTGCTTCTAAAATCAACTAGGTTGGTTAACCAATCTTATATCACCTCAGCAGCCTATTTCTTGAAAGATCAAATTTTGATGCTGAATGCTGAGATCAGTAAATTTCATTGTATGAAATAGATCCCAATCAAAGTATTTTAAGCAGCAAAATCTTTGAAAGATTTGATGTTTATGAAATGACAGATTAGTTGAAAAAAACTGACATCTTTATCCTTCATCTTTAATTTCAAATGCTGTGATCACAGCTGCCAGAGTTACTATCACCATAATCACTGTCTACAGTCACAAAACTGATGCAAAGATAATGGAATGTGTAGTCCACCTGTTGCCAACAACTTCTGTTGGCAGGAACCTGTATGTGTGTGTGTGTGTGTGTGTGTGTGTATATATATATATCTTCACTACTATAGAAAGATGGCACCCAACTTCTCTGCTTCCAGAGAATCTCACATATGACAAATTCTAAATTTTTAAGGCAATCACAAGCTCACAAGGGAATCTGTGGAATCTGTCTGAAGTAGACAGGCATACAGGTTAAAATTGATCAGATTTGTGAACTGGAAGACCACTCCCCTGTGTGACCTCATGCTCCTACCTGATGCCTTTGCCACACCCCTGTGTGGCCTCATTCCCCTACCTGGCCATACCGGGGTGCCCACCAGCCAATCAGGTTAACTAACCACTCCCTTTGGAGTGGGTTAAAAGCCTAGGGCACAGTGTGCCTGGGCCCCTGCTCTTCTTCCCTGGCCTCTTGCCAGGCCAGGGCTTGCTGTAGCCCTGCGCCTCCAGGGCGCATGGCCTTCGGGCCATGTGCTCTAGGCTTCCTGGCCTAGATGCTCCTCCACATGGCTGGTTCCTGGTGCTTGGTATGAACCCCTATTCACCTCTCTCCCCTAAATAAAGCTCTCATTCTCTTATGCACCTTTCTTACTAAATAAAAGCTTAAAACATACCATGCTGCCTCGTTTATCTGTGCCGGTATTTAGAATTCTTCTCTAAATACTAGGCAAGAACCCTCTCAGGCTTATTAATATCAGGGATTTAGTAATAAGCCCGTGGTGAAATCATAAGGCACCCAAAATTCTGGTAGTGCATGTGGCACCCCTGATAGCATTTCTATGGAACTTTAAGGGGCCACATTTCAGGTAAATTTTAGGGGGTCTTTTACGATTTCATGTCAGCTCTCCAAACTGTAATACAGAAGGAAACAAGAGAGAAACTGTTAGGAGAATAGCAATAAATTCATAGTGCAGATAAACTTCAAGCACTCTAACCTAACGACAGTGCTGGATTTCTGAAGTAGTTAATATTTAGGGTAGACTCCAGGATGTTAATTCCAAAGGTAAAATAGCAATTTGTTCCCCAAGTTCATCTGGGTACTCTTTACCTCATGAGTATCTTTCTAGAGGAAAGATAGTAATCTTTCTAGAGGAAAGATTAGATATCATTTTTACAAGAAATCCTTGAAGCATAAGAAAAACACCTAGATAATGTGGAATAAATATAGCTTTGAAGAGCAGTTGTTTGCTCTTTTGTGATCTTATACCATTTTCCTAATAAGTTCACTATAGTAACTAAAATTGGAATATATTTGAAATCCAATTGTATCTTAACAGGTGATAGACCCTAACTATATGCCTATAGAAATTTAGGTGTTGTATATGACCCTTAGATTAACTGAGGGCCGGCGCCGCGGCTCACTAGGCTAATCCTCCGCCTAGCGGCGCCGGCACACCGGGTTCTAGTCCCGGTCGGGGCGCCGGATTCTGTCCCGGTTGCCCCTCTTCCAGGCCAGCCCTCTGCTGTGGCCAGGGAGTGCAGTGGAGGATGGCCCAGGTGCTTGGGCCCTGCACCCCATGGGAGACCAGGAAAAGCACCTGGCTCCTGGCTCCTGCCATCTGATCAGTGCGGTGCGCCGGCCGCAGCGCGCCGGCCGCGGCGGCCATTGGAGGGTGAACCAACGGCAAAGGAAGACCTTTCTCTCTCTGTCTCTCTCTCTCACTATCCACTCTGCCTGTAAAAAAATAAAAAATAAAAAAATAAAAAAAAAATAAAGATTAACTGAGGAAATTAGAGATATATATAGGTTGGCACATGCTCACTCGGACTTACCTCCAATGGTGGAACTAGAAATGTGCCAGAGGATTTCAACTCAATCTTACCAAGGAGGCATGTACCAATGCCAGCACACTTGGTAAAGTGATAAGTATAAATACACAACCGATCAAAAAGATAGGGTATGTGTCGATGAGATTTCACAAATAAGACCAGTGTAAACAACTAATGAAGGATAGAATTAAAAGGGAGAGAATGATCCTGCGGGGGAAACAGGACACACAGCAGACTCATAGAATGGCAGCACTCCTGCCTCAGAATCAACCCTTGGGACATTCAGATCTGGCTAAAAGGTCCATGAGAGTCTCACAGGCATGGAAAGCCATGACACGGTGGCAAAACACAATCTAAATGAAAGATCCTGGTGAACAAGACCCCAGCAGAAGGAACAGGCCATCAAGGAGAGAGGCGCCTTTTTCTGAAGGAAGGAAGGAACCTCCACTAAACCTTGACTAAACAAGTTCAGAGTCGGTGAACTCAAGGGGCTTCCATAGCCTAGACAGCTCACAGCAAGAGTCTCGGGTGATTGCTGACGTCATAAATAAGAATGCCAATTGTTAAATCAACAACGGGAGTCACTGGGTACATGCTCCCCATGTAGGATCTCTCTCCTTAATGTGTTTTACTATGAAACTTAAAAACAACACTACTAGTCGAACAATACCCTATACCTTGTGTGGTTGTGTGAGTGCAGCCTGTTGAAATCCTTGCTTAGTATATACTAAGTTGATCTTCAGTATATGAAGGTAATTGAAAATGAAACTCAATGAAGGGCGGGATGGGAGAGGGAGTGGGAGAGGGGAGGGCCACAGGAGGGAGGGAGGTTGGGGAAGGGAAGCCACAACAATACAAAAGTTGCACTTCGTAAATTCACATTTATTAAATAAAAAAACCTATATAACAAAAAAAGAAAAAGAAAAAAAGAACTTAATACTTTACCCTTTTAGTATTTTTTATGTTCTACTTAAACTATTGGTTGAACTCTGTAATTAATACACAAAATTACTCTTAGGTGTTTAATTAATGCTATAACTAGTACTCAATGCTATAACTAGTAGTATTTTACACTTTGTGTTTCTGTGTGGGTGCAAATTGTTGAAATCTTTACTTAATATATGCTAAATTGATCTTCTGTATATAAAGAGAATTGAAAATTAATCTTGATGTGAATGGTAGGGGAGAGGGAGTGGGAGAGGGGAGTGTTGTGGGTGGGAGGGAAGTTATGGCGGGGGGGGGGAGCTATTGTAATCCATAAGCTGTACTTTGGAAATTTGTTCATTAAATAAAATAAAAAAAAAAAAGAAACTGTTTGAGGAAATAGAGAAAAAAAAAAGAAATTAGAACACAAGCCACACTTAGCAGTGAGACTGTTGCTAACAATGCTGTCTTATAATGCAAGACTCATGAGCTACCCAGCCCTCTCATTACCAAATACCTAGGTCGTTTTTATTCTTGAAAGACTGGTTCTTGGGGTAGCTTCCTCACAGGGAGGAGAAACATTTCAAATATGATGCACCAGGGATGAATCTGAACTGGGTGCTCCTTTCTCCCCATGGCAAATACAAAGAAAAACCTTAAAGACCAAAAAGGTGCAATCGAACTGGCT
This sequence comes from Oryctolagus cuniculus, assembly GCF_051225735.1. Classification (NCBI taxonomy): domain Eukaryota; kingdom Metazoa; phylum Chordata; class Mammalia; order Lagomorpha; family Leporidae; genus Oryctolagus; species Oryctolagus cuniculus. The sequence continues at coordinate 92,403,541 of NC_142871.1, read as the reverse complement.
TCTGTAAAATGCAGCAAAGAAATTCAGGGAGACCTAGAGACACAGAGTGCAAGGAATATGAGTTAAAGACATACTAATTCTTTATAACTCTCAGTCTTGCATTTAAATGGGGAAGTAATAATTTTGACATCCTATTCTTTTTAGAAATGACTATTATTTAAACCTTACAAAGTTTTTTAGTCAAGATAGCTTTTAATTTGGAAATTTTGATAGACATTAAAATACAATGTGATCTTCTGATAGCTGCATTATATTATTATAATTAGAGAGATCAAGTGATGCATTTCAACATGCATTTTATTCTCAAAGGAGATACTACTTTAAGAACACCTTCCCTGGGAAAACCTCACATATGAGAACAGAAAAAAGATCAATAAATCTAAACGGAGTTTCTACTTAAGAGCAGATAGCTTTCTAAGGAGCAAAGGTATGAAAGAACATCTTTTCACATGTGGATGTATAAATCTGCATTTATATGGTAAAAGGGGGGGGGAAGTTCTGTTTCTAAACAGGTAGAACAAAGTTTAATTTTTTTAAAAAAAAAGTTTAATTCCTTAATGTATGCAGCAAAACCTAGACACACAACTCCACAAGAATCAAGAAGTAACTCAGATCACCCTTTGCCCACCTAAAACTCATTATGGGGCCAGCACTGTGTTGAAGCAGGTTAAGCTGCCACCTGTGGTGCTGGTATCCATATGGGTGCCAATTCAAATCCTGGGCTGCTCCACTTCAGATCCAGCTTCCTGCTAATGCACCTAGGAAATTGGAGAAGATGGCCCAAGTCCCTGGGCCCCTGATACCCACATGGGAGACACAGAAGAAGCTCCTGCCTCCTGGCTTCTGCCTGGTCCAGCCCAGGTCATTTTGGTCATTTTAGAGTGAACTAGTGGGTGGAAGATCCCCCCCCCCCCCCATCTCTCCTTCTCTCTATAACTCTTCCAAATAAATCTTTGGAAAAAAAAAAAAAACAACTCTTGTTACTTAATCAGCTAAAGCTAGTTATAGACCACCTTCCTAAAGCACAAGGCTCTTTCAGTAATGTATTCTGGAATCTCACAGTCCTCATGTGGTAATGCTTCTATATATCAACTACTTTCTTTTTTTTTTTCTTTTTTCTTTTTTTTTGACTTTTATTTAATGAATATAAATTTCCAAAGTACAGCTTATAGATTACAATGGCTTCCCCCCCATAACGTCCCTCCCACACGCAACCTTCCCCTTTCCCACTCCCTCAATTCAGGTCTTCCATTGTCCATCCAGATTCACAGCCCTCTACTAAAAAACAAACAGCTCAGCATCACCGTGCCTCTCAGCTGTCCTAGTTACTGTCTAGCAGGATGCCTAAGTCACCCAGGTCTGTGCTGAGCATAGCAGCTCACATCCTGGATATCTGTGGTCCTCGTTTCCTGATAGAGCTGTAAGAACACAGCTGGCTGAAGTTAAGGCCATAACAAGGAAAAGGTAGAGAGAATGTGAATAGTTGTGTGGTTTCTCATTCTAATGAGGCTGAGACTCAAAAGTTCTGCCTCTATAGTCAACATCTGCTGCTTGCTGTGGCATGATGAAACAGATAATACAACAAAAACCACTTCTACCTCCAGGTTCTCGTTCTCCTTTACAGGGAAGCTGAGTTGCAGATATGGAACCAACTTGTAAACCAAAAATATTCTTAATAAGATAAAAGCACTGCTAGATCCCATGTTCTAAAATCTGAACATAATATTGAAATATTTTAAATGTCTTGTGTGTAGAAGACAAGGAAGAAAAACAATTAACAAAATAAAGTGAAAACTAGTAATGGAGAAAAAAGAAGAGCTAGTCGTGGATTATGTAAGACATCACTGCTGATGTCTCAGGTATTTCTTGTCAACACAAACATCTGATAACCTCCCTGTTTTATGTTAGTGACAAAGTTGTATTGAAAGGGGGGATATAATTGTTATTCACAGATTTTTAGATATAAATCATGCAACTTATCCATGATGCAGATAAATTACAGAAGCTACTGAAGTACAGTAAGGACTGTGATTCAAATATAAGAAAATGCTCCTCCATTTACATAAGAATAATTTAAGATAAAATGATATTTTATGTCCAAATGCAAAAGCCTTCCAAAAGCTACTCATTTCTTAAAATAAAAATATACTACCTTATAAGCTTTTTACCAGAAATTGTAGGTGCTCATGTTCTAGTCTCCTTTATTTTCTATGTAAGAAATGGGCAACAGAAAAGAATTTAGAACATTAACAGCTAAACAAAATACATAAATACATAGCACAAAATTACAGCATAATAAACTAATTAACAAAAAATAATTTTTCCCACAGCAATAGTATATTTATTGTGCAGAAATCAGGTAGCAGGGAACAAATAGCTCTGGGGAGCCAGTACAGAATGTTCACAAAGATTTACAAATCTCTAGTCATCACACACTGAGCAGCAAAAACAAAGTTATTGAATCCTCTTAGACCAAACTACTTTATGTGTTGCAAACTGTTTGCAATTCTCAGGACTGCATGCCTTTGGGAAGAAAGTATGTAAAATTAATGCACAATAAATATAGTTTACAAAATATTCTGAAATAGTTTATCTGTACAGACAGCATACATCCTACACATGCGGTTTTGACATGTTGTTGAAACACTTAGAAATTATTCATGCTTTTGGGGGTCACACTTTCTGTAATGATCCCTGTGTAACATCCCCTCCAAATTAACCTTTGTAATAAAACACGGTACAAGTTCTTCTTCCTGCTTTATTTTCAGTTGATCATTTCTATTACATGAAATATTTCATTCGTAAATAGCAATTTTGATAGTTCTGACTACTCTCACTTTTATTCATTGTGTTTTAACAATTACAGACCTTGTAACATCAAGTACTGAATTTAACAATCTTTTAGCACCAAGGAGTCAAGAATATTGCACCAAGATGGATTTATACTTCATGATGAGTTAATAAATAAGATCTTGCAACTTAGTCACAAGGGAAATATCACTCCAAAATTAAACATATTGAAAGAGAAGCATAGTTTCATGGAAATGTTTGGTGTATGCTATTTGTAAAAAATAAAAAAAAAAAACAGTGGATTTGAAAGTTGCTATTAAAATTTACATTAGAGGACTCCTTGATTTTTTTAATTAAAATTTATTTAATTTTAAATGTTCTTTCCAACAGAAGAGGTAGGTATATTTCCACAAATGAAAATCAGTAACAGCCACAAATCAAAACAATGAAAGCCTGACAAAAATCAACAGACTCTCTTCTAAGAGCACACAGATGTAACTATGTTATGATGTTACCAAGAAAGACATGAGTTGTTTCATGTTTCCATCAGACATCAATCTTAATTTTCATAATAGATTTCTGCTTGCTAATAATAGGAGTATTCAAAGGCTGCCTTCTCATCACAAAAATTGTTTCCCACAGTGATTTGTGCTGTGAGTCATGGTGACCTTTGGGTCACTTGACAGGATTTTTAGTTAATGCTTTCTTATTTTCACCAACACCATCATCATCAAGCCTCTAAGATTCTACAGAGATCAGCAGGTTTTTAAAATTTAATTACAACCAAAAAGGTATATTCTGACTAGAGGTGGAGAGAGTTGACCATTCTGGTCACCATATGAATCCAAATGCACAAATTTATTTTATTGTTTTCAAATATTAATTTAAATGTATCTGAATTTCCCACTTTGGACCAGAAAAATGTAAGGTAACTGATTTTAATCAGTAGGTATTCAGTCATTTATCAGAAAAAAATTCATAGACTGTTCCTCTGATCATCTGAAATTCTGACTGAAGAATGGGTGATACATGAAAAATCTCCCCCAGTAGATAAGTGGATGTGAACAAGGGAGAGTCTCCAAAGTCACGTGTCGATTGCTTTGGTCTTGACAACATCAAGGTTAATAAAAAAAAAAAAAAGTTTAAAATAAAAACTTCATAAATAACGCATCTGGGCATTATATTTAACACTTTGCTCAGTCTAAAGGTTATTAGAGCACAAAAAGCACATTTGCCTCTTCTCCCCACCCCCAAATCCTCCTCTGCTTCTGTTTTCCCTGAAATTTTCTATGACATAGGAGTCTCCTCACTGTCAACAACAGGTAAGGCCCAGTTCAATTTACTCTCCTTTTGCTTTTCCATTTTTCTGCTTTTTTCCATTTTCTATCACTAGCTGGTTGTCTGATTTGTTCACACCATTTGCTGAAATACCATTCATGGCTGTTTTTCCAGTTTTGGGTTTCTTAGGCTCATTGTATGTCCGAATGTAGAAGTTAAGGAAGAGGAAGATGAAGCTGATTGCATAGGCAATTAAAGCCCAGTGCATCCATTTGGGGAAGGGGCAATCAGTGTAGAGAGACAGTGCTGTGTGTCCAATGGTCACATGGAACTGAACCTGAAAAACAAAGACAGCAGTGCTGCATATGTTTGATCTCCATACATTGTAATCTCAAACATCTTTTAACAACATCAGAACTGTCTACATAGCTGTCACTGGCCCAAATATTGCCACTCTTCAAGGTTTAAGAGTTCTCTGGCTCCTTTCTCATCGAGAAAGGAATCACAACTATCTGAAATTGCATTTTATATTTGTTGGATCCTTTACTGTCTATCTTTCCACTAGAATATAATTAAAGAAGGCAAGGCTTTGTCTTGCTCATTGATAAAGTCCTTAGTGAGGTGTCTGGACTCAGTGAATACTGGCTGAATAATGAGCTCTGATGCGGGCGGTGGGAGGGGATGGCCCAGGACTGGAGTGGAGTGGTATTGTAGGCTCTTCAACTTTGCATTCCTCTCACATTTTGGACTGATTTTGGACTGATTTCTTTTCACCAGATTATCAGAAAGCAGGATGAACTTATGAAAGTGGCTCATTATCTGTTTCTTTCAGATATGAAACAGGTAAATTTGCAACTGAAAGACCATAATCCTTTAAAAACCAGCAATTTCAAAAAAATTTAGTAGATATTTGAGAAAAAGAACAAAAAATTACTTTTCAATTTTAAGAGTTTTGAAAAGGAAAAACCAAAACTTGAGATGCTTAAAATAATGAAACAACTTCAAATTCTGATGCATCAATAAATGAATGGTTTGTGACAAAGAACTGTGAATTCGATGTTGGTAACAAGGGTAACTTTTCAAGATTAACTCACACAATTAATTACTGAGAAAATTTCCTGCTTGAAAATACACATTCAGCACCCTATTTTAAATGGCAATTGTGACTTCTTTTTTAAGGATAGCACTATCAATATTGTCCAATTAAATATTATTAAAATAATTTATTGTATATAAGCCAGAAATTTATTAAACAACTTTTTACAATTTTTGACGGCAAACAGCCAAATTTAAGGGACTTTAGGTTTCACAATGGTTTTTAAGAGCTGTACCAATAAAAAAGGGTGTGTAGAAGGGTGTGATTGAGTGTGGCATTGCTCAACAGAGTGGCAGGGCAGGCTCCAACAACACAGACGTCAGTAACTCAGGATTTGGGCTACCTTTTCATTTTCTTAGGTCTGTTTACTAATGACTGAGGGAAACAAATTATCCAACTATATAAACATCTTGCAGAAATACTGGAGGAAGTTTCCTGTAGCATTTCAGTTACAAATGCATCCTTCATAGCCAGCATTCCCCCAAAGTTGTGTTTCCTGTTTGGTTAGCCAGCTGTTGAGCAACTTAAAGCAGAGATGGATAGTATTTCCAAATGTGATTCTACTGATAAAACTGTGTACACACTATGATTAAAGCAAATTATCATAGATTCTAAAGCTTGGCGATTAGCTACCAAGTTGGTTTTGGATTTTCGGTTTGATTACAGGGTAGCACCTAGTTTTGAATATTGCACTGAGGCTTGTGTTTGAGAAGCTACAAGAAGTCCTGGTAGGGCCATGTGCTGAAAATTCAAACTGCCCGGCTCTGCTCTCTACAGTCAGTGATTCAGAGAAGTATTCCTTATTCCCTTCCCCTTATCCCACTAATCCCTTAGCTCTGTGCTTTCTTCTCAACTTTCTATACTAAGCATATGAAATTTGTTAACAAGGATGGAAAATGGAATGAAGACAGAAAATATAAGAACGAACAGGATGAAGAGAAGTTACAACACTTTAAAATGAAAAAGGATCACCAGAGGAAAAGAAATACATCACTTTCCAAGTCACACAGGAATCTAATTTGTGGTGTGCTTAGCTTTTTATCCCGTCCACAGATCTGTTTAAAGAATGCTTCCTTTAAAGGACAAGTGCTATGTCTAAATTTTAAGGATTTAAAGCCAGTAAGTCTAAGAGTATGTTGGTTAGGTCCATATAACTTCAACTGTCACAGCTACAGCATAATGACAATTGTATAATAGAAAATTATCTAAAATAACTCTGCAACTTACAATTAATAAAATTCAAACATTTTTAGTATTTCACCAGAAGAAATTTTGGAAGCATTTAACTCACCAGCTGCAACATGGTCAGGTATCGTTTCCACCAAAGATACTTCTGAATCCATGGGCCAAATGCAGTTAGCCCATAGTAGGAGTACATTATCACATGGATGAAGGAATTCATTTGGGCGCCAAAAAATGCTTTAGAAAAACCACAAGTAATCGCACAATAAAAAAGTTATTAAATAGCAAACCACAGAAATATAAAATAAATGAATGCACAATATTGGTGTGTGGGGAAAAGATCTACATAAAAGTATGTAAGTCAATTTATAAATATCTCATTACGGTTTTTAGATGTATCAGTATATACATATCAACCAAAAAAACTTATTTCTTAGGTTTCTAAATATTTTTAAATATGATAATACTGCACACACTGAATAAATTACAGAGATATTCCAATCAATGGCATTCTTTTCAGAATATCAATTTCATCAAAGTACAGATGTAATAATAATGAATTATGTCATGAAGTGATTTCACAGATGAGTTCAGATTTACTAGTTTTCTTTGAAAATTACAGAGCTTGTCTTAAATTGTGTTGTTTTAAATTGAGTCCCCAATAATAATTTATATGTGTGAGTTGCTAGGCTGCCAATTAATCCATGACAATATGAAGCACCAACGTGAACTGCACTTAATGACTTGTATCCTCATCAGGAAACGTCTGTTTCCAGCTCAGTGATGTGAATCATCCTTAATCTACAGACGTCTGAAAAGACTGGAGGCAAATCTTGGCCAAACTGTGAGTTCAGATTAACAGGGCTATATAAAATTCCCTTTGAATAAGAACCAACAGCTTAAGGCTTATACTAAGAGCAGGAATGAGTGCTTAGTTTGGGCTGAAGATGAAATTTTGAGACTCAAGGGGCTGTATGTTGGTATTCTCTGGATAAGAGCTGCTAGAATTGTTCCCCATCAAAATACCATTTTCCACATTTTGGCCCTGTTTATGCTCATTTCTGGGGGAAATCACTGCATGCTAATTCCATCACAGATAAAAAGCTAAAGCTTTACTTTCTTCAAACTTTAAGAAAATAAAATGAACACTGAAATTATTAACTATAAAAAACTTAAATGATAGACAAAGACAAATGTCTAGTTTCTCATTATTTTCCATGCAACAGGATTATGCAATTTAGTAGTCTTGAAGATGCTCACCTTGTCCCCCTGCAACCCATTTAATCCCAATCCACCACAATGTAAACATGGTACAGTGGTGGTATACATGAAGGAAAGAAACTTGATTGTTTTTCTTCCGAAGGATAAAAAACACTGTGTCCAAATATTCAACTCCTTTAGATACAAAGTACCACCATAAAGCAGCAGCTATCTATGAAAAGAAAGGGAAAACATGTCAAAATGACAGCTACTCTATAGATTTATTTCTACTCATTGTACACAAGCCCAAAGCAATCTTCGTTGCCCAAAAGGCACCAGACATGGAATCATTTTTTGCTAGGTAGGTTAGAAACCCAGACATCTATCTGTGGGGACAAACAGAAAAGAATTCAAAGCTGTACCTACACAGTGGCAATACTATTGACACAAAGTTCAGTCTGCCACACCAGTGGTGTCCCTAATACAGAGCCATAAGCACATTTGATTGAGAAACTGAGATGTATTTTGTAAATCTGTTTCAGTTCTTCATGCTCAGCCTACATTATACCTTAGACAAACCTGTAAATAAACATATGTGGCATCTGGTCTCTGTCAGGGATCTGTCTCTCACTTCAACATGTATACCAAAGTAACTATCCTATTATAGCTGTTTGTGTTAGGTTGTAAAATCATTAACATGATAAATTGAAATGAACAAACAAAAACATCAAATATTTCCTAGGTCATAAATATAATCCTGTTTACACGAGTAAGTCTTTTCTTTTCCTGGGCTCTAATTAAGACACCAGATGGTGCAGAAAGATTACATGACATACTGAGATTAAGGATCTGGTAAGAGGTGACCTCTGTACATACACTGGAAAATATTTTACATGAATCCTATTGTAAGAGTAACCAAAAGGTAATTTTCTATGTCAAGCATTTTCTATGATAAGCATCCACCAGACATATAAGGAGGTACATAACTGAAATCTAGTTATAGTTTTGTGCACTAGAGGTCTGACAGATGTATTCAGATAGGAGAGGGCTTTTAGAGTTGAGAGAGCCCTCTCTCAATTTATACCTGCATCTTGCAGATGGCATGGCTTTATGTTAGTTTCATTTTTGCTTTTGAAAAACACAATGACAATTTTAGAGTATGGGAAAGATGACAGAGAAAGGCCAAACCAAAACAAGTCTTGTATTTACACTTTGAGAATTTATTGAATTTGCTTGAATAATAATTCTATTGAAAATGATCAAATTGGTTGAATAAGCTTAAGTAGTTAACTAAACACTGTATTTAGTCTTTACTATCAGGTTAAGTACTTTAAACTAACCATTTCAGCATAGTACACTTACAGCAATATTCTATTTAGTCTTCACTATCAAGTTAGTATTTTAAAATAAAGTGTAACTGTAACCATTTTAGCACAGTAAACTTTATCTAGAAGGAAAGAAACAATGCGCTATTTTTCCTCCATCTGGGCCTCTACACCAGTCACGTTCACATTTCATAATAATTAATTCTTCTTCTTGGTTTGTAAGCTATAATAGATATGTTTGAACAGACTACACCAAAGTGAAAAGTGATACATCTTGGCAATGTAGCAATGAATACAAAAACAAGTCTCTGAATAAAATATTCATTCTACTGCATCCAGTTCTAGGCAGGAGAGAGGAGTGGGAGGGACTTTTCAATACAATCTGTTGCAAATCTCGGGCTCTTTTTCCTTCTAGATTAAAAAAAAACTCATAATTTATGTATATCAGGAGGGTAGGATCACTTAGCAGTGTGATAGCTTTGAATCTTTATCCTAAAAATATGAACATACTGCCTCGTGCGTGATGTATTCTAAGTACACTCCCAGAAGAAAAGCAAGTCAGACACTCTCCCCTTGCCCTTCTTCCCAATCCAGCAAGATGTCAGTGCCTGCCTGTGTGATTCTCTGGTAATACGGTTACCAGAAGAAAAAATTTCTCTAAGCCACTAATGTCAACAAAGTAGTCTGCCACACGATACTCTCTGCCCAGCACGGGTTTTGTTTTCTTCTTAACCATTTACCTACCATGAGGCAGGACACCTCATAGCACCTGCATGAGGATGATCAATACTGATTTACAGAGGGAGTAAAACCACATGACCAAATAAGGGGTGATTTTGCAGCAAGCATTAAGTCTTCTAATAAACATAAACTATATACGCTTCTTTATAAACACAAAATGGAAGGAACACTGAACCAAGGTGGCTTTGCATCTTCACGGATACTGTTATTTCTACTGTCCAATCTCCATGGCCAAAAGCTACTTTTCTCAAGAGAAGCTACTACGTATCAAATGATTATCACATACAAGAGCATACTTCAAAATGTTCATGGGAAAATGGGATTAAAAATAATTATTTAGATGCAAAAAATTTTGAAAGCCATGCATAGTTTTCTCAAAATATGAATTTTTTGTGAACTTTCTGAAGTATGTATGTATGGATTTCAAAACTTTTTGGAACCAAAATATGCTTACCTTTGAATTCAATTTTCCATGAAATTTAAGTGCACTTTTATTACATATAATATGAAACAAGTGTATGTGTTCTTTGTTGCATTAATTCTTAGTATTAACCACAGTACAGGAGCTTAAAAAATAGCAATGTAAGAAAATGTGCTTTCTCCACTTGAGTTAAATGGTAATCTTACTAATGTAGGCAATTGGAAAATAAACTGTAACATTATATTACTAATCATTTATTTTTCTGCAAATATAATAAAATTGAATTTATATCTATACAAATTGTGCTATGCTTAATTTTGTAAACGTCATATAGTTGAACATTTGCTTTTCTTCAGATCTTTTGTTTTTAATTTTTTTCTATTATGTGAAAGGTAGAGAGAGAGACAATGACAGAGATCTTCCATCCACAGGTTCACTTCCCAAATGCCCACAACAACTGAGGCTGGCCCAAGCTAAATCTGGGAGCCAGAAACTCCATCCACGTCTCCCAGATGGGTGGCAGGAACCCAAATACTTGAGCCATCACTGCTGCCTCCCAGAGTGTGCTAGGAGAAAGCTGGATCAGAATGGGAGCCAGAACTCAAACCCCAGCACTCCAACATGGGATGTGGGTACACAAGGCAGCACCTTAACTGTTGTGTAAAATATAAGCCCCACCTCAGAATGTCTTAATAGATGAATTAGATTCTCATTATAAGTGTGTATTTTTGACCACAAACTTTAACAAAAATCTAAAATATCTTTATGTTAAACATGGAATTACTTTTTATTTTTAGAAGATTTATTTATTTCAGAGGCAGAGCAACAGTGTATGTGTGTGTGTGTATGTATAAGAGAGACACAGAGAGACAAAGAAGGAGGGAAGGAAGATGGGAGGGAGGGAGGGGGAGGGAGGGAGAGAGAGAGAGAGAGAGAGAGAGATCTATCACTTGCTGGTTCAGTCCCCCAGTGGCTGAAACAGCCAGGTCTGGGCCAGGCCTAAGCCAGGAACCAGGAACTCCCCTTGGATCTCCCACGTGTATGGCAGGGACCCAAGCTCTTGGGCCAATTTCATTGTGTTTCCAGGCACATCAGCAGAGAGCTGGATTGAAATGCAGCAGCCGAGACTTGAACTGGCAGTCTGCTGTACCAGGACATCAGCCCTGCTTTTTTTTGTTTTAATTTTTTTAAAATTATTTTTAAAAATTTATTTATTTAAGAGGTACAGTTACAGACAGTGTGTGTGAGAGAGAAAGAGAGAGAGAGAGAGATATCTTTCTTCTATTGGTTCAATCTCCAAATGGCTGCAATGGCCAGAGCTGCACCAATTTGAAGCCAGGAGCCTCTTGTGGGTCTCCCATGTGGGTGCAGGGGCCCAAGGAGTTGGGCCATCTTCCACTGCCCTCCCAGGCCACAGCAGAAAGCTGGACTGGAAGAGCAGCAGCCAGGACTAGGACCAGTGTCCTACAGGATGCCAGCACCGAAGGCAGAGGATTAATCTACTGTGCCATAGCACCAACCCCTTATATTTCTTTTTGCCTTTTTTTTTTTTAAGTAATGCATTCTAGCAATCTGAGTGAATATTTAGTCTCACAACCAAATAAAATATAAGAAAAGTAAGAAAACAGTTTTTCAATTATGGACTTGAGAGAAAACCATAGCCTTACTGGCTCAGAACAGTCCATAGTAATTTCACTATTATTTTCTAATAAAAGCATTTTTCACTGAGTAGGCCCTATAAAATTAAACACTTCAGCCTGTGCCGTGGCTCAATAGGCTAATCCTCCGCTGCGGTGCTGGCACACCAGGTTCTAGTCCAGGTCGGGGTGCTGGATTCTGTCCCGGTTGCCCCTCTTCCAGGCCAGCTCTCTGCTGTGCCCAGGGAGTGCAGTGGAGGATGGCCCAAGTGCTTGGGCCCTGCACCTGCATGGGAGACCAGGAGAAGCACCTGGCTCCTGTCTTCAGATCAGCGCGCCGGCTGAGGTGGCCATTGGAGGGTGAACCAACGGCAAAGGAAGACCTTTCTCTCTCTCTCTCTCACTGTACACTCTGTCAAAAAAAAAAAAAAAAAAAAAAAAAAAGAAGAAGAAGAAGAAGAAGAAAATTAAACCACTTCTACTGACTAACTACATTTTTAATGTACTTACCCTGACTTCATTAACATTGTTAGAATAATCCACACTCTGGCAAATATAGCTGTATCCTGCATTATATGATCCCATGAGTAACTAGAAAAAAGCAGTAATATTTGGAGTAAACTTTTAGTAGATACAGCATTAAAAATAATATATAGTATTTCAAATTATTTTAAAAGCAATACTTAAAAATTTCAAATGCATTAAATACAAATACATTAGGATTTCTAAAAGTTATTATGTGTTAATTTGTTCTATAAATAAAATCTAAATTAAAAGTCACATTAACTTTTGTGCGAAGACATCCACTCTATTTACTCCATAATATCCAAAGAAACTTTCATTGTCATGACTCCAAGCTAAGCAGTTGTTCTGCCTTTACTGATTTCTATTCTTGATCCAGAAAGGTCTGTATCTAACAGATAACATAAAGCTATTCAAATAAATCAAATGAAATTTTTTATAATGAGAGAATTAGAAAAGAGAGAGGCATCATCCTCTGGTTAACTCCCCAAATGCCCACAATGACAGGAACTGGGCCAGGGGTGAAGGCAGGAGCTGGGAACTCAATCCAGGCCTCCCACATGGGTGGCAGGAACCCAGTCACTTCAACTATCACTGCTGCCCCCAAGATCTGCACGGTTGGGAAGCCAGAGTCAGGAGCCAGGTCCTCTAATGTGGCACCCAGGCATTTTAACCTGCATCTTAACAGCTTAACTGCTGGGCTAAACACACAGGCAGAGAAAAATGCTTTTAAAGAAGAGCTACTGTACACTTTGCTGGCATCACTAGTCAGTTCTCCGGGATCATACAGAATTTTAATGAGTCTCTTGGGAAACAAACTCCTTACTCTCTTGCAATTTAAAAAATGGCTCTGTCAATCCAGCCTTCAGGATTTTCTTTCAAAATGTCATAAAGAATTTGCTAGTGCCTAGAAAAGTACAGGATAATTAGGAGCCAACAGCTGACTCATTTTAGTTCCACCCCAAGATACAATGATATTACATAATGGGAATTAACTTGAAATAGGTATTTATATCTGCACATTTTGATCAGTTACCAAACCTGAAACTGCTGATAAAGCATTATAAATACACAGCTAGTACAGTTTACTGAATTATGTGCCAAACATCATACAAAAAACTATTTCACTTAACTCTGATATCTCTAAAGAAGGGGAAATGAGGCTGAGAAAAGTTAAATAATTTCCAATGTCACAATAGCTAATAGGCATTATTTTAGAATCCAGTCTGATTCAAAGATTTCATTTTAAACAGCTGTCCTACACGTTGTTTCATATTTTTATTCAAAAATGAAAAATGCCAAAAATTTACTTTAGAGAAGTTAACTGACAGTTATTGAGGGGTATAATATTACAATGATGGTTTTCCATGATCTAATTTGCAATAACAACAGAGAATTATGATAGAGTGAACTTCATGAACTTACTTCTCTGAAGATAAAAAGGTTAAGCAAAACCATTCCAAAATTATAGATAATGAGGACTAAGCGCATCTGGAAAGGCTCTCGGTCCTTCATCCATTTTGGACCCAGCCACACGAACAGGAGATAAAGGGTGCTTATACTCAGTGTGGGCCATGGAGACCGCATCAGCGGCCAATCTTCCACACGCTTATCTAAAAAGGGACAAAAACAGCACCGTTACTTAACAATAAACATTCTATAAAACAAACTTTTTAAGGAATTAAACAGTTTCAACTTAATTTCCCAATCTGATCAAATACTGGTTACTGTCCTTTAAGTCTCAACAAAATACATGTGATGTAAAAAAACAGAGAAACAAGGCTGATTCCCACAAGTAGTTTTTGAAAATGAAGTTTCATTACTTATGTCTCGTATTATGTTGTATAGAGAACAAAAACAAAAAAATAAAGCTTACAAAAACTCGAAAAAATGAGCTCAAGAGGAATTCTCTGGGAAAGGCTTCAACAGGCAGAAAATAAAGATCTTAAGAAAACAACTCTCTTTCACACTAAACCTGTGAAATCGAGTAGTGTAGTGAGCAAGTCACTCTCTCTGTCCACTCTTCAAGCAGGGAGAGTGGGACTGAGAGGGATGGCAGGGGACTCAGTGGCTGGCACATCCCCAGATATCCAAGACAAGACTACAGCTGTATTTCAGGAGATTGGGACAGGGTTCTTTACAATGACGAAATTTATTTAAATGGCACTTATGTTCAAGATACTTTTCTAACTTCTTCCTTGAAAGCATGTATCTATTTTATTTTCTAGGAATAATCTATTTGTTTTTCTCTACAACTATAAATCACTTAACTTAAATGTGTGTAAAATATATATAATGCAACATTTTCCTTTAAAGTTAACTGTCCATAATATTCAAACATGCAACCCTGAATTAATTTATAATAAAATGTTGTCATAGTAACACATTGCTGAGAGAAGCATAACAAAACATGGAACAAAAACTCATCTTTCAGTACATTATAAAGAGATTAATGATAACTTTGTATCTCTAAAAACAAAACAAAAATTGAATGTTGTGAATCTAATGTCATTTTATTCTTTTTCATTTTGTTTTTAAATATTTTATTTGAAAGTCCAAGTTAGAGAGAGAGAGAGAGAGGCAGAAAAAGAGAGAGAGAGAGAGAGAGAGATATCTTCCACCTGCTAGTTCACTCCCTAAATGGCTACAATGGCCAAAGCTGGGCCAGGTTGAACCCAGGAGCCAGCAGCTTCTTCCAGGTTTCCCTTGTGAATGCAGGGGCCCAAGAACTTGGGCCATCTTCCACTGATCTCTTGGGCACATTAGCAGGGAGCCAATCTAAAGTGGAATAGCCAGGATGGCAACCTGTGCCCATACAGGATGCTGGCACTGCAGGCGGAGGCTTACCTTGATACGCCACAATGCTGGTCCCTGGTTTTATCCCTGGCAATGCAAAACCTTTTTATGTTCTAGTTTCAGGAAATAATGCATTTTTTAAAAAATATGTATTTAATTGAAAGGAAGAGTTGCAGAGAGACTGGGAGGGAGGGAGGGAGAGAGAAAGAGGGAGGGAAGGAGAGAGGGAAGGATAGATATCTTCCATCCACTGGTTCACTCCCTAAATGGCCATAATGGCTGGAGCTGGGCTGGTCCAAAGCCAGGAGCTAGGAGGTTCTTCCAGGTCTTCCACATGACTGCAGGGGTACAAAGACTTTGGCCATTTTCTGCCATTTTCCCAGGCACTTTAGCAGGGAGCTGTTTCAGAAGTGAAGCAGCCAGAACTCAAACTGGTGCCTACATGGGATGCTGGTGCTACAGACATCAGCTTAACCTGCTACACCACAACACCAGCCCCAAATAATGCATTTTTAAAATAGTAAAAGAAAACACGCCTTTTATCCAGTTCCTAAAAACACAGCCTAAATAAATTTAACTTAATTGCAAAGTGATTCTGGGTTAGATAACTTGGTATTAAAATACATTACATGGGGTCTGGCATGGCAGAGCAGCAAGTGAAGCCACTACCTACAATGCCAGCAACCCACATGAGTGCACTCCACAAGGACAATGGCATCCCATATTGATCATGGATGCTCTGCTTCCAATCCAGCTCCCTGCTAATGCACCTTGGAAGGCAGTGGAAGATGGCCCAAGTGCTTGGGTCCCTGCAACCCACGTGGAAGACCCAGATCAAGTTCCTGGCTCCTGGCTTCAGCCTGGCCTAGTCCTGGCTATTGCTGCCATTTGGGGAGTGAACTAGCAGATAGAAGATTCTCTCTCTCTAACTCTGCTTTTCAAATAAATAAATCTTTAAAAAACACATTATTTAAAATACATTAATTTGCTTCTATACTCTGTCAATAGAAAATAAAGCACAAAACATGAAACAAGACATCTAATCAAATAATCTTGCAAATCAGGAAGTGACATTAATTAACTATAGTTTCAATGAAATCAGAGTTGTTAAACAAGTGAGATACCGACTTCATCAAAAACACATAAGACAAGAAAACAAATATAAGACAAGAAAAGCTGATCTTTTATCAGTTTACAAAGAAGATCTACTCTTCATGGAGATTACGGCTATAACACCGAAATCAAATGCATTCCTAGGTTACAAGTAATCTGAAAGATTTCAATGACAGGAGACACTGTAAACACCGCAAAAGGAAGCAGTGACTTAAACAGCCTAATTGGCTGCTGCGGACATCACTGTGCCTCAATGGTCTTATCTTTGACTGTGCTTTTTTTTTTTTTAATCACATTTTACCCTTCTGTGACTACACATCTTTCTAGTCCAAAAATAAATAAATAAATAGAAGCTCCCCTTTGGAGCACACAGCACTTATCTGCTGAGGTCTTTAGTGTTCTGTCTTACAAAGAACAAATTTAGACGAAATTCCTAGAGCCTAAAGGCCTGTTCTAGGTCACAGGGAAGGGGCTGCCCTGGTGTCCTATTCTGCTCCATGAACTACAAGGCTATTTTCCCTCAGGACTGATCCAAAAAGTCAACGTACATGGGACAATCCATCTAACAAAAAGAGAGAAATTCATCTGTAATGAGACTTTAATTTCCAACACTGTGGATTACCACATGCAGAATTCCGCATGACTGCAAAGAAAGTGGTAAGCAAGCAGCAAAGAGAAAAGGTTAGAAAAATAGGCACAGAAATTTAAGAGTCAATAGAAACGTTCATTCTTTTTGCTGCTTAGAGTGGTATGCCATACCATGCCCTCACTCTGCAGAGAAATTTAAAGAGAGGACTAACAAAGTGAGACAGGAAAAGAGATGCCAGCAGGGAGCTGGACCTACCTAGCCGTGTGAGCTTCTAATGGAGGCCAGCAGGAAAGTAAAAAGGTGTTAAGAGAGAGGAAATAGCAGCGGTGTTGGACAAAGCACGTGAGACTCCAGTGTGTGCTGTGTGCAGGGCCCTAGGGCACAATCTTTCTTCATTTTCTTCAGTACAAACCCTCACTATGGAGAAGGTGGACTAGCTCGGTGCTTCTCAAGGTTTATGGAGGAAAAGAGTCACCTGGGGAGGAATAAAAATGCATATTTCTCACAGAATCAGTTTGAGCTGCAGTCCTTTCTAGGAAGACTATGCACTTTCATGAAAGTTCTAACCCGGCTAGGCTTGCCATTTGAGAAGTAAAAAACTAGATGAGATACCTTAGGCTTCATCTAACTTCTGAGAATTACTGCTTTCAAAAATAAAGGAATACATTCAAGGTGAGGGGGAAAAACAAGTAAAAAAAAAAGTGTTTACATTTTTATTTATGTGAGAGAGAGAGCAAGATAGTGAGAGTGAGAGCAAGAGAGCTCTAATTCAGTGATTAGCTCCTCACATGCCTGCAATGGCTAGGACTGGATTGGGCCAAAGCCAGGAGCCGGGAACACTATCCAGGTCCCCCTGGATTCGATAGAGGGAACCCAGTCACTTAGAGTCATCACCTCTGCTTTTCAGGGTCTGCCTCAGCAGGAAGCTGGAATCAGGAGCTGGAGTTGGGAACTGAACCCAGGCACTCTGATATGGGATGTGGATGTCTCACCCACTAGGCTAAATGCCCACCCCAGGATCAAGAAGATGTCAGCTGACCACAGGACTCATCTTATTCAGCCAAAGCAACTTGCAAGAGTCTATTCCATTACAGCCCGCACCACACTGCCTTTTGGTCTCCCTTTGCATTGTAATCTCCCTGAAGGCAGGGGATGGGCTTTCATTCTTGTATTGCAAGTCCTACCAAGGTGCCTAAACACTTATTTGATGAAAAAGGGAAGAGTAGATAATGTTCTCAGATTAGTCTTCATCCTCTCTCTCTCTTCTGCCAAATCCAACAGTACATTTGCTGTTATCCAGGGTTCTTCAGTGTCCATCAACCCTTTCCTACAGCTCTCCCTGGACCCTCCTCTGTGCTGGTGTAACAGCTTTAACCTAAAGTCAACAACACTGCAATCTAGTAGTTAGTAAGTAAGTGTATGCTCTTGAAGGCTCCAGTGTCCTTTACTTCACTGCCCACTTCACGGGAGGAAAGCAACACTCTCACTTCTTTGCCCAACAATGCAATTCATGCATTCATTCAGTAACTACTTATTAAATCCCTACGTATTAAATCAGCCTATCAGGCCATATTTCACATCATACCCTTCTCAACTGAGCCTTTTTGGTTCACAAGGGACAGAGCATTCTCAAAAAAAAAAAAAAAAACTATCTCCTATATTTATTATGGAAGGTGCATTAAGTGTCAGCACCTAAACCCACAGTATAACAACTCCCATTCAATTCAAACACTTGTATGAAACTGCCCCATGTCTTTACAGATTACTATAGAAGCTATGCATCTTTCTGAATTCATTTGCATTAACATTGCCTTTAGTGCTTCTGATGGCATTCAATTATCCTAGACTTCTCTCATAAGTGTCCTTGTCCATTGAAAAGAAAGACTGAGTGTCACAACAGTGACATACAGTGATGATAAAAATTCATCATTACCATGTTTAAATCTTAGACCAAAAAAAGGAAAAAAAAAAAGTGGGGGAACTAAAATAGTAACAGAAAATCATTAGTACTGAAGCTTGATGCATTTTACGTAAGCAGTAAACACATTAAAATAATAATTTCTCCAATTTTCAAATGTTTAAATGTATTTTAAAGATAAGATAAATCCTCTATTCATTTGGGTTACAATGGGTCCAAATGAGATCACATATATTAGAATGACAGTTCTACACAGTCATGGGTAGAATCTCATACCATGAACTTATTTAGGGGGAAAAAATTCCAAACTGTATTCCTCCTATGAGCACCGAAGTAAAATTCTTTTGTTGACTAGCACCAAGATCCAACTGGCTTTTAGGTAATTTTTTTCTAAATATTTATTTATTTGAAAGAGTTACAGACGGAGAGAGACAGACAGAGCTTCCATCCATTAGTTCACTCCCCAAATGGCCAGGAGCTTCTTCAGGATCTCCCATGTGGGTGCAGGGGCCCAAGCAGTTGGGCCCTCTTCTACTGCTTTCCCAAGTACATTATCAGGGAGCTGGATCAGAAGTGGAGCAGCAGGGACTCAAACCAGCATACATATGGGATGCTGGCATGGCACAAGGCAGCCTAACCCACTACACCAGAGTGCCGACCCCTAGGTAAAATTCTTACTATTTTCTTTTGAAAGCTTTTTTATTAGTATAACAATGACACAAATATAATATGACTAGCCAAACTATCTTACTTCTATATGTCACAGTTAATATGAGTATGTTTATTAACATACTGCATATCTCTTCTTGTCTTAATGGTTTTGATTTTAGTCTATTTTATAACAATTTTAAGTATTCCATGTTGTCATATAAGCCTTTAATTAAACTAGAATTGTAAAATTTTAGATTTAGAAATGACCCCTTTACCTTAAAAGCGAGGTTCAGAGACCTCAGGAGCCATGCCAAACAAGTAGAGCAAAAGCTGCAAGTGTCCCAGCAGCCACTCCGTACTACTCAGTCGTCACACACAGCAATTTCAAGGGAGAAAAGTTCCCAACAATTTCTCTCCAAAGTGCAGGCACAGAAAGACTGTTCCCTCATGGAAAGAAAATAATAGAGATGTACAAAAGTTCCCTAAGTAGCCAGAATGACGAGAGTCCCTAAGACGAGCCAAGTCTCACACTCCATCAGCTGCTGTGTCTGTGAGGCCTGGCCCAGGGATGCTGTGGAAGCCACGACATGGGAAGGAAAGGACTAAAGGTTATCTGGCCTGGCAAAGCAAGGAAGATTCATCAAATACGACAGAATTTATAGGAAATCAGTTATTCTCTATATTGACAGGGCAGAATTAGAACTTATGGGAAGAAGGTAGAGTAAATTTCACCTAAATTTGGAAAATTTCTTTCTTTTTTTTTTTTTTTTACAGATTGTATTTATTTATTTGAGAGGCAGAATTACAGACAGTGAGGAAAGACAGAAAGAAAAGTCTTCCCTCCGCTGGTTCACTCCCCAAATGGCCACAACGGCCGGAGCTCCGCCGATCCGAAGCCAGGAGCCAGGTGCTTCCTCCTGGTCTCTGACATGGGTGCAGGGGCCCAATCATCTGGGCCATCCTCCACTGCTTTCCCAGGCCACAGCAGAGAGCTTGATTGGACGAAGCGAAGCCAGGACTAGAACCAGCGTCCACATGGGATGCCGACGCTGCAGTTGGAGAATTAACCTACCGTGCAGCGGTGCCAGGCCCCTGAAAAATTTGTAATCACTGGGTTTTTCCTTCTGTGTGGAGAAAGAACTGTCTCCTTTGGTAGTAGGTATCCCAGCCTAATTTTCAATTAAATTTAAGTAAATCTGGAGCCAAACATGATAGCAAATCAAGCTCGAGAGTAAAATACTTTTTAAATACTTTTTATTTAATTTAAAAGGCAATGCGATGGGAGGAGTGGTGGGAGGGGAACAGGGAGAGAAACACAGATCTCTTACATTTGCTGCTTCACTCTCCAAATGCCTGCAACAGTCAGGGCTGGGTCAAGCTGAGGCCAGGAGCCAGGAACTCAATCTATGTCTTCAATGTGGGTGGCAGGAACCCAAATAATTTGGCCACCATCTGCTGCCTCCCAAGTTGCACATTAGCAGGAAGATTGGATCACAAACAGAGGCAAGACTTAAGCCCAGGCACTCTGATAGGGGATGCAAGCATCACAAGCAATGTCTCCGCTGCTGGGCCCCAAGATTAAAAGATTTTAATAACGGGAATTAAAAAAATACATTTGCTTAATTAACCCTTACAGGAAAGAGTTTCTACTGAGAATATTTCGACTGTTTCATAAAGCTCATGTCCAATGGAACTGATCTGTGTACAACCATTAACTTCGTTAGCAAACACACAATTCTATTTATAGCAAAAGACCTCATAATAGTTACAACTGTGTTTGTCAAAACTTGCAAACTGATCCCTGAAAGGAGTCAAGTTTTTTTATGCAGAATTGTACCTTTATAAAAATGGAAGGAAAATGGTCCATCTGAAAATGGGTTCTTTGAGCATATGCCAACAGGTTTTTATTCTTCGTCTCATTTGTATGATAAACTCACACAGCATGATGGAGCAGCAGAACAGATTTTGAAGTCAGAAACGCCACCCACTCAGAGCTAAGTGTTTTGCAGCAGATCCCCAGCTCCCTGAACTCTCAGGGCTGGAGGAAGAAGCAGACAGGAAAACTCAATTGCTACACCGGGGGATGAGGGCAGCATCCCAGGCGGGTCCTCAGCACACTCAGGACAGGAGGAGAGACAAGGAAGGCGTCTCGAAGAAGAGAAGTCTGAGGAGCAGACAGGCAGAGGGAAAGGACTCTTCTTTTCACAGGGTGGAATTAGAGAGATCGTCATGAGTTCCCTTGTAAAATGACAGGAGATACTTCAATGAGATACCTGAATCTCAGACATGGATGCATACACAACCCCGAAACAAGAGGTAAAAAACTTACTCTGAACACTAAATAGGCCTGAAGCAGAGAACAGATCCAAGGGGAGAGGGAGAGGACAAGAAGTGACTGTGGAAAGGCTTAGGGGGATAATATAATAAGCTGAGAAGTCTGAAGTTTGATTGGTTTCTTGGTGGAGGCTGGTGGGGACAGGCTGAAGGGGAAGTGGTCCCATTGGTGGGATCCAAACACCTGTCCGTTGCAAGACTGCCCACAAAAGAATCGTGTCCTTGTTAAAATAAAGATGTCCAGGCCCCAGCACAGATGTACTGAATCAGCTGTGCAAGTGGGGCCAAGCACCACAGTCTCAGAGATGCACGCGTGATACGCACAGGCAGCCGGACTTGGAGTCCCTGTGATGCAAGAGGCGACAGAAGCCTGGAGTCAGCGGGCTGCACAGTGCAGGACAGGCAGGCAGAGAGGAAGGGGGTGAGGACCAATCCTTAGGCAGATACGGATGTGAGAGGTCAGAGTGCAAGAAAAGTGCTGGATGACTCCTAGATTTCTGGCCTAGCTGGTAGCATTCGGGGAAGTCGAGATCCATGTCAGAGTAAAATGTGACAAGACAGACCTTGGATGAAACAGGTTACTATGTGAGGATTAAATGAACTACAGCATGTGAATGTTCCCAGCACAGGGTCACTACCTCCCTTCTCTGTGCTCACCACGTCCCCACTCCATGTCGTCACACAAGGTGTCTCATCACGAGTGACAGGGCCTGTTCTCCTCTCCTGGAGAGCTGTGGAGGGTCTACATGTGGACTCTCAAGTCACACTGACAGTTTTAGAATCCTCACTTACAGGCTGAATAAAATCCAGGAGTTACTGAATCCCTCTGGCCTTACAGATGGTAACAGGGTTGCTGTGAGGAATAAGGCAATACACTCACAGGTACGGTGTCAGACACGGAGCAAGTGCTCACCAAATGTTAGATCTGTCATTGGTAAGAATAACGATCAAACCACTATAGCCTCCTCTCTCCTCCATGAGAAGAATCAAACTAAACTTAGAAAAAAAAATTGTCATCAGTCATTAAACTCATGGGTTACGCCAATGCCTGTGATGCTGGCATCTCATATGGGCTTGAGTTCGAGTCCTGGCTGCTCCGCTTCCTATCCAGCTCCCTTAATGCGCCTGGGAAAGCAGCAGAAGATGGTCCAACTGCTTGAGTCCTTGCACCCACATGGGAGATCTGGAAGAAGCCCCTGGCTGATGACCAGCCCTGGCTGTTGCAGCCATTTGGGGAGTGAACCAGCAGATGGAAGACCTCTATGATTTCCCTCTGTAACTCTGCCTTTCAAATAAGTAAATAAATCTTAAAAAAAAAATTAAGCTCAGGAGAAGAGTTTAATTAAGTATAAGAGCTTTCTTATACTGAGAAAGTAGAATATTTTATAACAAATATTGAGGAGACAATATAGTTTATAATTTAATGTTCATTCAGGATATCAAACACATTAAAATTCTCAATAATTGAATTTTTAAATTTTGTAGGAGTTTTTAAAACTTTTAAAAGATAACACAAAACAGATTTTAATACAGAATACTTATAATCCAACAGTTTTAAAGTAACTTCTGGCCGGCATCAGGCTCAATAGGCTAATCCTCTGCCTGCAGCACCGGCACTCTGGGTTCTAGTCCCGGTCGGGTCCCGGGATTCTGTCCCGGTTGCCCCTCTTCCAGGCCAGCTGTCTGCTGTGGCCCGGGAAGGCAGTGCAGGATGGCCCAAGTCCTTGGGCCCTGCACCCCATGGGAGACCAGGAGAAGCACCTGGCTCCTGCCTTCGGATCAGTGCGATGCACCGGCCGCGGCGGCCATTCGAGGGTGAACCAACAGCAAAAAGGAAGACCTTTCTCTCTGTCTCTCTCACTGTCCACTCTGCCTGTCCAAAAAAAAAAAAGTAACCTCTACTTATATACAAACAACTATAATTAATAGTTACAACAAATTACCACTATGTCTATTAAAGCAACTTCTTCAAAAACCTTAATGGACGTGCTGTGGTGTTTTTTTTTTTTTTTTTTTTTTTTTTTTTTTTTTTTCATTTTTGAAAGGCTGACTTCTGTTAAGATTTTTGGAACCTATGTGTTCTGCCAGTCAAAATGAATTTCCTTCTCCAAATAAATTAATTAATTAAATTTTACTGTCATGCCCCAAAAGGAAAATCAGTAAAATTAAAAAATTTTAGAATGTCCAAGTTCCTAGAAGAGTTAAAGAAAAGGAAGACAAGATTAACGTAGGAAATCATCTCAGGTTACAGCTAGGGAAGTCACCTGGAGCAAGGAGCAGCAGCAGGCGGCAGAGGGAGTGGGTGAGGCAACACTGAATTAAGAATTGAGTCTAGCTCTACCATTCTCCAGCCCCGTCATCTGAGTCACCATTTTCTCATGTGTGAAATAGGAATGACAGTAGCATTACCTAAATTATTGCCTTTTTGATTCAGGTCAGATGAGCAACAGTTACTGATGAATATAATACGGTGCTAAAAGATACACAATGCTCCTGTTAGGGTGAATAATAACAAATGTCCTATTACGTAGTTGTTGATGGCAAAAGGAATTAGAATATTCCAAGCCGTAGCTATTCAAAATATGGTCTATGCACTAGGAGGAAAGCATTGCAAATGCAAAATCTCAGGCCTCATCCTAACGTGAATATACCAAACGTTACATCTGAGTAAGAGCCTGGGGATTACACATTAAAATCTAAAAAGCACTGCTTCAGTGGACTCAGAAGCGTGAGCCAATTTTAAGCACCAAGTAAATGAGTCATAAAACAAGGTTTGTTTGGCTTGTTCCTAGATTCTACCTAAACCAACCAGTCACTTCTTCCTTCTTCTAAACAGAATCTACATCTGTTTAACCGACCATAAACAAACAAACAAAAACCACACAAGTCTAAAAATCACTAAACCTTGAGTAGTTTCAGGAGTATATTCAAGACATCAAGAAGTATGTATTGGACACTACTATCTGAAAGTTTCCATCCTTCTTCCGTAAGTGAGAGTTAAAACCAACAAGTGCGTATCAATTGTCCCCATCCTCCCCGCCTCCTTTTTACACCTGGCTACTAATCACCATCAATATACAGATGACATGATTAGAAACTGATTTGCCCTTCCTGACTACACAACAACAAAGGTTACCCATTAGTACAATGTCACATTGTACACTCAAAGAATGCCCCCCCCAAAAAAAACAATAGTCTTTCTCTTAAGGAAGTAAACAGGTCTTCTTCCATTTATTATAACTGTCCTGAGGGTCCAAGGCCACAGCCTGTCTTTCTTGCTGCAGCTCTGTGACAATGCCTAGCATACAAAAGTCCTTGAATACTTGTTAAAAGAAATCTTTAAAGAAAAATATAGACAGCTATTACAGAGAGGAGTCAGAAAGATAATGTCTCTATTACAGGGAGTAAATGAAATAACACCTTAAGGCCTCTTCTGGGTTATAATCTACCAGTGTGATGCTTAACATACTCCTTCAGGCAAAAGAGCTTGTGTATCAGCAAAGTGAAAAGGCAGAACTGAACAAAGCCGCCACACAACTGGACACAATGTGGCAGGTACTAGCGATCTGATATACTTTAGGTACAAAACACAGATCCTAAATAAAATCTCCATGTTTCCTATTTAGTCAGGATGCTTAGAAGGGGGAAGTTCTGTTCTAACACCTAGGTACTCAAGAAAGAGGAGAGCGGGTTTGAATTTGGAAGAGCACCTGTAGGAATGTAACAAAGGGGCAGCCTTCACGGAATGCAGAGGCAGACAAGGCAGAGGTGGGGCTAAAAAATACTGAGGAGGTGATGTTCCAGTGTGAGGGGCAGAAGGCAGGGAATGCAGGACTTTACCAGCAAGAGAAGAGTAAAACTGCACGTGGAGCACATGGCCCAAGGGTAGCTCTACAACAGGTCCAAACGAGAGCAAAGACATCCAATGGAGATGTAACCGTCATCCCCCGCAGCCTGAGAGGACAGACATTAAAAAGCAGAAGAAACAAAAAAAGAATTTTGGTTGCAAGTTTGCCTGAATGGAGATCATAATATAGAAAGTGGAAGGTACAAAATTTCTCAGAGAACACAGATAGGTAAGAATGGAGTAAGGAGCTGCAAGAGAGAGATGATAGTAACATGGATGAGGAAACGAAATCACTCGTGATTAAAGCTGAAGGATAGTTACTCTGAGGTTTAATTTGGGGAGATGAGTATTATTAGATGAATAGAATACAGGGAAAGTCAGTTCACTCACCTGGGAAGTGGGGATAATAATACCTAACCCAAGGGAACCTGACAATTAAATGTGAAGGTACAGATAAAGGACTGGACATGGCACCTGGAACTTAGTAATCATATAAAAAATGCTATTATTATTTACTAGACAATCAAGCAGGATGGCTATGCCGCATTATAAAGAGATCACTGTCTTTGGAAAGGGAACAATCTTAATCTACCCCAGCTCCGCTGTTTGCTAGCTGTATAGTCTTAAGTCTACGACTTCATCTCTTGGTGATCACATACCATCTAATTCGTGATGCTATGAGATGAAATGTAGGTGGTGTAAGTGCATTACTGCAGCATCTTTCCGTCCAGAGTGGTCCTATACTAGAAGCTCAGTAAAGGGCAATGAATCTTCCCATGTGCGGAAGAGATCTGAATTCTTGATAAAAAGAAATGGCAAATTCAGAAAAGTCAGACATAAAGGACAGGAGAACGGGGCCAAGGGGGAAACTATGAGTACCTGTCAAGAGAAACAGATGAAGAAGGACGGTGCCTCATTTCCTGCAAGCCAAGATCAGAATCCAGGAAAGCAGTGTTCTTCTCTCCCTCTCTTCACATATGGCTGTGTGTACGGGCAAAGGGAGGCATAATACTTCCTCCTGTGTTAATCTGGGAGCTCCACGTCCAAACATCTACTCAGTGCTATCAATGGTCGCAAAGTTTAAGGAAACTGAAATGTTTTCCTTTAGCAAAACAGGGAGGCTACTGTGTGTGTGTGTGAATGAGAACTTTGGCTACAATTTTCTCTTGGTTTTGACAGTTCTATAAGCTGAATATCCACTGGGTAAAACATTGTCAGTTCTGAATTTATTACCCTTTCACCAATTAGCAATAATTTCTAGTTCTTACATTATGTAATTTGATAAACATTTTCATAATTCACTTTGAATATACTTTTTTCAGTCCTACTATGCCACCAATATGGAAATAAACTTCATCTTCTCAGACTACATGTAATTTTTAATATTACATATTATATGAATTTTGTATATTCATGCACACATTATGAGCACAGAAACACACAAATGTTTATAGGTCATTTTTTAAATTTTATCTCATGCACAACCTACAGTACTTCTGAGCATTTCACATCTTCCTTAATATTAATCTTTTATTGCATTATGACTGTGTTGAGTTTTGGTATTCTAAGTAGTGATGTAGACAGGGTAGCAGCATAAGAAAAGGCAGAGTAAGAGAGGGATATAGATTAGAAGCCTGATTGCTTTTCTGCTTTGTTAGTGTGATAAGACATGAGCACTGACCTAGAGATGAAACAACCTGTTTATAGCCATTTCTACCATAGTGACTATCTGCAGGTTACTCAATTTCTACCAATCTTAGGAGCTACTAAACATACGGAGGGGCTGGCATTGTGTTACAGTGGGTTAGGCCACTATCTGCAATGCTGGCATCCCATAGGGTCTCTGGTTTGAGTCCCAGCTGCTCTACTTCTGGTCCAACTCCCTGCTCAGGCACCTGGGAAAGCAGTAGCTGATGGCCCAAGTCCCTGGGCCCCAGTACTCACATGGGAGATTTGGATGGAGTTTCAGGCTCTTGGCTCAGCCCTGGCCATTGTGGCCATTTGGGGAGTGAACCAGTGGATAAAGATCTCTCTCTGTCTCTCCTTTTCTCTAACTCTGTCTTTCAGATAAATAAATAAATCTTTTTTAAAAAGCACATATGGAAATAACAATGCCTTCAAGTCCCATCTTGCAGGGTTGCTGAGAAGTTCTTGGTAAAATTGTAGTAAAGCGAATTTCAAAGCCAAAATTGTCTTTCTTGTTATTTTCTAGTCACTTGGGTGTTTTCAAAAACCAACAGCTAAGTATTCTTTTTATAAAGCCATTTTACTTTAAGTTGAAAAAAAAAAAGAAATACTAAGAGAATCAGCTGTTTAACATTGGACACTGAAAAAAAGATAATTTCTAGATGTACTACTAATTTTATAACACATAAAAATGTTAACATTGTGGCAAAATACACATAACATTAAAGGTATCATCTTAATCATTTTTAGAATTATTTACTTATTCATTTGAAAGGCAGACAGAGGGAAACAGAGACAGAGACAGACAGACAGATATTTCCTATCGACTGGTTCACTCCCCAAATGCCTGCAACAGCCAGGGCTGGGCCTGGCCAATACCAGGAACCTGGAACTCAGTCGGGTCTCTCATGTGGGCGGCAAGTACTCAGCCAGAGCCATTGCCTGCTGCCTCCCAGGGTGCACAGTAGCAGGAAGCTGGAATCAGGATCAGAGCTGGCACTCCATCCCAGGCACTCTGATGTGGAATGGGAGCGATCTATTAACTGCTTTGCCACATACCTGCCCCCTTTTGCATCATTTGTAAGTATATAGTACAGTTATGGGTGTATTCACATTGCAGTGCAATCAAGCTACAGAATGTTTTTAGCTGGCCAAAGTGAAACTTCATAGCTTTAGGCAGCTCTGCAGTATTCCCTGTGCCCAGGCCCTGGCAACCTCCATTCCATTTTGTTTCTATACACTTGAATACTTTGGAGAATCCATGTTATCTGTCATTTTGTGACTGGCTTATTTCACTCGGCATGCTGTCCTCAAGGTGCATATATGTTGCAGCATATATCAGAATTCCTTCCTTTGAGCCTAAATAATATTCCATTACATGTAAATATGCCACATTTTGCTTATCCAATTATCCATGAATGGACATATTAGTTGTTTCACCTCTTAGCTATTGTGAGTAATATTACTGGGAACTTGAATGGGCAAATTATGAAATTCCTTAACAATACATATCTGTGCCCAAGTTTCTGATAAACAAACAAAAATGAAACAAAAAAATTATTCCTTCAAATGCTCCAGTTTGTAATCACAAATCCCTCTATGTAATTTCACCTGACAGTTAGTAATTGATTCTTTGAATGGGTTTACGCATTTGTTTTTCAAATCCCAAAACTAACATTCTAACTAAAATGTGGTTAGGTGAGAGCTTGGCACAACAGTAAAGATATTGCTTGGGATGTTCACACCCTGTACAGGAGTGCCAGGTTCAAGTCCCAGCTCTATTTCCAATTCCAGCTTCCTGCTTATGGGCACCCTGGGAAGCATCAGTGATGACTCAAGAAGTTGGGTCCCTGCCACCCATATGGGAGACCTGGATTGAGTTCCTGGTTCCTGCCTCTGGCCTGGACCAACTCAGCTGTTTCCAGGCATGTAGGTAGTAAACTAGTGGATGAAGACATTCTCTCTCTCTCTCTCTCTTTCTCTCTTCCTAATAAATAATAAATAAATAAAGTAAAATTTAGGCATAAATAAAACAGCATACTAAGGTATTTGTTTAAGAATGACAATATTCCATGAAAAAATAATAAAAGCAAAATTTTACATATCAATATTATGATTATCTAAGGAATTATACCAAAACTATTTAGTTTTTTATTGTTGTTGTTTTCCCTGTACTGTAAGACCCACATATTTTTAGCAATTTTATAAAAATTTTAAGACAACTTCCAAACCCAAATCAGAAATTCCTACAAGTGAAAATGTTTTGCAATGATACAAAAATTTACATAGTCTGTAAATAAATATCAGCAAAGTGATTGAGTTTAGACAGATTTCTAAGCCACTACTTTAGGAGATAAGAGCATTCCGTTAAGTGGCCTTAAATATTATACAGCTCAACCTTCTCAAGGTACATGTAGAAATATGAGACCTAAATACTCACAAAAACTCACCCAAGACTACTTAATAGAAGCTGCATATCACATAATAAACAAAATAAGCTATTGAGATAACTTCATTCTTTTACTGATACTGTTTTTGACAAAATAGTTAATTCTTAATTATTCAAAGAATAGCCAGATAAACAAACAGGTATGCTACTGTGGTAAATAAGAGTGCTACTGCCAAGATGATGCTAAAATGTCTACCGCCTTGTTCCTCCGTTTTTCCATCTATTCCTTATGGAGCAGATAAGAGAAAGTAAAATGGACTAAATATCATTCTGTTATTTTTACTATCTGGGAAGTGCTGATAACATTTAAGTCTTTTTGGGAAAAGATTTACATTACTGTGTAAAATAAGGGTTTGTTTAAAATTTTCTATTTACAAAGGTTGGCACCGCGGCTCAATAGGCTAATCCTCCACCTTGCGGCGCCAGCACACCGGGTTCTAGTCCCGGTCGGGGCACCGGATTCTGTCCCGGTTGCCCCTCTTCCAGGCCAGCTGTGGCCTGGGAGTTCAGTGGAGGATGGCCCAAGTCCTTGGGCCCTGCACCCCATGGGAGACCAGGAGAAGCACCCGGCTCCTGGCTTTGGATCAGCACGGTGCGCTGGCCACAGCGTGCCCGCCGCGGCAGCCATTAAAGGGTGAACCAATGGCAAAGGAAGACCTTTCTCTCTGTCTCTCTCTCTCACTGTCCACTCTGCCTGTCAAAAAAAAAAATTTTTTTTTCTATTTACTAGAGAGAGAGATGGAGAGAGAGAGATTCAGAGTGTGCTCCCATTCACTGCTTCACTCTCCAAATGCCCACAATAGCTGGGCTAGGAATTCAATCCAGGTCCTCCATGTGGTGGCAAAAATCCACCATTACTTGAGCCACCAATGCTGCCTCCTAGGGTGAGGATAAGCAGGAAGATGGAATCAGGGGACAGAATTGGGCACAGAACCCAGGTACTCTCATATGGGACACAGGTGTCAACCACTAGGCTAAACACCCATCCCGAGAATGAGGCTGTTGAATTACTGGTCAATCCATATTTATTTGAAATTGCTTGACCTATTCCCATATTAAGGTGGCATTTACAGCCAGAATCAGGCAGGACCTTAGACATAACCTAATTCAACTTTCTTAATTTATACATTAAAAAAAAAAAAAAAAAAAGCTGAGAACTGGGAAACAAAATAGACTCTTCCTAACTCTCAGCTAACTGGCATCAGACCCAAGACTAAAACCTCGGTCATCTAACTCAGTTCATGGCATTCACTACGCCACACTGCCTTTCAAATTCCACTCTCACTTTAGTACTTCTGCATGCACAATGAAAAGAAAAGAGTAATTTCACATCTCTTGATACCTTGATTTCATATTTGTTTTGTGCTCTTAAATGTTTCAATGATTTGATTCATTCATTAAATTTAGTCAACATAAATTGAACTTATGACCAACTGATGAGAAAGATCATTAAAAACTTTCTGCAATCTACCATGGCCTAAAACTTTATTAGTTTTTAACGGCCAGAATCCATCACTGTTCAAAATTATGCTAGATATGCTAGATTAAAGGTATCATCTCTTAGTACACATCAGGTCAACAAATATATGTGATATTCCCAAGTGTTGAAGACAAAAATACAAAAAAAGCTAAAGGTAAATAACAATGCAAGTTTAAACAATTCAAGACTAGAGTTACCAAAGGAATGGTTCCAGGAAACACATGAGTAATTGCTAAGCACAATGGGTTCACGTGGGGGATCTAACTACTCCCGTGTACCATGGCCCAGGAGGACTTGCGAAGGAGGGCTCCTGTAGGGCATTCTGGCAAAGGGATGTGGAGAGGTAAGCAGGGAAAGTCGGGAATGGTGCAGTGAGAAACAGAAAGGTGGACAGGCACACATTTTACCCAAGGACAGATGACAGTTCCAAACAGGCTAGAGCTGCGAGTGTACGGACACAGGATAGCTGGTTGGGTTACAAAATTAAGAAGACTAGTTTTTGAAAAGCCATGGATTTTCTCTCTTCTCTTTTATAAAAATCCAAACCCATTTGATTTAAATATTTATATTTTATCTATCTTTCTATCTACACACACACACACATATACACACACACAGATTGAGAGAGAGAGAGAGAGAGAGAGAGAGAGAGAGAAAGAGAGAGAGAGATTCCAATACATTCTCTTTCCAAGCAGGAAATAAAACACCACCTTTGGCTCAATAAAGAAAATACTGACGTGGACGACATTAAATCATTCCCAGATGACATTATCATAAGACTTAAGAAAAAAATAAACAATTTTAAAAGGATGATCCATGTGCTTTGTAACATATAAGATGGCAAAAGCACTATCTGATATAACTATTGGAATAATTCTTAAAACTCTGTGCTCCTACGTTTAAGAATCAACCATGAAACTGCGTCCTGATGCCAGTCTCAGAGTCTGCATTATTCCCCCTCCCAGAACTCCACCTGCAATAGGGCGCTTTGCTATGCGTGGCTGCTGGGGAGCGGACAAGGGCACGGGCACTGAAGTCTAGGAGGATACTGCCAAAACTCAGACAATAGTGAAGGGAAACACAGTAAAAACTAAACACACCAAAACAAAACAAAACTGTAAAATGGCATGGGCCTCCCAGGGGCTTCAGGCTAGCTGTGAGAAAAGGATAATGAGGACCCACTGAACACAATGACCGAGAGAAATCCCATGCTAGGAGTGGGCAGTGCTTCACAAATGTGTTTTTAATTAGCTGTCTAGACCTTAGAATTAGAATGCCTTTTCTTGAAGAAACACTAAAAATGGTAAATGGGTTCCCAGGATAAGGAAAGGTCTACTTTAGACAATAATAGATTTTTTTAAAAACTGTACATTAGCTATGACAAATAATAAACCTATGACAGGCCAGCGCCACGGCTCACTAGGCTAATCCTCCGCCTGCGGCACCGGCACTCCGGGTTCTAGTCCCAGTCAGGGCGCTGGATTCTGTCCCAGTTGCTCCTCTTCTAATCCAGCTCTCTGCTGTGGCCCGGGAGTGCAGTGGAGGATGGCCCAAGTGCTTGGGCCCTGCACCCCACGGGAGACCAGGAGGAAGCACCTGGCTCCTGGCTTCAGATCAGCGCAGCATGCCGGCCGCAATGCACTGGCCGTAGTGGCCATTTGGGGAGTGAACCAATGGCAAAAAGGAAGACCTTTCTCTTTGTCTCCCTCTCTCTCACGTCTAACTCTGCCTGTCAAAAATAAATAAATAAATAAACCTATGACAAAGAATAAAACTAATATTAACCTACTGTACAATGTTTAATACACCTGCTCCTCTGGGGCCAGCAATCCCAAGGACAATTCCCACCCACCCACCCGCCCACTCTCCCAATTTCATCAGAACTGGACTCTCTGGCCCTTTGTGGCTTCCCCGGTTCCTGTGGTTTTTCAGCCAGGCCCTCACTCTGGCCAGCCTATCCACACACTGTTTGACGGTGTTGACTTCTCACTGAGGACGGGGTAACGAACCCATGCAGAAACAGCTAAAATATTCTCAAAACAGTGCTTGTGTATTCCTTTTACAACTTAAGTCTGAGGCCCACGTGCATGAAGTAGAGAGAAGACAGAGAGAGGACTTTTCCGGCCTTCTTCAGGCCCTGGCTAGGCCTGCCTGACAGATCACCTTGAGACCCTGATTCTGAGGAAAAGGGAGTGGCAGTGACCTTCCAGCCTTTGTCAGGGGCAGTGACCAGGTGTGGTGTCTACCTTCTCTCCCCAGAGCCCACAGCTGTGCCTGCACATGGCAAGGGACTGTGGGAAAGAATGAATTCATAGCATAAGCCAGGCTTCCAAATTTCATCACCACCCTACAGGGGCTGTCCCTCCTCCTCCACCAGTCATCCCTTCCTCCTTCTGCCCCCTCCAAGTGAACTCGAGGAACTGCACAGGCTGACCATTTATACTCTATCTTCAACTACCAATGAGAAACAAGTGTTTTCATCAAAATGTGAGTTGAGGTAATTTATCTGTAGAGTGGAGCAATGTCAACCCCCTTCTCCTTCTACCTCCCACCAACAGGCATGTGTGCCCACACCCCATAAACAAAGGCTTTTTAAAACTACCACATGGGGAAGGCCCTGTGATGTAGCGGGTAAAGCCGCCACCTACAGTGCTGGCATCCCATATGGGCACTGGTTCGAGTTCTGGCTGCTCCACTTCCAATCCAGCTCTTGTTGTAGCCTGGGAAAGCAGTAGAAGATGGCCCAAGTCCTTGGGCCACTGCACCCAAGTGGGAGACCCGGAAGAAGCTCCTGGCTCCTGGCTTCAGATCGGCGCAGCTCCAGCCATTGTGGCCACCTGGGGAGTGAACCAACTGACGGAAGACCTTTTTCTCTGTCTCTCTCTCTGTCTGTAACTCTACCTCTCAAATAAAATCTTTAAAAAATATAATGAAAGGAAAAGGAAAATACAATCTTTCAACTTGGAATTGTAAACCCAATAAACTGTTTATTATGAAGAAAAAAATGTATTTCAGACACAAAATATGAAAGAATTCATCATCTGTAGAAGTGCACTACAAGAAATATTAAAGGCCTCCAGGCAGAATATTTCTGAATCTGGGGCCACTGCTGTAGCTTAATGGGTTAAGTCACAGTCCGTGGTGCCAGCATCACATTTGGGTGCCAGTTCGGGTCCCAGCTGCTGCACTTCTGATACAGCCAGTTGGAGAGTGAACCAGCGGATGGAAGGCCCCTCTCTCTCTCTCTCTCTCTCTCTCTCTGCCTTCCCTTCTCTCTCTGTGTAACTGTGACTTTCAAATAAATAAATAAATCTTAAAAAAAAAAAAAAAACACACCATGTGGTCAGAAAGAAATAAGGTTGCTCCAGAGACATCTGACTGTATGTGGGCATCCTACTAACTTTCCATTCTGTTTCTATATTACATTATCAGTTACACAAAAAAGTTTTAAGCAAATATTTATTTACAAATGATAGATGAATGCAATGAATAATGTAGACAATTTGGGTATTTAGATGTTGGGAAATATTTAGATTCATCAGGTTTGAAAATTCATAGAAGCAGAATAATGGTTAAGAGATCCTTGTATCTCATACTGAAATATCTGCATTTGATCCACAGTTTCAGGTCCTGACTTCAGCTTCCTGGTAATGTAGACCCTGGGAGGTAGCAGGCGATGGTACAAGTATTGGGTCTCTGCCACCCACGTGGAAGACCTGGATTGAGTTCCCAGATCTTAGTTTTGGGCCAGCACAGTCCTGGAAATGGCAGGAATTTGGAGAGTGAAATGAACCAGGGAATTCTGTCTCTCTGCCTCTCAAATAAATAAAAATAAAAATAAAGTAAATAAAATTTAGATACCAATTGTTCTAACTAGATGCCTCAAATCTCAGCCATGATAATCTTAATATTCAGAGTGGCACTACAGTATGTATTCCCATATCACCAGTTGGTATAAAGTTTCATATTAATCTATACTTCCCTCTAATATAAACCAACATCAACTTCCATGTTCAAAATATCTAACCATGGGGCTAGTGCTGTGGCGTAGCAGGTAAAACCGCTGCTGCCTGCAGTGCCAGCATCCCATATGGGTGTCGGTTTGAGTCCTGGCTGCTCCACTTCCAATCCAGCTCTCTGCTATGGTCTGGGAAAGCAGTAAGAGATGGCCCAAGTCCTTGGGCCCCTGCACGCTTGTGGGAGACATGGTAGAAGCTCCTGGTTCCTGGCTTCGGATCAGCTAAGCTCCAGCCATTGCGGCCAATTGGGGAGTGAACCAGCGGATGGAAGACCTCCCTCTCTCTCTCTCTTTCTCTCTCTCTCTCTCTCTGTACCTCTGTCTCTGTGCAACTCTGCCTTTCAAATAAATAAATAAATCTTAAAAAAACTAACCATATAACATAGGAAACTACTCTTTTCCTAAAAGTACAGTTCTTTCGACCCCAGTGCCTAAAATATCAAGGATATAATAAAAGTAATATTTTTGGTGTCAACACACCATAGACCATATTCTGTATTTTCTACATATATGACTTTGAAAAGTCTATTTTTCATACATTGCTTGAATATGTTTTATCAGGTAGCACCATTTGATGAAATAGCACAAAATGACATTTTCCCAGAGACTGGCTGCTCCAGGGCAAAAATCTTTTGGACCACCAAGTGGATCTACAAACCAAGAACTATTCCTGTTATGACAGTATAAAGTAGACAGCTTACTTATAACGGGGAAGAAACCGCCATGGTAGGAAATACTTAATGAATTAACGAAAGAGAAAGAAAGAAGCACACAAGCACAATCCTGGGAGAGCGAGCAGCCAGGGGCGTGGAACCCGGCTCATTCTTGCTCTTCCTGAATATTCTGCATCCTTGCACCATACTCATCACTATTTCTCAAGACTGTCTTTCTCTCCCGCCCTTTTTTATTTCCCCCTCTTCCCTAACTGACTCACCAACTTTTCCTCAGTCTCATCTAATAAACTACTTTCCACTCCAAAACCCTCGCACCCAGACTGTCGTGAAATTACGCTGAGAGGAGATATTCTTGGAATGGGACAAGTCAGAGATCAAGTCAGAGAAGAAAGGGACATGAGAGGAAATGGCTACATTTCCCCACTGATGACAGAGCTGTTCTGCCCGCGCCTGGAAATTAGTCCTCCTTCTACAGACCACAGCCACCAAGCCTCTCCGCTGGTTAGGAAACACCTCTGCCCACACAGGGAGCTCATTACAGAAAGCAAGGAAGCAGTCTCAGGTTTCGTAAGTGGATAGTCAGAGCGGGGATGAGAACCTTCCCTCTGGCCTGCTAGTGACAGGTCACCTGTGTTCTACTGCTACTCTTCCTCCTCAGGCATGGCCCACAATATGGTGCTATTTCATATGACCTTCAAAGCCTGCTGACAAACTTTCGCATCTGATGGCTGCACAGAATTTCCTATGTCACTCATGGCGTTTGCATTGCACAAATCATGAAGGAATTAACCATCATAGCAAGGTGCTCCTAGTTCACCTTTGCTCTCAATGTGTCTTTCTGAAACTCAAAAGAAATGAGAAGGCTCTGGGATAGGAAGGGAAAGACACCCAGGAGTGAGAACTCCTGGGTGTAGCCCTGGTTACATGGAGACTGGGACTCTGGCGATGTCTAACTCCAAGTATGCAAAGCACGATTACCTGCAAAGATGCTTGTCTGATGTTCAGCTCTGCACAGTTGTGTAATGGCAGCCCTGATGCAATGTTTAAAGAACCCAAATCACAGAGATAAAGGGAAGGACACATATTCCCAGGTTTTGCAGGTACAGGATAATGGCAGTGTGATCAGACACGGAAAACTTACACACACACACACACAAAACTTCATTAAAAAACTGCCTGCATGTTAACCATTTCCAGTTGCAATGGCTCAATTATAGCCAATTTTGCAGTCAAATCTGATCACCTTTCTAAAGAAGTTAATGCAGTCAATGTAGCATCAAAGAACTATTTGGTCTCACACAAAAATAACTCCATCACATACTTTCCTCACAACATACACTCCATGTGCCATACTGTACTCTTGCTGTAACCGCGGTCTCATTTATTCAGAAACCACCACAAAAGCTACAAGAATCTATTTTCATTCCCAGGGAGGGAAGACAGAACCATTACATGGAATGTTAATTTCTTACACTACTGGGATGTGGTTTGCTACTGCAAAAAAAAAAAAAAATCATTTCAAAAATCCTTTAAATCTAGTTATTTCAGATTTCTAAAAGCTTTTAATGAAGAAGTGGTAAAACAGAACAAAATTATATCACAATGGGTTTCCCTGGAATAGCTACATAAATCAGCTACATGACAGCCTTGCCGGATAAGCTGCAACAACTAAAGAAAAAGTTGGCTTTCATAAGACAAGCATACACTGGGGTATGTAGGCTTCTCGGACGACCTCTAGGTGCTGCTGTGGAGACCCCTTTTCCCAGAGACTTCTATTTCTTCCCCGGTGTTTCGGCCTCCCCCTCCCCCTGACTGCACTGCAGTGCGCAAAGCCATTACACACAATCACAACAAACGTGTATCCGCTGCCGGCGAAGCCTCAGGGACCCACATTCTTTAGGGTTCAAGGAGCCAAAGAATGCCATCTTACATTTCAGTACAGTTTATCCTATAGATGGATGAGCTAAGTGAAGACAGTATTAGCGGGATGGTGTCAGCCAGCAACCAGGAGGCAGAAGCGGCAAAAAAAAGACAGCTCCCATTGGAGCCCTCTGCAGGCCCCAGCCCTCTCCCCACACAGACTACGACTAGACGTTAAAACCAATCCTGTGCACCAAGTGCAACTGTAAGATGCGCTCCGGTGATGTGGGAGCGCAGGGCGGGGCGGAGGGTTGCTGCGAGCAGAGCTGGGCTGCACAGGTTCCATCCGAGATGTCAGCGCCCGCATCCGAGGGGCTGAGCAGCCCTGGGAGAAGCTCCGAGGAAATCGTGCGAGCGCCGCGGGGGAGGGGAGGCCTTAACGTTCGGATCAGATTAACCAGTGCACGACCGCGGTGCCTGCGCCCCGGTCCTTCCGCTGGTAGACTCAGGGCCGGAATCCCGGCGCTCTGGCACCGGAGACCGCTGCCTGTCCGCGCGGGCAGACAGCGAGGCAGAGGCCTGCAGGACCAGGCGAGGATGGGGGAGCCAGCGCCTTTACCTGCGATGGACCAGGTCCAGCGGTAGAACTCCACGGTGTCGTTGAGCGCCGTGGACACCACGTTCAGGACACTGCCCGGCTCCGAGTCCAGGAGCCCCATCGCGGAGCCGAGGCTGGCGCAGGCGGCGGTGGCAGGAACGAGCGGAGACCCCGCGGGAGGGCTGACCAAGGGGGCGACAGCTCAGGGGCGGGGGCGAGC
This sequence comes from Oryctolagus cuniculus, assembly GCF_051225735.1. Taxonomy (NCBI): domain Eukaryota; kingdom Metazoa; phylum Chordata; class Mammalia; order Lagomorpha; family Leporidae; genus Oryctolagus; species Oryctolagus cuniculus. The sequence goes on along the minus strand of NC_142871.1, from coordinate 92,365,116 downwards.
GGCAGCCGAGGACCCCTCCAACGGCGGCGGCCCAGCTGGGTCTTCTCCCCCTCCTCCCGGGGCCGCGGCGGTGAAGGATGCAGCGGCAGCGACGTCGACGAGCGCCGCCGAGCAGAAGGTGTCGCCCAGGCTCCCAGGAGAAGGAGGAGGGAGGAGGAGGAGGAGGAGGTCCCGCCGCGAGCGCCCCGCGCCGCACCAGTCTGCCTCCTCGCGCCGCCGCCGCTCCAATCCCCTCCGCCCGCGTCACGTGGCCGCGCGCGGGGGTGGAGGGGCCGGCGCGGCCCTCCTCCCGCCCGCTCAGCGAGGCTGTTGCGCAGGGATGCTGCGGTCTGGGGGCGGCGGGCTCCAGGGTGGCGCAGGCGCTCACCGCCCCGCACCCGCCCCGCGTCGGTCCCTGCCCCCTCCGCGCACGAGCGAGCCACCTGGGCCCTGGCCCGCAGCTCCCCTCGCGGGTCTCCCCTTCCTCCTTCCCCGCCTCGCTCGCCAGCATCGGGCCCCTGTGGAGGCGGAGCCCATCGCCCTTCCACGGGTGACCTCGCATCCACCCTGGATGCGTCCTGGGGAACGAGACTAGAAAGAATGAGTGGTTTGTGGGCAAAGATGAGCTTTGGTCTTTACCTGTCACTCCGATTTCACTTGGGTTCCTGTTTCTTTCGTACCCATTACGTCTGCTCGCCACCTTGACAAGAGAATTGCACGAGGAGCCCTCTACATAACTGAAGGAATATTTGCTTTCATGCTACAGCGAAGAATAGTCTTTGCCTGCCCATCACACACAAAGTTGAATTAATGCACATTTTCTGTAAACTCGTTTACAGGGAATGATCGAACAGGGTAATGTGCTAAATTAAGTAACGAACAATTGAGAGAAGAGGGAGAATTGAGAGGGACTTTATTGTTAGAGAAGCCCACTTGGACCTGAAGGAGAATCTAAAAGGATGATCACTCCGGGCAATCTAACTGAGAGAGTGAGAGAGGAAAACACTGCAACAATGCGATTTTTTCTTTTTTCTTTTTCTTTTCTTTTCTTTCTTTCTTTTTTTCTTTTTTTTTTTTTTTTGTTTTGTTTTAAGAAACTATTTAGGTAAGAAGAAGGAGGAAAACGATAGGCGAGCCTGTCCCTGGAAAGTAGCAGTAATAAGCAACATACAATTCATAATTTGATAGTTTCTAACAAAACAAGATCTCTGAGAATAGTCCCATAACCTTTTCATCTACCTTTTGTTTAAGAAATGTGTCACTTCTTGCCTAACCTTTTCTCCATTTGTTGACTTAGGATGCCACTGAGTCAGGTGTGGACTGCCCTTGCCCTTGCACACTGTTCAGAGAACATCAATACTATCCTATTTACTTGAGTCATTTATTTTCCAGCTGAACTGGTTGTGTATCCATTGTCTGCATTTTATACTGGAAGTATCCTTGTGTGTAGAAATTATTACAGGTTGCTTGTTGAGAACCTAATGCAGTGCTATAAGTAGTAATTAATAAATATTTATGATGGCAAAATTATAAGTCATATTTCTCCAAGCACAATAAGGATTGTTGTAAGTGGCAAGGGCTTTATACAAGCAGATAATTTAAAGTAACTGATGTACTGTATAACTCAAGTAATCAGCTTGCTTTAAATTAACTGAATTGAATAATTTATTTTTCAAATATGTAAACTATATGAAAATTTTCTGGGATAATTTCTCAAGGCTCAATATCATGTTATGTGTATCAGAATGATTCTAGTAGCTATTAAAATAATACAAATATAGTATTTCATTTTAATATTAATGTTTTAATAATAAAAATTGCCTTATTTACATTGATGATCTAGCGAAGTTCAGATTAATCATAACTTCACCTAGAAAATTGCCTACTACTTTCATATTGTGGAATCTTGGATGTTTTTTAAGAGCAACCAGATTCTCACCTTTGTGTCCATTCATACACACAGACAACCTCAGCATCTTTACCTATTAAACACCATGTGAAATTCCTGAAACTGCAGTTTCCTTGGCTTCCATTACAGTGGAAGCCAACTGAAGTTCCTTATTCACAAGGGGGCGCCAGTCACATACAAGAAAATTACTGGCAGATAAATTAAGACGTGGTTTTGTTGTGGCTTCTATCACCTTGTACACACTGCACCTGGGACAGCAGTGTGTTTATTTACACTTATGAGCTATACATACACCAAGAACTGAACCACAGAGCTGACTCACTCCGGATCCCTATTAGCTATCATGAAGACTACAGTCCAATACTCAATTCACAACAGTTTACAAATGTGGAAGACTGCTGTGGTTTGAATGTGTTTCCTGAAGTTCATGTGTTGGAAATTTAATCCTCAATACAACAGAACTATGTGGAACCTAAAGGGAGTTGTTTAGATCATGAGGGCTCCACCCTCATGCGCGAATTAGTGTCAGTTGTAAAAGGGCTCGAGGCTGTGAGTCCAACTGTAAGTGCTCTTTTGTCCTTTCCCCTTCCTCCAGGAGAAGATGCAACAAGAAGGCGCTTCACAGACGCAGCCCCTCAATCTTGGGTTTCCCTGCCTCTAGAGCTATAAGAAATGAATCGCTGTGCTTTATCATTTTACCTATTCTTGGGTATTTTGTTACAGCAGCAAAAAAGCAGATGAAAGCAGCAAGTTGGTCTTGAGAAGTGGGACTGATGGCTGTGACAAATTCTTGAAAATGTGCCATCTGCTTTGGAACTGGGTAATGGGTAAAAGCACCAGGTTAGAAAAAGACTAGACTAGACTAGACTGCCATCAACAGAATATTCCAAGGGAGTCAGGTGAAGGCTCACAAGAAAGGAACTGTGGGAAAAGTCCGAATCTTTTTGCAGATTACTTATGGAGCTGTGAGCAGTATATGGATATAGAGATAGGCAAGGTAAAGGCCATGCTGATGAGACTGCACGTAGCAAATGAGGAACAAAGTATTGAAAGCTAGAGCGAAGACCTACCTTTTTACAAGATTGTGGCTGAATTATGGCCATGTGCAAGTTGTATTAAAGGCAGATGTTGAAGAATGATGGATTAAATAAATCTTTTTAAAAAGAATGATGGATTAGGATATCTGACAGAAGAAATTTCCAAGCAAATTACTAAAAGAGCTGCATGGCTACTTTTAGTTACATGTAGTCAGATGAGAGAGGGGAGATTTTAAAACTCTTGTGATTTGGCCGGCGCCGTGGCTCACTAGGCTAATCCTCCGCCTTGCAGCACCACCACACCGGGTTCTAGTCCCGGTCGGGGCGCCGGATTCTGTCCCGGTTGCCCCTCTTCCAGGCCAGCTCTCTGCTGTGGCCAGGGAGTGCAGTGGAGGATGGCCCAAGTAGCACCTGGCTCCTGGCTTCGGATCAGCGTGGTGCGCCGGCCACAGCGCGCCGGCCGCGGTGGTCATTGTAAGGTGAACCAACGGCAAAAGGAAGACCAAAGGCAAAAGGAAGACCTTTCTCTCTGTCTCTCTCTCTCACTGTTCACTCTGCCTATCAAAAAAAAAAAAAAAAACTCTTATGATTTGAAAATTTATGTATGCATCAAAACCTGTATGTAGTTGCTTCCACCATCTTGGAACTGTTGGAAATCTGCTTGGAACCTTTTTTGGCAAGGCTGTGGTTCAAGGCCAATTTTGTTGGCTATACATGGGATCTCCAGAACCAAAGTGAGAACACAACTATTCTTAAAATTGAGGTATTTATGCTGAAAATGAAACGGAGTTCTATCTGGACAGGAGATGTGCTTATGTCTATAAAGTGAAGAACAGCATAGTGACTCCTGGAAGCACTGAACAAATGACCAGAGCCATCTGGGGAGAGGTATTTCTCATCCATAGAAATAGTAGCCTGGTTTGTGCCAACTTCCAAAACAGCCTTCTAATGACAATGGACACGGAATATGTGTGCTGTGTCCTCAATGCTATGAACTATGAAAAGTTAAAGTGCATTTGTTCTCTTATTTCAAAAATATCAAAGGACTGTAACATGGAGTAGAGGAAGCAAGAGTGTGAGATGCAGCTGAGTGGGCCTCATGGCCAGGATGACCACTACACCACCACGCAAGCGGTGAAGCCCAAGTTCTAGGTTCTGCTGCCGCAGGTGTGTGATGAAGAGGGGAGAGCCGAGTGCCTCTCGCGGGAAGTGGAAGGAGAAAGGCGGGCCCCAGAGCAGGCTGAGGCTGCAGTGTCCTCATTGAACCATAGGGTCCAGTGGCTTGAGGAGGAGCTGGACCATGCTCAGGCGCACCTGCACTGCCCTGCAACCGCCGGGAGAAGCAGAAAAAGCTGCTCATGAAAATGAGAGAGGTATGGACCTTTCTCTCTGTCTCTCGCTCTCACTGTCCACTCTGTCTGTCAAAAAAATTTAAAAAAATAAAATAAAATAAAATAAAACGGCTGGCGCTGCGGCTCACTAGGCTAATCCTCCGCCTAGCGGCGCCGGCACACCAGGTTCTAGTCCCGGTTGGGGCGCCGGATTCTGTCCCGGTTGCCCCTCTTCCAGGCCAGCTCTCTGCTGTGGCCAGGGAATGCAGTGGAGGATGGCCCAGGTGCTTGGGCCCTGCACCCCATGGGAGACCAGGAAAAGCACCTGGCTCCTGGCTCCTGCCATCGGATCAGCGAGGTGCGCCGGCTGCAGCGCGCCAGCTGCGGCGGCCATTGGAGGGTGAACCAACGGCAAAGGAAGACCTTTCTCTCTGTCTCTCTCTCTCTCACTGTCCACTCTGTCTGTCAAAAAAAAAAAATTAAAAAAAATAAAAAAATAAAAAAAAAAGAAAATGAGAGAGGTATGAAGGTTCTTGAAAATGAGGCCTTAAAAATGAAGAAAAGATGGAACTCCAGGAACTCTTGGAACTCAAAGAAGCTAAGCATATTGCAGAAGGGGCAGATGGAAGTAGAAAGAGTGGGTCAGTAAATGGTGATAATCGAAGGAGATGGGGAACGCACAGAGGAATGAGCTGAGCAGATAGGGTCCCATTGCTCAGAGATGGATGAGCAGATCAGACTGGTAGACCAGAACCTGAAGTTGTCTGCTGAAAGAAAGCATTCTCAAAAAGAAGACAAGTACAAGGAAGAGGTTAGCCGGCGCCGTGGCTCAATAGGCTAATCCTCCACCTTGCGGCGCCGGCACACCGGGTTCTAGTCCAGGTTGGGGAACCGGATTCTGTCCCGGTTGCCCCTCTTCCAGGCCAGCTCTCTGCTATGGCCAGGGAGTGCAGTGGAGGATGGCCCAGGTGCTTGGGCCCTGCACCCCATGGGAGACCAGGAAAAAGCACCTGGATCCTGGTTCCTGCCATCGGATCAGCGCGGTGCGCCGGCTGCAGCGGCGGCCATTGGAGGGTGAACCAACGGCAAAGGAAGACCTTTCTCTCTGTCTCTCTCTCTCACTGTCCACTATGCCTGTCAAAAAAAAAAAAAAAAAAGGAAGAGGTAACAATTCTTACTGATAAACTCAAGCGGGCAGAGAGAGACCTGTGCTGAATTTGCTGAGAGGTCAGTAACCAAGTTGGAAAAGATAATTGATGACTTGGAAGACAAACTGAAATGCACCAAAGAGGAGCACCTGTGTACACAAAGGATGCTGGGTCAGACTCTGCTTGACCTGAACTAGCTGCAGAACACCCCAGTCTCACCTTGCTGCTGCTCCTCCCTCTCACCTTTACTCCACCTGAGGCCGGCCTGCCCAAAGCTGACCTCTAAATTGAAGGCTGATCTTTAGCTGGAAGACTGCTCTCTCTTTTTGCCACCCTTCCATCCTCCATGTCTTTTTTACCAAACTCTCTGCACTTACCCAGAGATTTCCATGGGACTAGGGGCTGAGCACTTTGGGAACAACATTTAGGGGAATGTGCACACAATGAAAAAAATATTTAAAAGCATGTTGTGACGTACTCATTTTGTAGTTACCTTTTTTGTTGTTGTAGCAGTCATTTTGTAAAAACATTCCAAGCCATTCCATGCTCTGGAAGCAGCAGTCTAATCCCTTTCTTACTTTCTGATAGTTTTCAGCCTAGTGCATATTGCCTCCTCCATAGAGAAGAAAAAGAGGTATGGGCCTGCCTTACTGGGAGCCAAAGTCCAGCGATAGACTCCTCTATGGGGAACCTCGTTGCTCTGTACAAAGTACCAGCCAAACCAGAAAGGTAATTCCTGGAGGAGTTTGCCAAAAACAAACAAAAACCACATGCTCTTCAGGTTTACAACTTTAAGGTATCTTTAGACAACTTTATTTATTTTTTCATCAGAAATGACCAAATTAAGATGGTGAGACCTTTGAGACCAAACTTTGCCCCAGCTGTATCTGCTTCCCACACAGGTATCAAAATAGGTCATGTGCACCACAGGTTGAGGTGATCACTTCATTGCTTTCCTACCATCTTAAAAGAAAGAGTATGTGTTTGCCACTGATTTTGCCATATAAAACTCATCATGCTTTGCTGGGTCTGAAGCTGCTGGATCTGAAAATCTCATTGTGCTCTGTATCAGTCAGTGCTGGAGAAATCTTGAACAACTTATGTACACAACTTTCAAAATTTTATATTATTTTAAATAATATAAAATGTACTTCTCTAGGCTTGGGTACCCTTGCCAGCCCACCTGGCTGGGAGAGCTCCCCACATTGTGGGCTGGCAGTGTGCTGGTTTTTCCAAATTTCTTTCCCCATTTTTTGTGAGGTTTCTGTGAGGTCTGTCAGGTGTACATCCTGCAGCTTATTGGCTTAAAATGTACTCTCCTTTGATATGATCTCTTTGGGGCTGGTTGGGAGAAAGAAAAGCCAATAGTGTAACTGTTTTGAAAGTGACCATTGACATTAAGTGCCTTTTTGAAATAAAAAACCTGCCCTTCCAACTCCCAGACCTATTTGACTTTTATTTTTTCAACCAGATATGTTTTCTCCACTGAAGCTCTGAGGCTTGAGTTAAAAATCAGAACTTTGTGGTGGTACCAACAGGTTTACTGTGTAGCATCTGCTTTGGAAGCCAACCAAATCTGGGTTCAAAACTCAGCTCTGAAATTCCTAGTTATGTGTCTCAATTTACATATATCCATTTCATCATCTGTATTATCAGGGTAAACTTGATAATATGAGCTACCAGGGTAGATTATAAATAATATTTATATAGGAGCCTTTTCTAGGTGGGATTAATGTAACACTAGCATCTTCAGGATGAACTTTATATTTTCTCGTACAGCCATCTTCTTTCTTAAAAAACATGGACTTATTATGCTCCTTAAACAATTTAATAAATAATGGTGATCCAAAAAAAAAAAAAACACCAAAAATCAAAAACCTGCAAACAGATGCTCAAAGTAGCTTTATTCATAAACACTAGAAATAGGAAGCAACAAAGATGTCCTGAGTAGATCAAATGGATAAACAAATTGTACGACATTCATACAATGGAACATTATTCCCCAGTAAAAATAAATGAGCTGTCAAGCCCTGAAGACATGTATGAAACTCAAATGCATAGCGATATGTGAAAGAAGTTAGCCTTAAAGGCATCATACTTGGGCCGGCGCAGTGGCACAGCAGGTTATTGCCCTGGCCTGAAGTGCTGGCATCCCATATGGATGCCTTTTAGAGACCCGGCTGCTCTACTTCTGATCCAGCTCTCTGCTGTGGCCTGGGAAAGCAGTAGAAGATGGCCCAAGTCCTTGGGCCCCCACACCCATTTGGGAGACCCGGAAGAAGCTCCTGGCTCCTGGCTTTGGATAGGTGCAGCTCTGGCCATTGAGGCCAACTAGGGAGTGAACCAGCAGATGGAAGACCTTTCTCTGCCTCTCCTTGCTCTGTGTAACTTTGACTTTCAAATAATTAAATAATTTTTTAAAAAAAAAAGGCATAGAGCCGGCGCCGTGGCTCAATAGGCTAATCCTCCACCTTGCGGCGCCGGCACACCGGGTTCTAGTCCCGGTTGGGGCGCCGGATTCTGTCCCGGTTGCCCCTCTTCCAGGCCAGCTCTCTGCTATGGCCAGGGAGTGCAGTGGAGGATGGCCCAGGTGCTTGGGCCCTGCACCCCATGGGAGACCAGGAAAAGCACCTGGCTCCTGGCTCCTGCCAGGATCAGCACGGTGCGCCGGCTGCAGCGGCGGCCATTGGAGGGTGAACCAGCGGCAAAGGAAGACCTTTCTCTCTCTGTCTCTCTCTCTCACTGTCCACTCTGCCTGTCAAAAAATAAAAAAAAAAAAAAAAATAAATAAATAAATAAAAAAATAAAAAAATAAAAAAAAAAAAAAAGGCATAATACTGCATAATTCTAATTATCTGATGTTTCTGAAAAGGCAAAACTATGACAATGAAAAGATCTGTGGTTGCCAGGGTCTTAAGAAGGGTAGAAGTTGAATATGTGAAGTACAGAGGATTTCTAGGGTGTGAAACTATTCTGTATGTTATTGCACTGTGAATAAATGACATTGTGTATTACAACTCATGAAGCAAATAGTAGACGTTAATGTATGTAAATTTAAAAAACACATAGAAAGGGGCTGGCATATGATGCAGTTAAGTTAAGGCACTGCATGGGAAACTTATATTGGAGTCCCAGCTCCACTTCATACAGCTTCCTGCTAATATGCACACTGGGAAAGCAGCAGATGATGACTCAAGTACATGGATCACTGCCACTCATGTGGAAGACACTGACTGAATGGCACCTGGCTTTAGACTGGCCTAGTCCTTTCTGTGATGGGCAATTGGGGACTGAATTAGCAGATGGAAGATTCTCTCTCTTGCTCTCTTGCTCTTGCTCTGTATCTTTCAAATAATTCAAGATAATGATGAAAAAAATCACATAGGAAGTTGGAGAGTCCAAGAGTGGACTATCAACTGTGACAAAAGAATCTAATTATATTTCAAAATATGTGGAACAACTCATTGAGGGAGCTGAGATAAAATTTGCTGACCTAAATACATTTGAAAATGAGTAGTCCGTAAGGCAGTGTGCTGTGGTTCAGATAGTTGTTTCCCACAGTTGTATGAGTCAACAATTCTGATACTGCTATGTGCATACTAGAATTGAATACTTCAGTAAACTGATGACAGATGGTGGGAGTCAGGTTTCTTACTGTTGGAGTGTAAGTTTACAAGTAAGCAGAGGGAGGAGGCTAGAATGATCTGTGTAGTGATAGATTGGAGTTGGACACACCAGTGTGAACTCTTTTTTTTTTTTAAAAAAAAAAAAGATTTATTTATTTCTTTGAAAGAGTTACAAAGAGGCAGAGACAGAGGCAGAGAGAGAGAAATATCTTCCATTTGCTGGTTCACTCCCCAAATGGCCACATTGGCCTGAGCTGGGCCGATCCGAAGTGAGGAGGCAGGAGTTTCTTCTGGGTCTCCCACTTGGGTGCAGGGGCCCAAGCATTTGGACCATCACCCACTGCTTTCCCAGGTGCATTAGCAGGGAGCTGGATGGGAAGTGGAGTAGCCAGGACTTGAACCAGCACCCATATGTGAACTCTACACGACAGTGCCAGCTCCCCCTGTGAACTCTTGTTTGGCTTAATATAGATATGCATGGTTACATATGGGTATATTTACAAGTATGTGTACATACACAGGTTAGTATACTTACATGTATTTCTTTGCTTGGTCAGCTGAAAGGGCTTAGAATCAATGACACCCTACTAGCAAAAAGCAGACATGGGGCCCAGATTAAATGTTGGTCCAATCAAATAACCAGAGATTCTTGGGAAAATGACTGGATCTAGGACTGGAGCAGAATATATGTAAAATGAGCCTGGAACATCTTATACTAGAGAGTAGAAAATAGCAAAGCGACACAGGAGCCAAGAAAAAAGTCTTCCATTTGAGTAATGAGTTGGATAAATAGTATTGGGTTGTAACTCAAAGTGTAAAATAAGAGCCAGCATAGTGGCACAGTGGGTTAAACCACTGCCCATGATGCCGGTGGTTTGCATCCGAGTTATTCCACTTCCAATCCAGCTCCCTGCTAATGCACCTACAAAAGCAGAGGATGATGGCCTGAGAGTTTGAACCCTTGCCACCTACGTGGGAGACCTGGATGGAGTTCCAGGCTCCTGGCTTCTCATTGAGGTCATTTAGGGAATGAGCAGTGTTTCAAAGAAATAAATAAATTTTGTAAAAATGTAAAGTAAATATCCATGAGCCCATAAATAAGTTTATGTATTTATAAATGGAAAGAAGCAAAAAGAGATTCCCAAATAATTCATGTAGACACTTCACCTTCAAAAAGGGAAAACATTAACACCCCACTCCTTAAGTGGACACTGTCTGCAGTAACTTTTTTCCAAAAAGTAAAGTATTCAGAGAGAGAGGAAAAAGAGTAACTACAATGGAGAAATCTAACAAACATGGTCAAGGTCAATAGCAACAGGAATAAGAAATGTTCATATATAGAGTCTTCAAAAAGTTCATGGAAAATGCCTCTTATGAAAAAACTATTCATGCACCAAAATAAGCTTATTTTTTAATTTGATTTTCCATGAGCCTTTTGAAGTATCTTTGTGGTAAGTACACTTGCTCTGAGGCCAGCTCTGGAGCCAGCGCTGTGGCGTAGTGGGTAAAGCCACCACTTGCAATGCCAGCATCCCATATGGGTGCTGGTTCAAGTCCCAGTTGCTCCTCTTCCAATCCAGCTCTCTGCTATGGCCTGGGAAAGAAGTAGAAGATGGCCCAAGTTGTGAACCACATGGGAGACCCAGAGGAAGCTCCTGGCTCCTGGCTTTGGATCAGCACAACTCCAGCCATTGCAGCCAACTGGGGAGTGAACTAGCAGATGGAAGACCTCTCTCTCTCTCTCTCTCTGCCTTTCCTTCTCTATCTGTGTAACTCTGACTTTCAAATAAGTAAATAACTCGTAAACAAAGTGTAATTGCTCTGATGTTATAAAAATCAGTTTGCTTGTGTGATCTTTCTCTCCCAAACCCATGACCACAATCTATTCATTTGAAAAATATTACATAAGTTACAATTGAAGGGCATCCTACTATATATGTAAATAAAACAAAGTCATTAAAAACAAAGTCTAGCAAACTGTTATAGCCAAGAGAATCTTACAGAGACATGAAAACTGAAGTCATGTAGTGTCTTTTATTCAGGAATAATTCTTAAAGAACTGACAGTGTAGTGAAGGTAAGTAGAACGATAAGTATACCAAAATGTAGTAACTAAAGATAAATGTCTCATTACTTATTGTGTGACACTCAACAAGTATAGCAACAATGATATATATTAATGTCAACAACAACACTGTTAATAATATAAGGACAGAAGTATGATGGTGTACAAATCCTAACTTAGGGATATGTAGCTTTCTAGAAAAAAATAACAGCAAAAATGTATGTCAGGAATAAATACTAACTCATTTAACTATGCATTCAAAAACTTTCATTGAGTTTCTATATATGTTAACTTTTGCTGTGTGTGTCAGGGTCTGTCTTTGCTTCAAAGATTCTTGTAGTTTGTAGGGAAAGACAGATTTGGCCATGCATACTATAATTTCAAGTGCAATGAGTGCCCAAGAATACAGATATTAGTCCCTAAAACCTGACAAAGGGAGGGAAGGTTCAAGGAAGACTTCCCAAAGGGTTGTATGCCATCCCTTGTATGCCATTTGAGGTTGGGATAACTCTTCCACAGTGGAGATATTACAAACAAACCCTGGAAGTTAGAGATAGCATTATATGTGTACACATTAAGAAGCAGTTGAGTGTTGATCAAGTGTTATGCTGAATACAAAGAATACCAGATGATGGGTAAAGACCTTGGGACCTCATGTTGAGGAGTATGGTGTTTTCCTATGCACAATATCATAAAGGTTTATAAACCTAAGAGTAAATAGACTAAACTTCTAGACAATTTTCTTGACTTGATGCTTGAAAGATGAATTTCAGGGGCCAAAACTCTTCAAAGATAAATTAGGAAGTTTTGCAATAGTGGCAGAAAGAGGTGGTGAGGGTTTGAACAGTGACAGCAGATGCTGAGAAGGAAAAGAGACAGATCTGAGAAGTGTTTAAGAGGGAGAATTTGAAGAACCAGTGAGCAGGAGGAGCAGACGAGGAGGGCTCAGCGGAAAGCTCAGACACCTATGTCTAAGGCATCACCAGTGATTATTCTCCTGTCCTTCATTACGTGGATGTGCTGGCAAATATTCAACTGAGTGTGGGGGTAGGAGGAGTCAGAGGCCTAACCTATTGTCCATTTCTATTATTTATAGACTCCTTCTACGGCTGAGGAAGCCAAGTGACATTTCTTCACTAAATGCAGAGTTGAAAGGAGATGCTCACAGTCAGCTCCACGAATTATTGAGGGTTGTTCCCCCCACACCTGACTGATTACTCAGTCCTACCAGTCTCATAGCTATGTATTCTATCTCCACATTTCCACTGCCCCTGAACAAGCCATCATCACCTATGCTTGGACTCCTAGGATGAGACTCTCTGCTCTCCACTAAGACGATCAGGTCAAGCCAGTCCCACACATAAATGCTTCAAATTGCTTCCCTTCATTTTCTGAATAAAATCCTTACCATCACCAGCATGACAGTACATATACTAGCTCTTGCTTGTTCATACATTTTCTCTCTCTGCAAGCTGTTCTTCAAACCTGCCAAGAATTTTTCCCCTTGTGGATCCGCAGCCCACTTGGAATATTCTGCTTCAAGTGCTTCTGATATCAGCTCACGGGTAACCTCCCAGAAAGGCATAAAGTGAATGCTATCATCACCCAGTTTATTTCCTCTGCACTATTTGTCATTAACAAAAGTTACCTTATTTGATTAACTAACCATTAAAGATGATTATCTTTCTCTCCGCTGGAATGGCAGCTTCATATCTGTCATAGCCCCCCTTTGTCTCCTGTGCCTAGCACACAGATATTATTAGAGCACACCAAATGTTTAAAGAATGAAAGAATAGGGGTGGGTGTTTGACCTAATGTTCAAGATGCCCATGTACCATACTGGTGTTCCTGGGTTTTATTCCCAGCTCTGGCTCTTGATTTTAGCTTCTTGATAATGCAGACCCTCGGAGGCAATGATGGCTTAACTAGTTGGGTTCCTGCCACCTACACAGAAGACCTGGACTGAGTTCATGGATTCTAGCTTTGGCCTCAGCCCAGCCCCAGTTGTTGTGGACACTTAGAAGTCAACCAGTGAATGTGAGCTCCCTCTCTCTCTCTTTTCTCTTCTCTCACTCTGTCTTGCTCTCACTCTGAAATATTATTTTTTTGTAAAAAGAATGAAGAAATAAATGATACCTACAGGCTGTAACTTGAATGATGAGTAGATAGAAACATAAACAACTGAAGCAGAGAGTGAAAGAAGAGCAGCTCTAGGGACAACTGAGTTTAGAGCATGCTAAAATTTATGTTCATTAGAAATATCCAGGAAAAGAGTCTATCACATTAAATTTGTGTTCAGATCAGTTTTTATGCTGCATTGCATATATTAGCCTTTTGTCTCTGAATAAAGAGTACTATTTTTTTAAAAAAATAAAGAGTACTATTTTTAATGAAGAATTTGATGATTTTTATAAGATATCCAAGTAAAGTTTTGGACAGGGAATTGAATAGTTGGAGTTGATGAGCACTATTACACTTGAATTTTCCTGTGCTGCTTAATTACATTAATGAAACTTTTTTCATTTTTCCACTGTAAAATTAGCAATGAATAATCATTTTGAAACCTGATCTACTAGCTACTTGGAAAAATATCTTATCTATTTCAACCATTGTGCAAACTTGCAATTATGTTTGGGGTACATTGAGTATTCAAAAAGTTCAGTAAATAAATTTCCAATAAGGATTTTCTATATTACATGTACATAGTCACTATCTATCTCACTATATTAAAGAATATAAAAAGAAAATAATTTAAATATATTGTAATTTATCATAGAGACCTAATTGTGAATTTTTAGTCAATACTTTGGTCTATAAATTCTTTAAGGTCAGCTCTCCTTTTCACCTGTGTACACAATTCCAAGTTACTTCCTTTACCCTTGACATTGTCACCCCATTTCGCACTCGTCATTTTTTTGAGAATTAATCAAGTGTCATTTCCCCATCACATTGCAGCTTTCTGCAAATTTTATTTTATATACATAATAATTGACATTAGTCAATTTCATATGTGAGGGCAATGGGTATTTTTTGGAGAAAGTTTTTTGTAAATTATAAAGTGTTGCCTAGTTGGATCACGGGTTTAGCAATGAATAGTACCTAAATTGTCATAAAATTTTCCCTAGCTATAAAGTCAAAGTATAAACTTAAATGGATATTATTCCTTCATTCCCTACTAAGATTATTTTACTGAGAAACTAAATCAAGTCTATGAGAAATTAGATCTATTTAATAGTATAACTTAACTGATCAGCAAATTCACAAAGTGTTATTGCCAAAGATGAGCTAGATTCAGCAACAGTTCTTACATTAGTAACATTTTAGCCTAGAATAAATCAAATGGCTTATAAATAAAGGGGTGATATGTGAATTAATGATGGGCATAAAATCCACAAAATTGTGAAATAATTGATATCTTAGCAGATTTCTAGTGGTATGTACTTATTTATTCTTTTTTGGACCTAGAGTAAAAATGGTGAGACTAAAGGAAAGCAATGTATTTTAAGCACACTTTATCAGATCCTAGCTAGTGTGTTGCTTATTTTCCTGATAGGATCTTCCTTGAGTCCTTCGTCTGCAACACATCATAGATCTTACAAAGAGCAACTCTGAAGGTACTGTGTGATACTGGAAAGCATCCTGGACCAGGAAACCAGGAGAGAGCTCAGTTCTGTTTTGATCTCTGGTTCTAATATGTGTGGGCATCAGCTAGTCACTCGGTTCTTTATGGCTCAACCTCCTTATCTGATAAATGAAGATAATCTATTTCATGTAGTTGTTGTATGGGACAAATGAGATTATGAATATTAAAGTACATTGAAGGGACAGTGCTGTGGCATAATAGGCTAAGCCTCCACCGTGGTGCCGGCATACCATATAACCACCGGTTCATACCTGGCAGCTCCTCTTCTGATCCAGCTCTCTGCTATGGCCTGGGAAAGCAGTGGAAGATGGCCCAAGGGCTTGGACCCCTGCACCCATGTGGGAGACCTAGAAGAATCTCCTGGCTCCTGGCTTTGGATCAGTCCAGACCCAGCCATTGTGGCCATTTGGGGAGTGAAGCAGTAGATCGAAGACCTCTCTTTCTGTCTCTCCCTCTTTCGTCTGTAACTCTACTCTCAAATAATAAATAAAATATTAAAAAAAAATAAAGTACATTAAAAATATGGTATTTTTTACCACTGAAATAGTTCATTACCAATAAATTTACTTAAAAGAGAATAAATTCACAAGAAATGGAAAGGATTTTTAAAAGCATACTGTGATGTCTCTCTTCACTAATAATTGAATTCAGTATTCATATATAATGTTCTAAAATTTACTGTGCATGTACAAAAAAGGAAATAATCATTAATAACAATTTCTGCCCATTAGGAAAAGTTAATCAGAGCCGGCGCTGTGGTGTAGCTGGTAAGGTTGCTGCCTGTAGTGCTGGCATCCCATATGTGTGCTGGTTCATGTCTCAGCTGCTCCACTTCCAATCCAGCAGTGGAAGATAGCTCATGTCCTTGGGCCCTTGCACCCATGTGGGAGACCTGGAAGAGTCTCCTGGTTCCTGGCTTCAGATAGGCGCAGCTCCAGCCATTGCGGCCAATTGGGGAGTGAACCAGCGGATGGAGGACCTCTCTCTCTCTGTCTTTCCTTCTCTGTGTAACTCTGCCTTTCAAATAAATTAATCTTTTTTTTTTTTTTAAAGTAACAGTCATCTAGATATTCTATACTTTACACTTATATTGAAATAACTTCCTCAATACCAAAAAATGTACAGGCTTGGCAAACAAAACTAGAGTTCATTGTTTTTATCATTCTTAAAAGGAACAGTATGAGCTATATTCTCTGATTGATTAGATACTGCAATAACATTTTCTCTCAGAATTATCGAGGGATATGTTGGTACAGAGAATAAATGCTTCCCTCTAGAATTTTTATCTGTCACCTTTTCCCTCTTTTTCCTACATCATTTTCTATCAGATACTTCATGGCAGGTGAGAGAAAAATAAAATTTATTAGCAAGTTGCCTTAAAAATAAAGCCTGAGAGGTATGCACAGAAAGGTTCATTCTCCAAGAAAAAGCTGACACAAATAATGGCTCCCAAAGGAGCACTGATCTTTGCCAGCATTGAGGAAGACAACTTAAACAGGTGCTCACATTTTTGAGGAAATAAGTGTGAAAAGGAAGAAAAAAGACTTTAAGGGTGAATTGATTTCTACATAGTAGTAAGAGTTCTTTGAGGGTAGGGATTTTATCCTGCTCATCTTTGTATCTGTGGTACCATGAACAATGTCTGCATGAGTGGGTTTTTTGCACAAATGCCCAATGTTGAATGAATGAGTGACCAGATGGTTAGATACAATAGATTTATGTAGAATAATAAGGATCACTAGGGGAATAATTTGCATTGCATATATAGATATTTGAGTACTTTGAAACATTTAGAAAATTAGTAAGACTTAATGGAGTATGTACATTCTAATTCATCATGGTTTGCAAGAACTCATGCTCTTACAGTTGGCCTGGCCATGCACCTCATTCTGGGGACACGGCTATTGCTACATGAAGATTTACAGTCCAACCCATACACCTTTGTTTAGCATAGACCTGAGAGGCCTGGACTATCTTGATTACTTCCTATTCTGATGTACTAGTTCTGGGACTGCCCTCATCCAGTTCCTCTCTCTTACGTGGGCAGGTGCAGCTCCTTCCCTGATTTTCACAAATACATCAAAAAATAAATTAATGAACACATGGGTATCTCTGTTACTCATTGTCTGGTGGTCAATGCCTGACAATTGTCTGGTGGCCTGTAACTGCTAAATATCCATTTCATGACTCACCTTTCTTAGGTCCCAACAAAATGTTTCTCCAAACCTCTTGTCCTGTGTCTTTTAAAACAGGATGCTTCTGCATCTATGAGGGTTTCTAGATTGTGCCACCATCAACACTGGGGACAGACACAGCTTCAGAGGATTAGATTGATAGAAGTGTTTAGATAAAAGACAAATAACATGTCACTTTCTTCCTCTTATTAATGTTTCCAGTAGTGTGGAGCATTCTTTTTCATGCTTATCTATGTGGATCTGAAAACCGCGACCAATTAATGTATTTACAAGAGTTGCACATGCACATGGCAACTGAGGACTACATATTCAACAGTTCATAATATTGTCCAATGTGATAGTCTTGGCACCTGAAATGTAGCTAGTCCAACTGGGAAATGTTCTAAATGTAAATGATACACTTTGTTGTATTTTTTTTTTTTTTTTTTTTTTGACAGGCAGAGTGGACAGTGAGAGAGAGAGACAGAGAGAGAAAGGTCTTCCTTTGCCGCTGGTTCACCCTCCAATGGCCGCCGCTGCAGCCGGCGCACCGCGCTGATCCTGGCAGGAGCCAGGAGCCAGGTGCTTTTCCTGGTCTCCCATGGGGTGCAGGGCCCAAGCACCTGGGCCATCCTCCACTGCACTCCCTGGCCATAGCAGAGAGCTGGCCTGGAAGAGGGGCAACCGGGACAGAATCCGGCGCCCCAACCGGGACTAGAACCCGGTGTGCCGGCGCCGCAAGGTGGAGGATTAGCCTATTGAGCCACGGCGCCGGCTCCACTTTGTTGTATTTTTGAGTTTGAAGATTTAGCATGAAAAAGAATGTGAAAGACTTCATTAATTTTTTTATATTGATTACATGTTACTATGGTTTAGGGTAGTTTGCCTGCAAAGGTTCATGGGTTAGAAGCTTGGTCAAGGTGTGGCAATGTTAGAAGATGGTGAAACTTCGAAGAAGTGGGAGCCAGTAGGAGGTAATTAGATCATTTCAGGTATTGCCCTCAGCAGGGATTAGCACTGGTCTCATGGAATGAGTTAGTTACTATGAGAATGCGTTGTTATAAAAACAGCAACACTGTCTTCCCATCCCCTCCCACAGAATTTCTGTCTGACCAGGTAATTTCTCCCTCTCACTAGCACTACCACCATGATGCCACATGAGGCTCTCACTGGAGACTGAATTGACCTGATTATCTGATCTTAGACTTTCAGCCTCCCAAACTATGAGCTAAATAAACCTTTTTTCTTTATAAAGTTCCCAGCTTGGGTCTGTTGTTATAGCAACAAGAAAGAAACCAATATACTTTTGAAATAGTGTTTTAATATATTAGGTTAAGTTTATTATATTACTAATATTAAAATAGATTTAAAATTTTGTTATTTTTATTTTTAACTTTTCTAATATCAAAAAACTTTTAAAAATTCCAAGTATTTACTTGAGAAGCACAGAGACAGAGAAAGTGCCCATCTGCTAGTTCACTCCCAAAAGACCACAGAAATCATCAGGGCCAAATTAGGGAAATGGAACACTATCCAGGTCTCCCATGTAGGTGTCAGGAAGCCAATTACTTGAGCAATCACCTTTGCATCCTGAGGGCTGCATTAGTAGGAAGCTGGAATTAGGAGCTAAAGCCAGGTATCAAACCCAGTCACTCCAATGTGGGACACAGGTATCTTCACTGACATCTATCTGCTAGGCTAAACACTTGCATTGGAAAAAATTTTAATATAAAAAAGTAAAAGTTATGTATGTGGCTTGCCATATGTGTGTGTGTTGTGTATATATAAATATTGGACAATGTTGATCCATATATAACAAATATACAGTGTGATACTGGTGTTTCTATTGGTAATTAGATGAACGCTAAGTGATAGAATTGTAAGTGGTTTTATATTTGTGAAAATATCTAATATTAAATTACATTTAAGATTTTAAAATTTAACTTCAGAAAAAATTCATCATAATTTTTCATGTGCACTAATTAACTGTAATTTGACTTTAATTTTTAAAAATTATATTGAATATTTTAAAAGAAAATCACTTTTGAAAAAACATGTAAAATAACTTTAATTTTATATTTAAGTTTGGCTGAAAATACATTTAAATTTAATACTACCTGAATATAATTAACTTTTGGTTTTAGCTCATTACTGTCAATAGAGGAAAATTATGTGAAAATCTCAATTAGAACAACATAATAAGTGCTGTTTTTCTAATGAAAATAAGAAAGATAAATTCATTAAATTATTAAATTTGTAAATAACTTACACAATGTCATGCTTTTGTCCAACCAAACACCACTGACTCATCAAAAATCCTTAAAATGTGGGGATGGTGCTGTATATATTAGCACCAGGTCAAGTCCTAGCTGCTCCATTTCCGATCCAGTTCTCTGCTAACATCCCTGGGAAAGCAGCAAAAGACAGCCCAAGTGTTTGGGGAGTGATCCAGCAGATGGAAGATCTCGTTCTCTCTCTCTCTCTCTCTCTCTCTAACTCTGCCTTTCAAATAAATCTTTTTAAAAAGCCTTAACATGTAGAGTAATAATTAAACTCAAATGTCTTTTATGCTTTTGCCGACTATTAGCAACAAAAAAAATCATGGCTTTAAATGTGTATTTCCTATATGGGCACTGGTTCTAGCCCTGGTTGTTCCTCTTCTGATCCAGCTCTCTGCTATAGCCTGGGAAAGCAGTAGAAGATGGTCCAGGTACTTGGGTACCAGCACCCACGTGGGAGACCTGGTGGAGGCTCCTGGCTCCTGGCTCTGGATCGGCTCAGCTCCGGCCACTGCAGCCATTTGGGGGCTGAACCAGCAGATAGAGGACCTTTCTCTTTGTCTCTCCCTCTCACTGTAACTCTACCTCTCAAATAAATAAATCTTTCTTGACAAATGTGCATTTCCATGGCTGTACCATTGTTGCTTGCTACCTTGACATTGCAATATTTAGACAAGTGGTTATGTGGTCCTCAATTTGTACTCTTGCCTTGAAGCTCACAAATGTTAGGCCTGGACCTTTTCTGATCATAAAAGCCACTCCAGGTAACCAGAACATCCTAAACAGAACAGGACATTCACCATGGAATCTCATCACATCTGAAACTTCCATGGCTTCTGGGGATTCTTCAGAGCTGACAGTGTTTGTGTGGCTTCTCAAGTTTATGTGTCCCAGAGTATACAGTCTCTTCCCCGACCCAACAGCATATATACTCCTGAATGGATAGAAAGGGGTGCATCTAGAAAACAGGTGGGGAGGACAAATGAACCCGACAATGTCCTTGCATATGTGTCTCTCTACGTCTGCCCTTTTCAGGACGAATGACATAGCCTGTTGAAGAAAACTACTGAGACACGATTAAAGTAAGATCAAAGCTCCTGCAACACAATAGTGGTGCTGCTAACTTCTGGTAGAAACTAGGACAAAGGGCAGAGTAGGTGAAGTGATGCTCTTCCAGAGGTACATCTGCCAACTACACTATAACTGAGGCATAACGCTCTTGGAGAAACTAAAGGAAAGTTGGCAGTCGAGTTGTTTTTTTTTTTTTTTTTGACAGGCAGAGTTAGACAGTGAGAGAGAGACAGAAAGAAAGGTCTTCCTTCCGTTGGTTCACCCCCCAAATAACTGCTACTGCCGGCACGTATGCCGATCCGATGGCAGGAGCCAGGTGCTTCTCCTGGTCTCCCATGGGGTGCAGGGCCCAAGCACTTGGGCCATCCTCCACTGCCTTCCTGGGCCACAGCAGCAAGCTGGACTGGAAGAGGAGCAACCAGGACAGAACTGGCGTCCCGACCGGGACTAGAACCCAGAGTGCCGGCGCCACAGGCAGAGGATTAGCCTAGTGAGCCGTGGCGCCGGCCATGAGTCAAGTTGTTTTTTAGAGCAATTCACATATTATTTTAACAGTATTTGAAAAAGGACAACCATAAAATGCATCAATCTAACATGGATGAGTACTGTGAATTATGCCTTTCTACAGAAGCTTTACTCACTTCTGGAAATTAATTTCTAGTTTCAGTAACAGAAACATGAGAGCTATGAAAGATCATTCATAGAGGTAGGAAGGGAAAGTCCCAAGTACTATTCCTCATTTTGGCATTTCCCATCATAAAATCTGACCAAATTGCAAAATTGGTCTAGGCTTCAATCCCTTACCTACAAAATGATGAAAAAAGAATTGTGCTGCCTATCTCATAAATTGATATAAAGATCTAATGAGATCATTTAGTGAAAGCAATTTGAAAATTATTAAATGGTTTACAAATATGCCACTTTTGGTCTCTGATATTTTCTCTAGGAAGTTAGGGCTGATTTCTATTATTACTGTATCATTATATATTGATAAAAATTTATTTGGTGTGATTACATAGTAAGATAGATTTCTTTCCCAAATGATTACAATTCAGAACTCTAAATCAACAACTGCCAAGTATCAAAACTAATATTTATTAAAGTATTTCAGAGAAACAATTTTTTTAAACCTCATTAATTGTACTAATATATAAACAATGTGTTTTTCCCTTTGAATCTCTATTACCCTTCTTCCTGTCTTTCAGTTTGTGAAAATCAGATGGTTTATTTTCTGTAAGATACCTATGTTGTTAAAAATAAATGTTAACCAGGCCAGCGCCTTGGCTCACTTGGCTAATCCTCCGCCTGCGGCGCCAGCACCCTGGGTTCTAATCCCGGTTGGGTCGCCGGATTCTGTCCCAGTTGCCCCTCTTCCAGTCCAGCTTGCTGCTGTGGCCCAGGAAGGCAGTGGAGGATGGCCCAAGTACTTGGGCCCTGCGCCTGCATGGGAGACCAGGAGGAAGCACCTGGCTCCTGGCTTCGGATCGACACGCCGGCTGTAGTGGCCATTTGGGGGGTGAACCAACGGAAGGAAGACCTTTCTCACTGTCTAACTCTGCCTGTCAAAAAAATATATATATATATTAACCACTTTATCAGTGTCTGCTTTTCTTCTATCTCTCTGTCCAGAACCTTGTTACTGTGGGAAGAAGCCTCTTAATTTTCTTTTTTTCTCATCTTGATTGTTTTGAGAGGAAAGGAATCCTTTTTTTCCCTCTTCTTCACCCCAGAGACACCTGTGGGTTCTGACAGCACCAGCTGGGTGGCTAGACACTCCCTGTACAATCGTGTCCTATCAGATAAAGCAGGGAGTGAGCCTGTGACAGGGGCCTCAGTCACCGTCCTGGATCTCCATGGCGCAAGCAGAACTCTAATCAGACCTGTGTTGTGCAAGAGACTGTGTGTGGGTGACTTCTATCCCTCCACCCCAGAGGAATGCCTCACTGCATGTGTGTGTTCAGAGTAAGTGAGAGCCTTAGTCAGGAAACTTTGAAAAGAAAGAGAACAATAAGAAAGCAGTAGGAAATTGCTCCTATCACTAAAATACACACATTTCATCATGTAAGGAGGAAACTTCAAGCCCCCAGACACTAGAAAAAAATATATATCCATTTTTTTTTACAGTTAACTGAAGAAAGGTCTTGGGCTTTTATGTATTCAGACAGCAAGTTTATTCAGGCCCCTCAGAGAAGGTACAATGAAAATATAATAAGTAGGAAATCTAAATAAATATTAGCAAAGACTTTAACCATTACATGCAAGAATTACTTTAGAATACAATTTCTTATATTGATTTTCACAGTTCTATGCTAAGAAAATTAATTGCATGTGTTTTCATTGTTATAAATGGTCTCTAGGGATTTGTGTTGATCAAATTCGGAGAAACATTAATTCCAAACAAATGGCCAATCCTTTAGGATTTCCTTGCCCCAGAGGCAAGAGGGGGCAAAAGCCGGAGAGGAGCCAGTCTCTTTCTGGGGACATTCAGAAAGCTGTCAGCTTTGTTGATGATGCACTCCTGTATGCTGAATGTGAACCAGAGCCACAAAGGTCCCTGGAAATGTCATGGTGCTTCAACAGAAGTCAGTGAGAGCAAATGACTGATGACTGAGGCCTTCTTGGGTCTTAGCGAATACAAGATGCAACGCAGAGCCTTTTGTGGATGGGGCCCCCATTGCTTCTAAATTTCCCACCAGCCTGTAAGAATGGGGCTGGAGTTGAATTTCAAGTGATCTGTAGATTATAAACAAATGTGATAGTTCTTGCATCTTCTGTGTTATGGCTTTTGACATACAAGTTCACAAACTGACCAAGAAATTAGAGGGAATTATTAATTCTTGTCTTGAACAACAGGGTGCTACTGTGCTGATGATCTTAGGTCAGGTAGGCTCACAAATACATAATAGCAATCTTCACTTCCTTTCGTTGTCCTTTACTTGCAATGAGTAATGAAGTATACAATTTAAACTTTAGAAAAAGCATTGCAATTTCACCATCCAAACATAGAAACTATTTTAATTAAATATATCCTTCTAGTCTATGTACTTATATATGAACAAGCAGAAATGTTGGAAGTTCAAACTTTTCTGCTCTTGGCAGAGTGTCCTGTGGGGTGGCTGGCCCATGTTGCTGATGGCTGTCTTTATTGCCAAGGGTGGGAAGTGTATTTGTATGATTTCAAGACTTGTCACTGCTGAGTTCATTTGAAGATTTTCTCATGCATTAGGAGAGCAGAGTTTCGGCTTGAATCTTGGCTGCAGTTCTGCAAGTTTAGGCCTGTCTGAGCTTGCCCAGGGAATTGGTGAAACCAGCCTATTTCGTTGGGGCCTACACAGCCTGTGGGAAAGAACTTCAGCTTCATCTCCTGCTTGGGCTACGAGGCATTGTTGAGTACAGTGTGAGACACTCTGACAGATGTCAAACTGAAGAGGCTCTCTAGAGTCTTACAAGGGGGAACTCATTTTAAATGTGGTGGGAGGGAGTACAATGAGCTCTCCAATAACATGCCCTTCATCATCAGAAGAAAAAACAAGATTCTTAGTCCAGCTTTATGACCCTCACTCCCATCTGTTTCCAGCCCAGTGCCCTAGACTAATGTCTGTGTGCTAAGTGAAGGCCATAAGTAAAAACTAAGGGTGTTCACTGAACACTCGATACAACACTAAGTCACACATGCACACACACTGCACTATTTTCCACCCCTCATACTGCAAGGTCCCAAGGGAAGAGAGCTAACCCCTGATTTGCCACAGATCAAGCTTTGTTGTTGTGAACATTCAGGAAATGCATGGAGTGTACTCCTCTGCGGTCAGTGGAGTCTGAGTAGCAGCAGGGTTTGCTGAAGAATGAGATGCTTGGAGGACACTAGGAGAGACTTGGAGCAGAATGTGGTGTCCACAAGGCAGTAGAAGCATTAGTAAAGCTAGACTTACACAAGTCAGTTCCTGCCCGAGGACCCTCAGAAATGCAAAAGGGGACATCTTGGGGGCTGAGCACCAGCATATATGTATACAGGGGAAATAAACCCTGAAATCTGGGTCATCTTCACACAACCCTGAATGTACTTCAGGCAAGGGAGACTAAGGAAATTTGTTTTGTACTAGTGTTCGCCTGGTCCCCTCAGAGCTGCATGCAGGCTCACAAACCTATGGATGAAGGAAGCTGCTAGACTTAACTACTATCTGGTCAGAAGGGTCAGGCCTTCTTGGGTTTCCACAGTGTTCCTGGCTTTATAACTGTTGACTTGATGTTTTTCCTTCATTTTTATTCAGCACATATTCATTAAGTACATCCCAACAATAATGAGCGAAACAAGCCTCAATCCAGTTCTTACACAGCTCATAGCCTGTTGTGTAAGATGGACAAGGAAATTCAGTCATTTGTTCAACAGTTTTTATTAACTACCTACAATATGCTAGGTGCCATGCAGGTTTTTAGCATAATCATGATCAAATACATAAGGATATCATCCTCAAAGAGTACATTGTAGGGGGAGACACATAATAAATACATGAATATGCAACTGAACAGGATAAGGACAGATTCTGTTAAGGACTAGGAAGGGAACAAGTGTGTTGATGGGATGAACAACAGGAAGGGAATTGGGGGGTTACCCTGAGCAAGGTTCTTAGGCAAGGCCTCATTGAAAAGACCTCAAAATGAAAAAGATGGAAAAGGGCCAACCACTGAAGGTCTGTGGAGAAGTGTCCTAGCCAGAAGCAGCAACAAAGGGTCTTCACTGTGTCCCAGGATGTGAGAGAAGACTAGAGAACTACTTTACTGAGCAGGGTAAGAGTGACGTGAGATGAGTTTGGGAATCAGAAAGGGCCTAGCCATGCAAGGCCTTGGAGACTTGGGGAAGGGGCACAACTTCTCATCTAAGTTACTAGGACAGCTATGAATGGTTGTAAGCAGCGGCATGTCATAATCTGAGAAACTACCATCACTTTGGGTGAGATTTTCCCTTCCCATTTCTAACAGCACCCTCCTCCATTCTCAGGGGAGTTAAGAAGTTCCTTGTATCTAGTGCTGAGAAAAGATTAAGCAGCACCGCTCAGTAGCATACCGCGAAACTCAATCTTCACGCCAATGGATGACATCTCTGCATTGGCTCAAATATTTCAACTCCTGCCTGCTCCAGGTGACATGTGATAGGACACTTTTTAAAACAGATTTATTATTCCAAGGGCAGAGTGACAGGGAGGCAGGGAGTGATGAAGAGAGAGGAAGAGGGAGAGAGAGACAGAGTGATTTCTTCTGTCTGCTAGTTCATTCCATAAATGGCCTCAATGGCCTAGGCTGAGCCAAGCTGAACCCAGGAGCCTGAAACTCCAAAGGTCTCTCACATGGGTGGCAGGGACTCATGAACTTGGTTCATCTTGTTGCTCTCCTGGCACATTATCAAGGATCTGGGTCAAAAGCAGAGCAGCCAGGACTCAAAACAGCACTCCAACGTGGGATGCCAGTATCACAGGTGGTAGCTTAACTTGCTGTGGCACAGTGTCAGTCCCCATGGAACATATCTTGAGATACTGGTGGCTTTAGTCCCCTCCTATCGTCCAGTCTCTCAAATAAAATTTTTTTAAAGTGTAGATAGCAAATAAGCACTTGAAAAGATATTTGCTATCATTAATCTTTTAGATTAATTAATCTTTCCTCAAGATCTACAGTCAGGTGTAAAGAGGGGACCTAAGTTAGCTTGGCCCCTCTGAAAACCACTGAAGACTTGAAGAATAACTGAGGAACTGACGGGGAGAATTATGCCAGGTAGGGACCAGATCATCTGGAGCCTCACAGACTGAATTAAGGATGTTGGGTTTATTTTTAAAACAGGAAACCACTGAAGACTGTGACATTCTGATTTATACTTTCAAAGGATCATCTGAAGGAGGATAAGAGCAAACACAAAGATACAGATTGGGAAACCATTGTTGTCCTTGTAAAGAACAGATTATGATGGCTTCCACAGAGTAATGACAGACAAACAGGAGAAATGTAAATGGGGTCACCAAATATATGAAAGAAATCAATTAAAAGAAAGCATAAATGTGGAAACAAAAAGAGGAAAGATTTTGAAGATGGTATTAACATCAGGACCAAAGGAATGTTTTGCATCATTTCATTTTGCATTATTTTTATCTGGTGTGATAGCGGTCTGGTATATTCTTGTACCCTGCACGACATCTGCACATCATATATCCATTACCTAATAAATATTATTAGGGATAGTCAGTTCTCAGAGGCTAGACTGATTCCATTAGTCTCCCCAGACACATTTTGTTATAGACTGGACTGTGTTTTCTCAAAATTCATATGTGGAAGCTCTAGACCTCAATGTGACTGCATTTGGAAATATAGTCGGTAAGAAGGTAATTAAGAGTAAATGAAGTCCCAACGCTGGGGCCCTAATCCAATAGGACCATGAGAAGAAAGTGGCACTGGAGATTCTTCCTTTCCACTGTCCCACAGGAGAGGAAAACAAACAAGCAAAAGGTCATGCAAGGACACTGAGAGCAAATGCCACGGCCAAGTTGCAGAAAGAGGCCTCACCAGTTGCCAGCCCTGCTGCTGCTGCTGTGATCTTGACTTTCCAGCCTCCAGAACTGCTGTGAGAAAATAAATGTCTGTTGTTTAAGCCACCTAGTCCGTGATACCCTGTTCTGGCAGCTAGAGCTGATATAAACCTGCATCCTGGATATACATCTCTTCTTTCCATGTTCATTTGGTTCCTCTGAAATTTTGATCAGCTTAGGTAAATCAAGAAGCAATACTATTGTAGCTCTTCACAGTGTACATCATAGAAAAGCATTTTACATGTTTATTTTCCCTCTCTCTTTATTGTTTGAATTTCAGTTCTCTCCAGATCAGTAACCTGGGTCATGGTGAATGCAGATACAGTACAATGGTGGGAACTATGTAGTTAGAATACTTATTCCAATCACGGGACAGCTTATTCCAATTAAATCCCATTTCTGCATTCTAAAGATTTAGGCAGACACATTTTCATTATTAGCTACTCTGAACTATCTAGGCCAATCCTGAGAGACTGACTGTCAAATCCATTACTATGAAATGTATCAAAAATTATTCTTACCCATCATAGAGAAGTAACGTTTACGTGAAATCTGGGACTATTCTTGAAAGAACTGTATCTGGATTTCTAGCAGAAGGACTTACCTCTGATAAGTTTCCACTTTGGATTCATGACTGAGAATGTTTTCAAAAATCTCCCCAAGATTAGAAGACAAAGATCATTCACGCAGGTAATCAAAAACTCAAGTCTATTTTGAAACCTCTGCCAAGTCTTAAGATTTTATTAGTGGGAGCTGGCATTGTAGTGCAGCAGCTATAAGCCTCCGCCTGTGATGCCAACACCCCATATATGCGACAGCCATAGTCCAAGCTACTCCACTTCTCATCCACTTCCCTGCTGATGGTTTAGGAAAACAGCAAAAGATGACACAAGTGCTTGTGTCCCATTACCCATATGAGAGACCTGGATGAAGTTCCTGGCTCCTGGCTTCAGCCTGGCTCAGCCTAGGCCTTTTCAGCCACCTGGGGAGTGAACCAGTGGATGGCAGGCTTTTTTTCTCTTTCTCCCTGTATGTAACTCCGACTTTTCAAATAAATAAATCTTTTAAAAAAGATTTTATTAATCTCATTGTGCTAGCATGGCATAGTTTTTCATTCTTTTGCTTTTATCCATTTGTATCTTCATGCTTTTTTTTTTTTTAAGAAAAAAAACAGAGTTACAGAGGCATAGAGAGAGAGAGAGAGAGAGAGAGAGAGAGCGTGGTCTTCCATCTGCTGGTTCACTCCCCAAATGGCCACATTTGCTGGAACTGGGCAGAACTGAATCCAGGAGCCAGGAGCTTCTTCTCCCAAGTGGGTACAGGGGTCCAAGGACTTGGGCCATCTGTTGCTGCTTTCCCAGGCCATTAGCAGACATCTGATCAAAAGTGAAGCAGCCAGGACTCGAATCCCTATCCATATGGGATGCCTGCACTGCAGGCGGCAGCTTTACCTGCTACACCACAGTGCTGGCCCTGTCTTCATGCTTTCATGTTGGGTTTCTTGTTGACAGTAAAGTGTTGAGGACTTTTTGTTTTTAAATTTCATATGAATATCTTTACCTTTTCAGGGAGTATTTGGTCATCTACATTTAATCTGATAATTGGCATAGTTTGATTTAAATCTACCATTTTGCTAACTTTTTCTATTTTTATGACTTGTTCTTTTTTTTCCCTTTTCAGTATCATTTTAGATTTATTGAATATTTTTCATTTCCTTCTTTCTGTTCCTTTAATATCTAAATCTTTTTGTTTTTATTTTGATTGTTTATTTATTTATTTTTTGTTTTGTGGGGTTGCTTTATGGCTTCTAGCAACACTGTCCAAAAGATACAAGGATACTTCTAAAAGTTTAGAAGAAATTTATCTTGGTGTAAATTGTTTTTGAAATCCATGCAGTTTTTTAATATAAAATTTCCATAAACTTTTTGAAGCCTGTTGTATGAAATGTGAATCATATATAACTTACAACTTTTCTAATAGTCAACCTATCAAAAAAAATTAAAAGGAACCAATGAAATTAATTTGAATACTATCTTTGTTTAAACCAATACCCTCAAATTATTATTATTTCAACCTGTAGCAGTATAAAATGTTAATGACAAATTTCATAATTTTTTCACTGTATATCTTTGAAATCTGGTGTGCTTCATTAGTTTATTATTTGAGAAGCAAAGAGAGAGGACTGTCATCTGTTGGTCCACTCCCCAATGCCTGCAATAGCTAGGGCTGGGCTAGGGCCAAAGCTAGAATCCGGGAACACAATCTAGGCCTCCTACATTGGAGGCAGAAATCTAATCACTTAAGTCACCATCACTATTTCCCACGGTCTGCATTAAATGGAAGTTGGAATCAGGACCAGAGCCGGTTATCACATCCAGGCACTCCAAAGTGTGAATGTCTTGTCTTGCTGCTGCTGCTGCTTCTTTTTTGGTAGCTGTAGGGTTTTTTTTTATTTAATAAATGTGAATTTACAAAGTGCAATTTTTGCATTGTTGTGGCTCCCCCCCAAACTCACTCCCTCCCGTGGCCCTCCCCTCTCCCACTCCCTCTCCCATCCCACCCTTCATTGAGTTTCATTTTCCAATTACCTTCATATACAGAAGATCAACTTAGTATATACTAAGTAAGGATTTCAACAGGCTGCACTCACACAACCACACAAGGTAAAAGGTATTGTTCAACTAGTAGTTTAACTTGCTTCTTAACCACTAGTCCAAATGTCTGCTCCTGGCAAGGATTTTATACTTACAGCACATTTCATTTTGGACTAGTTTCATTTTAAGTGTTCAAGGGATACCATGTGGCTACCTGGTACCATAATAGAGAGTGGAAGCTTATAAAATGCATCTTTAACTTATTATAAGTAATGTTATTCCATTTACATATACCAGGGAAAAAATTAAGCAGTATATTTCAATTTTCCTCCTCCCAGTACTAGTGCTATTGTTGCCAAGTTTTGCTTTTGTGTATGTTACAAATATGAAAATTTTTTGGCCTTAGTTGTAGAGGTATTTTTAAAAGCTAAAAGGTTTTTTTATATATATCCACATATTTACCATTTCCAGTGTTCATTTTTTAATATAGATTCATAAATTTTCTTTTTTTAAAAGGGATTTATTTTTTGAAAGGCAGAGTTATAGAAAAGAGAGGGAGAGAGAGGCAAAGCAGGGATGGTATGGGGAGAAGTCTTCTATCCACTGGTTCACTCCCCAAATGGCCATAACGAACTGGGGTGGGCCAGGCTGAAGCCAGGAGTCAGAAGCTTTTTCTGAATCTCTCATGTGAGTGCAAGGGCCCAAGGACTTGGGCCATCCTCCATTGCTTTCCCAGGCACATTAGCAGAGAGCTGAATCAGAAGTGCAGCAGCTGGGACCCGAACCGGCACCCAGATGTGATGCTGGCACCACAGACTGTGTCTTAACCCATTAAGCTACAGCAATGGCCCCAGATTCAGAAATATTCTGCCTGGAGGCCTTTAATATTTCTTGTAGTGCACTTCTACAGATTATGAATTCTCTCATATTTTGTGTCTGAAATATATTTTTTTCTTCATAATAAACACTGTTTATTGGGTTTACAATTCTAAGTTGAAAGACTGTTTTTTCCTTTCAATATTTTCTTAAAGATTTTATTTATTTTATTTGAGAGGTAGAGTTACAGACAGCGAGAGGGAGATGTGGCTTTCCTAGGCCACAGCAGAGAGATGGATTGGAAGTAGGGCAACTGGGACTAGAATTGGCACCCATATAGGATGCCGGCGCCACAGACGGAGGATTAATTTACTGCGTCACGGCGCTGGCCCCTCCTTTCAGTATTTTAAAGATGTTGAACCACTGTTTTTTGGGTTACATTGTTTCTGAGAATTCTGCTACTATCCTAATGATTATTTCACTATATGTAATGTGTCTTTTTTCCTTTGTTGCTTTTTTTTTTCCTTTTATCACCAGTTTTGAACAACTTAATTTAGTGCCTAGTTAAAACTTTCATAAAGCTTTTTATGCTTGGCAACTGTTGAACTACTTCAATGTGTTGGTTTACAGTTTTCAACACATTTGGACAAATTTTGGCCATTTTTATTCAAATACACTCTTTAGTTCTCCCTCACGAAGGAAAACATCCCTTTGAAAACTTCAATCTCAGGGCCGGTGCTGAGGAGTAGTAGGCTAAGCCTCTGCCTGTGACACTGGCATTCTATAAGGGCACTGGTTTGTGTTCCAGCTGTTCCTCTTGCGAACCAGCTCTCTTCTTATGGCCTGGGAAAGCAGTGGAAGATGCCCAAGTACTTGGGCCCCTGCACCCATATGGGATACCTGGAAGAAGCTCCTGGCTTCAGATCAGCCTAGCTCTGGTTATTGTGGCCATATGGGGAGTGAACCAGCAGGTGAAAGAACTTTCTGTTTCTTCCTCTCTCTGTAGCTCTACATCTCAAATAAACAAATACAACAACAATAACTCACTGTTGTACTATTTATTTTTATTTTGTTTCTGTTTCAATTTGCATCGATTTTTAAAAGATTTATTGATGTATTTAAAAGGCAGAATTTGCGGCCAGTGCTGTGGCATAGCAGGTAAACCGCCGCCTGCAGTGCCAGTATCCCATATGGATGCCGGTTTGAGTCCTGGCTGCTCCACTTCCAATCCAGCTCTCTGCTATGACCTGGGAAAGCAGAAGATGGCCCAAGTCCTTGGGCCCCTGCACATGCATGGGAGACTCAGAGGAAGCTCCTGGCTCCTGGCTTCGGATTGGCACAGCTCCAGCCATTGTAGCCATCTAAGGAGTGAACCAGTGGATGGAAGACCTCTCTCTCTCTCCCTCAGCCTCTTCTTCTCTCTGTGTGTAACTCCTTTCAAGTAAATAAATAAATCTTTGAAAAAAAACACAGCAGAATTACAGAGTGAAAAACAGGGACAGAGAAGGATACAGTGAAACTGAGAGATCTTCCATGTACTGTTTTACTCCCCCAGACGCCTGTAGCATCCAGGACTGGGCTAGCCTGAAGCCAGGAGGCAAGAATTCCAACTGGGTCTCCCAGGTGGGTGGCAGAAACTCAAGTACTTGGGCCATCATAGGCTGCCTCTCAGGCACATAAGCAGGAAGCTGAGTGGAAAGCAGAGTAGTCAGGACTTGAACCAGCACTCTGCTAACGGATGCCGACAGTGCAAGTAGTGGTTTAACCTACTGCATCACAATGCTGAGCCACATATAGATTTTTAGCTTTGTTTTTGAGTTTAATGATCTTTTGTTTTCCAGAGTCTAACTGGCTCTCACACTTATCCAATGTAGTTTCATTGTAGATATTATACTTTTCATCTCCAGACATTTGTTTTGGGTTTCCTCATATATTTCAGATCTTTTTTTTTTTTTTTTTTTTTTTGATAGGCACACCGGGTTCTATTCCCGGTTGGGGCGCCGGATTCTGTCACATCTTTTCTTAACATGTTTACACTTTCTTCTAATTTCAGAAACATATGGAATACAGTTTTTTTTTTTTTTTTTTTTTTTTTTTTTTTTTTATTTATTTATTTTTTTTTTTTAGACAGGCAGAGTGGACAGTGAGAGAGAGAGACAGAGAGAAAGGTCTTCCTTTGCCGTTGGTTCACCCTCCAATGGCCGCCGCGGCCGGCGCGCTGCGGCCGGCGCACCGCGCTGATCCGATGGCAGGAGCCAGGAGCCAGGTGCTTTTCCTGGTCTCCCATGGGGTGCAGGGCCCAAGCACCTGGGCCATCCTCCACTGCACTCCCTGGCCACAGCAGAGGGCTGGCCTGGAAGAGGGGCAACCGGGACAGAATCCGGCGCCCCGACCGGGACTAGAACCCGGTGTGCCGGCGCCGCTAGGCGGAGGATTAGCCTAGTGAGCCGCGGCGCCGGCCTGGAATACAGTTTTAATTACTATTTTAGTATCCCTGTCTATTCTGTCATTTATGCATTTCTGAATCTTTTTTTTTTTTTTTTTTTTTTTGACAGGCAGAGTGGACAGTGAGAGAGAGAGAGACAGAGAGAAAGGTCTTCCTTTGCCGTTGGTTCACCCTCCAATGGCCGCCACGGCCAGTGCGCTGCGGCCGGCGCACCGCGCTGATCCGATGGCAGGAGCCAGGAGCCAGGTGCTTCTCCTGGTCTCCCATGGGGTGCAGGGCCCAAGCACCTGGGCCATCCTCCACTGCACTCCCTGGCCACAGCAGAGAGCTGGCTTGGAAGGGGGGCAACTGGGACAGAATCCGGCGCCCCGACCGGGACTAGAACCTGGTGTGCCGGCGCCGCTAGGCGGAGGATTAGCCTAGTGAGCCACGGCGCCGGCCTGAATCTGTTTCAATTGAGTGGTCTCTCCACTCTCTCATTTACAGTTATGTTTTCTTGCTTTTAATGCTTGGAAATTCTTTCAAATAGATAGCAGACATTGTAATGGCCTGATTAAATTTTCTTGAATTTCTATAATCCTTTTCCCTCCAAATGTTTTTTCCCTACAAAGGTTTTTTATTTGTTTGTTTGCTTTTAAGCCAAGTGGCAGAGCGACAGAAAGACAGAGTGCTCCCATCTTCTGGTTTCCTCACCAAATATCCACAGTGGCCAGAACTGGGTCAGGCTGAAGCTGAGAGCCAAGAACTCAATCCAGGTCTCACATGTAGATGGCAGGGAATCAAGTACCTTGAGCCATCACCTGCTGCCTCCCCAGGTCTGCGCTGGCAGGAAGCTGCAGCCAGAGCCAGGAGCTAAACCCACACACTAAGACATGGGGTACAGGCATCTTAACCAGGGCCCTAATCCCTAAGCCAAAGGCCACCCCATCTATGATAACCTTGAGCTTTGTTATGGGATGCAGTTAAATCATGTGGAAAACAAGCAGTCTGTCCTTCTGTCCTGTAAGATATGCTCTTAGGCTTTGGAAGGCTGAACCAGCTTAGGCTTTAGTCTGGGGCTAATTTTGCCTCAATAGCAAAGCAATACCAAGAGTCTCTACCTGATACTTTGTAAGAATGAACTATTCCTTACCTTTTTTGAGCTCTAGGGAGTATTCTCCCTAAGCCTTTCCTCTGGCTATAATTTTCTTCTGGCCTTGAGATAGATACTCCCTTATCACACTTCACTGGAGACTTGAGGGGATTTATCCCCTTCAGGCTTCCTGCTGTCTTTTCTTTGACATTCTGTCCTGTGAATGTCAGCTATCTACGTTGACCATACCAGACTTGTAAGCTTTATCTCCTCAACAAAAGCAGAATGCCAGGCAATACCTGGATTCCCCTTACAGCTTGGACATTCTCCTTAGGAAGCTATCTGGGAACAACCTTCAGACTCACTTCTTTGTTTCTCTCCTCAGAAAGATCATCACCCTGATGCCTAATACTTGAGAACTATTGTTTTATTTTTTAGAGTTTGTGTTATTGTTTCCAGAGAATATATATGGACCATATCCCTTCATCTTGGCTGGACCCTATATTTGAGAATTTTATTTTTATGAACCTAATTGATGTTTTATTTTTACCCCATGAATGTCACATTGGTAAATTTATCTTTTTAATTCTCTTACCACATTGTCTTTTTTGCTTTAATTAGCAGTGAAAAATCAATAAGCATTAGTTCTGTATGCTTATCACACAATATCAAGGACAGAATTCTGATGCCTACTGTTAGGGTCAACTTGAAGTCTTCCTGAAGTCATTATGAAATGGTTTTTGAGAACATTGTAGAGCTGCAGAGTTATCTCACATTACCAATGTGGGATGCACATGTTCTTCTCTTGTCCAAAAACCCCATATTTTTTTCTAATGTTAAGATATTCTGGGGCCGGTGCTGTGGCACAGTGGGTTAACGCCCTGGCCTGAAGTGCTGGCATCCCCTATGGGCGACTGTTCTAGTCCCGGCTGCTCCTCTTCAGATCCAGCTTTCTGCTATGGCCTGGGATTGCAGCAGAAGGTGGCTGAAGTCATGGGGGAGACCAGGAAGAAGCTCCTGGCTCCTGGTTTCGGATTGGCACAGCTCCGGCCATTGTAGCCATCTGGGGAGTGAACCATCGGATGGAAGACCTCTCTCCCTCTCTTTGCCTCTCCTCTCTCTGTGTAACTCTGACTTTCAAATAAAATAAATAAATCTTTTTTAAAAAAAGATATACTATATTTATGGCCTTCTCTTTTCTAAATTTAGAAATAACCAAAGCGAGAATTTACCATTTACTCTATGACTTGTTCTCATGTGAACTTATATTGGTATCCAGAGATCTTTGCTTTCCAACAATCCAATAATCTATCTCAGAATTGGGCTAAAGTCTACATCAACATAATATAGATCTATTGCTTCCAAATTCTACCTTTTATAAAAGTAACATTTTTTCCATTTTTGGTTGTCTATCATTGCTCTTGTTTTTTAATTACTTTTCAGAGGTTGCCAACAATGCATCTGGCATAATATTTATAAATTTTTACAATGCTGTTCAGTTTTTCCAGTGTATTTTAGAGTATTACCCAGCTAGGTGAGATCCTTCTTTATGGCAGAGACTGAAAACATACGAATAATTTTTTTAAAAAATCCTGTGTCAGAAAATTTGAATGAATATCAAATGTTTGGGGCCGGCACCGCAGCTCACTAGGCTAATCCTCTGCCCGTGGCGTTGGCACTCCGGGTTCTAGTCCCGGTTGGGGTGCAGGATTCTGTCCCGGTTGCCCCTCTTCCAGTCCAGCTCTCTGCTGTGGCCAGGGAGTGCAGTGGAGGATGGCCCAAGTGCTTGGGCCCTGCACCCGCATGGGAAACCAGGAGAAGCACCTGGCTCCTGGCTTCAGATTGGCGCAGCTCACCGGCCCTAGCGGCCATTTGGGGGGTTAACCAACGGAAAAAGGAAGACCTTTCTGTCTCTCTCTCTCTAACTCTGCCTGTCCAAAAAAAAAAAAAAAGTGTGTGGCCTTTCACATATATGGTCTGAGCTAACAGTTTCAATCATATAATCATATTTGTTTTCAAGATTGTTTGAATATTAGTCATGATGGAGAAAAATAGGAGTTGTGATTGCTATTTTTCTTCTGTCATTTGTTATCATAATCTATTGCCCAAATTACTAAATAATACTTGATACCCAAGTGGTAGCCGCAACCAGTTAGTGCTCTTCATTGGTCAGACCATAATCAATGCTACCACTGCTTTTTCTTCATAACCTATTAAGTATTTTGTTAGTGCTCCCAGGAGTTTTTTTTTTTTTTTC
Organism: Oryctolagus cuniculus; assembly: GCF_051225735.1. Classification (NCBI taxonomy): domain Eukaryota; kingdom Metazoa; phylum Chordata; class Mammalia; order Lagomorpha; family Leporidae; genus Oryctolagus; species Oryctolagus cuniculus. The sequence goes on along the minus strand of NC_142871.1, from coordinate 92,329,098 downwards.
TTCTTTTGGTGGGAGAGGGGCTTTTGAGCATCACTATCTGTTCTGTGATAACTTTCCTGACAGTACCCAACAGGCTTTCATTCTTATAGGTTCACAGAATTCTAAGTATACCCAAATCAGCATGCACTAATAATTCTTTATCCCAGAACACACTATCGTAAAGTATCACACAACTCATTACAAAAACCAGATGTATTACTATCATAAATTTAACCTATGCACACACACAAAATAAACCCAAGTGTAGTAAACAGTCTCTAAAATAAAAATTTGGAGCAGAATGAGATAATGCAACAATGATATTAACTAATGAAGAAAAAAACACAGAAAATTGTAAAGATTGGCAAGAAAGTAATGATGGGAAAGTTATATGGTCCAAATTTTTGTGTGTCAAAAATCTGAAACTCTCCATCTTAAAATAAAGTCATAATCTTTTCTGCCTAATCATATTGTTTCGTGGGAAACTAGGCTCTGAAAAAAAGTTTACATTGTCAGGATGAAGTTGGTTTTAGGCCTAAAGAGAATTGTGGTGCAGGAACTATACAAATATGTCGCCAGAAATAGAATTTTCAAATATTGTAATGGTTCTAAGCATCAGTATTTAGCTAACATTTATCATGTGCCTACAGCATACCAGGCACTGCTTTAAGGACTAAGGATATAGTAATGAACAAAACAAACAAAAGTTCCAGTTCTTACAAGTTTGCATTATAGTAGGGTAAGGCATAGAGTCAGGGGAAAAAAAAAAAAAAGCAAAAAGAAATAGGCCAGATATATAAAGTTTTAGTTTTGTCTAGATTACCACCACTAACTTGATAATTTTCAATTTCTATTAACATAAGTGAAATCAAATTTTCATGTTTTTTAAAGATTTTTTTCTATTTGAAAGGCAGAGTTACAAAGACAGGAGAAGAGACAGAGAGAAGGAGAGAGAGAGATCTTTCATCCACTGGTTCACTCCCCAGAAGGCTGTAATGACTGGGGCTGGGCCAGTCCTTAGCTAGGAACCCTGAGTTTTTGTCTCCCACGTGGGTACAGGGGCCCTGGTACTTGGGCTGTCTTTGGCTGCTTTCCCAGGTGCATTAGCAGGGAGCTGGATTGAAAGCGGAGCAGCCAGGTCTTGAACCAGTGAGCATACAGGATGCCACCATTGTAACTGGAGGCTTAACGTGCTATGCCACAATGCCAGCCCCCAAATTTTCATTTTTTAAAAATTTTGGAATATTTTATTTATAAAAATTGTAAATGTAGTACATAGAGTTGTTGTAGAATTCTCAATTTTCCTAGTGTGAAGAACTTATACTACCATGGTATACTTTCAAGACTAAGAAACTAACACAGGTACATTACCATTAACTGAATCCAAGACTTTATATGGATTTCAGCAGTTTTTTTCCTTCATGTTCTCCTTCTGTTCCAGGATTCAGTCCATGATACCAAAGTGCATTTAGCCATCTTGTGTGCTTGCTGTCTTCTGGTCTGTGATAGGGTGACATTAATTTTAATAATATATTCAACTCAATATAACAAAAATATCACTTCAACTTGTAAATAATATTTGAGACATTATCAATAATATGTTAAATTATTTTTTCACACTAAGTTTTCAAAATTAAGGGGGTATTTTATACTTACATAGACATAAAAGTATAGATTGATCTATAGATAGTATAGATATATAGTATATATACTATATATACTATAGTATATAGTATAGATCAATCTATACTTATATGTCTAAGATCAATCTATACTTATATGGCTATATAAGTATTTTATTTATTTTTTATTTTGTATACTTATATGTCTATATAAGTATTTTATTTATTTTTTGTTTTATTTACTTATATGTCTATATAAGTATTTATTTTATTTTTTTAACCATGCCAAACACTCAACTTTATTCGCTTTATTTATATATTTAACAATTCTAAAGTATTTACTTCTTGCTTTGACAAAAAAATGAAAAATATAGGAGCACTGACTGACTCCTCTTTAGGAGAAAAAGGGTTATATGTACAGCTATGGAGATTTACAGTTCTTCCATTACATACAAAGAAAAATATTAATAAAAAAGTGCTTCATTGATCCAAAAAGGGCTAAGAGCTGCAAGCATTTATTCACACTGTACATCAGACCCAAGCAACCCGTATCGTAACCTCTTGGCATCTGTCACGTAACCAGACCACACAGAGCGTGAAGAGAAGCTACACCCCAGCTCCCTCAGCTCAGATGCTGAGCTACCTGCTGCTGCGAGCCGTCCGAGCCCTGCGCGAGGGCTCTGGGCAGACAGCGCCGGAGAAGGCTTCCGGGCCACACCCTAACCACATGGGCACCCAAGTGCCACCTTTCTGAGACGCAACTTGCCCCCGGCCAGGGAACTACTTCCCAAGGGCAAGTGAGTACGGACTACGGGGTTTCCTTGGCCTCAGCTCCGCCCCTTGCCGGTCTGCCCTGTCATCCTTTAGCAGCTTTCAGCAGAGCCAGACACGGCCCCGCCCCTGGAATAGGCAGGCACAAACATAAAATACTATAGTAATTTATATATATAAAATATATATATTTATATAAATACATATATATGTAATATAGACATATAAGTATAGATTGATCTATAGATAGTATAGATATATAGTATATATACTATATAGTATAGTATATAGTATAGATCAATCTATACTTATATGTCTAAGATCAATCTATAGTTATATATCTATATAAGTATAAAATAATATAGACATATCTAAATAGACATTTTCATTGGAAGTACTTGATCTGTATGTAGATCTTACAAAATTTACAGATGAAAACAGATTCACATAAATTGTTCAAAGAATATTTGTCTTCCAGTAAGTATACTAAATATCACTTTTAAGGTTATAATTAATTTAAAAAGTCAATTCCTTGTTTACATTAGATATATTCAAGTATTTAATCGCTGTGTGTTGCTAACATCTATCATATTGAACCCCGTAGCACTAGACCACGGTAAGGATTTTGGGTTTTTAGTCTAAGCTGGAAAGGAATCACTGAAATGTTTTCAGTAAAGGAGCGACATGATCTGATTTAATATTACTCTGCTGTGCTGGACAACAAATTGAGATGAGTCAAGGGCAGAAGCAGGGAGACCAGCCCGGAGGCTGCTGGAGGAATCCAGGCGAGATGTGAAGGTTGCCTTGGAATAAGGTGGTAACAGGAAGTGAACAGAAGTGGGACTGCAGGAGCTTCCTGTGACAGAGCTTTCAATCTGCTCATGGACTGAATGTGGGGTTAGGGGTGACTTACGGTTTGGGGCCTTAAAACTGGAGACAATGAGCATTTCAGTTATTTTTTTGTTTTGTTTTGTTTTGTTTTGTTTTTAGATAAACTTATTTATTTTGAAAGAGAGAGAGGGAGAGCTAGACAAAGAGACAGAGTTATCTCCATCTGCTGGTTGACTCCCCAGATGGCTTCAATAGCCAGGACTGTGTCACGTCAAAGCCAAGAGCCAGAAGCACCATCCAAGTCTCTTACATAGGTGGTGGGGGCCCAAACACTTGGACAATTTTCTCCTGCTTTTCCCAGACCATTAGCAGGGAGCTGATTGGGAAGTGGAGTAGCTGGTCCATGATCTGGCATGATATGGGATGTTGGTGCCACCTGCCATGCCACAACGTGGGGCCTCATCAATTTTGGTTATTTTAAGATGCCTTTGAAGCATTTAGGTAGAGATGTTAGGTAAGCAATGGCTATTTCAGTATGAAGTTCAGGAAGGAGCTCAGCTGGTGATACACATTTGGGAGTCATCACATATAGACGGCATTTAAATATGTAAAGCTGAGATAATCAGGGGCCTGCAATGCTGGCATCCTATGCTTGCTAATGGCCTGGGAAAAGCAGCAGAAAACCGCCCAGGTGCTTGGGCCCCTGCATCTACGTGGGAGACCTGTATGAAACTCTTGGCTGCGGCTTGGCCCAGTCTTGAGGGTTGAGGCCACTTGGGGAGTGAACCAGAAGATGGAAGATTTTTCTGTCTGTCTCTCCCTTTCTGTCTGTAACTCTTTGAAATACATTGTTTATGTTGCTTAATCTTCAAACAAAAACAACAACGAAAAAACCCTGAGATCATGGAAACAGTGAGTCTAAGGGAAGAAATGTTAAGAGCGAAATTACTCAGCAGCAGCATTTTCAGGAAAAAAGCTTTGAGATTAACTGCCAAAGACATCAACAAGAATTGGTAGAATAGTAAACTACTTTCCGGCATAAAGCAGCACTAGACCCAAACAGTGCAAAGGTGGTGATCAGTGAACTAGGGTACTGCAAATCATTTTCTCCACTGACCCAAAAGTACATAGCTAGCAGATACGGAAAACGGATTTGCGATGAAGGGCGGTCACGCTGGCGGAGTGGCTAGCCAGGCTGGGAACGAGCGTGTTCTAAGAACGGTTGTGCAACTTCAATGATAACAGCAGTTGTTTCCTACACAGCACAAAGACAACCAACCTGTGTTACCCTAGAGCAGGAACCCTAACGCGAGCACAACAGAACCATCTCCCCTGCTTCCACTGGTGAAAGTGTTGCCCTGGACCACAACGCCACTTAGCAGGACCCTGCCCCAGTGAAGATTACTGGGTAGGCGTTTTTACCCAGAGGACCCAGGGGCAGATTCGGAGGGGATGGGCGCTGATAAGGCGAGTACAGGCAGGGCAATCGCGACCGCCGTGTCAGTTCTGTTCAGAATTTGGACAAAGGGGAGGGAGGGTCTTGGCTTGAAGACGAGCAGGGAGTTGCTGAAGGGTCGAGCAGTAAACGAAGCTCAAAGGCAAGCAGCACCGGGATTCTGGAGCTAGCTGCAGGCCCGAACGCAGCGCCGTGGACAGATTTCCATACTCTCCCTAAGCTCGGCAATGAGGAGCTCGGGAGACAAAGGGCTGGGGGTAGCATTTAGGGTGAAAGGCCGACCGCGGCGCACGCTTCGGGTCCTGAGGCTGGGAGTAGCCGTCCCCGCCCCTTTATTTCCTCTCACCGGGTAACTCCGCCCCGGAGTAGCTATCTCCCTCGCGCTCCGCAAAAAAATTCAGCCTGGTAAAACCGTAAGGTGCACAAAACCGGCTGAATGGCGCCCGGGGAACGCCTGCCAAACACAGTTACAACAACCCCCTACTCGCCCCGGCTGGGCTCAGGCCCCGCGTAGGTGGCGCAGGCGCACAAGACCCGGAATCCACGGAGCTCGCAGCCGGACGCAGGGCAAGGGAAGAGGCGGTGCCGAAGCACGGAAACCAATCACAACGGAAGCCGCCACGTGACTCGCGTTGGCCAATAGGAGGACGCGGCGACGACGGCGCGGAAATTCAAACGTGTTTGCGCAGAGAGATTTGGGTTCCATCTTTTCTTTGCAGCGCCCTTCTGGGAGTGAGTTCTGCCTCGCGGCCGCACCTAGGAACGGCGGTAGCCGGTGTGTGGACTCTTAGCATCTCTGGTCGGTGAGGTGTCGGGGCGAGGCAGGTGCGTCTCAGAACTGGGTGGATGACGAAGGGCGCGGCTGAACCAGCTGGAGGGGGAGGGGAAGTCTCGTCGCCAGCGTAGGTCTGGGTGGGGGTGATGTGGAAGATGTTATTGAGGAAGTAAGAAGTGGGTGTGGACCTCCGAAAAGAGGGCACAACGGAGCAGCCGCGTACGAGGTGGGATCCTCAAAGTCCGCCCCTCTCGTACTTGGTGGGTTAGAACTGTCAGCAAGTGGGGGTGTGTTCTGACAGTTACCGTCCACTCGGGATTTCAGAGGCGGAGTGAGATCTTGCTGCCCACTTTCTCGTCCCATTTCGTGGTTAAACTCGAGAACGAGGCGTGCTGACAGCGGTGACCCTGGTTACCAGGTTTATGTTTGAAAAATCACAAAAGCGACGGACAGGAAGACTGCACTTTGTTGCCCACATACCAACATGGAGTTTAGAAAATCCTTAGCACTGTAGGAAACAGTACATTGTTATTAGAACGACTGGGTAGTGAATCACGATTCCCTGCGTGCAAGAACAAACCTGCTGAATCCCAAGTACCGATAAAAGCCTGTGATGTTGTCCATATTCTACTTTGAAAAAAAAGTGAGGATTTACTCAAGGAAAGCAGGTGAATAAAGGAGTGGTAATTCTCATTACCAAAAGGATTCTTTATGTTTCTCGGCCACTGCGAGAAGCCAAGCACAGCATCAATTTTTTAAAAAAATGACTTAAATTTTCAGATGACCCAGAGAAAATAATTTTGTAAAAGAAAAAGAGTGACAGTTGATTCCATAATGGAGAAAGTGAGGGATATAAAAAATAAATTTAATTGCGAAGACCTTACTCTTGAACTCAGCTTGAATGAAGTCTCTGCTTATACTAAAGCAAGGCACTCAAGTGCATAGAAGAAAATTTTCAAAGGGAATGTTTTTATTTTATTTTATTTTTTGACAGAGTGGACAGTGAGAGAGAGAGAGACAGAGAGAAAGGTCTTCCTTTTGCCATTGGTTCACCTTACAATGACCGCCGCGGCTGCGCACCGCGCTGATCCAATGGCAGGAGCCAGGTACTTTTCCTGGTCTCCCATGTGGGTGCAGGGCCCAAGCACCTGGGCCATCCTCCACTGCACTCCCTGGCCACAGCAGAGAGCTGGCCTGGAAGAGGGGCAACCGGGACAGAATCCGGCGCCCGGACCGGGACTAGAACCCGGTGTGCCGGCGCCGCAAGGTGGAGGATTAGCCTAGTGAGCCGTGGCGCCGGCGGGAATGTAATTTTTGTGTTGTGCAGTGACTTCCAGCGTGTACCTGCATTGAGGTTGTATTGGGAAGAAATGATTGAACCCTCTTGAAACCTTGGCAAATTACAAAGATGTGTCCATTGTTTTTGTGCACATAGCTGCACTAATACTACCCTAATAATACCTGCACTTAGGTCTGTTCATAAAACTAATGCTTTATGTCCTCTTTTGGGTTCTAAAGGGCTAATTGGGAGTTGATTCTTCTTTTCTTCCTTTGCTGCTAGTAAATCTAGAAGCTATTAATTGTTTTTTTTTTTTTCCTTAGAAATGGAGGCTGAGGAGTTAAGTGGCAAAGAATTGACAATTGATTCCATAATGACCAAAGTAAGAGATATAAAAAATAAATTTAAAAATGAAGACTTAACGGATGAGCTAAGCTTGAATAAAATCTCTGCTGATACTACAGGTGAGGTTTTTTTTTCTTTCAAAAAGTCATAACTATTTATTGAGTGTTCTCTAAGGTAAAGGAATGAAGTATTTAAACCACTGAGTGTTAAGGTAAAGCAGTTTTCTCAGTAAGTGATGCTCGCATCAGAGAACACTTTATTTTAACCATTTTGTGTGGGAGTATTCCACAGTTTTCTGCTTTCTATAAAATAGATGCCTAAGATCATTTATTAGAGTGTGCTTGAGGTACTTCTCTTATCTCTTCCAATATTGTCAGGTACTTCTGCTGATAGGCCTGCCATTAAGATATACCATCTTTGCATTTCCTTTTCTTTGATGTTAAATTTATAAATAAAGTTAACATTAAGCACTCAGTTTTTGATTTGGAGAACCCTGTTAGTCCCATCAACCTGCTGAGGTGGGTGTGTCCCCTGTCTTGCTTCCCAGTTCTCTTTTTCTCTGTGCTACTAAACACTTGATATACTGTTTGCTCAGGTGTTCATTGTCTTTCTCCTCTGTTAGAGTGTGAGCTCCATGAGATCAGGGTTTCTAATCTCTTTTGTTATATTCACAAAAATTAGAACAGTGCCTGGCATGTAGTAGACACTTAAATGTTGAGTGATAAATGAAAGAAAGTGCTCCAAATTTAATGCCATCGATATGTGAAAAGTAGTGGCTCTGAAGTCTGATTCTTAATATTTCAATTTGATGTGGTCATTTGAATCGTGGCCTTTGGATAAGTTTATCTTGTCTATACTAACATTTGAATGGCCAAGGGATTAAAAATAAATGGAAGAAACTATGACTATGATTTAGTCATAGTGGTAGACTAGGTTCACTTTGGGATAACCTAGAAAATTAGAATTTTATGTCAAGCAAAGTCTTAACAGAATATCACCGTACTTTATTATGTGTAGCATTAACAAAGTTGTGCACCAAGGTATTTAAGTACTTGCTTAAAGATTTATCATTAGGGGCCAGTGCTGTGTTATAGTAGATTAAGCCTCTGCCTGCATCGCCAGCATCCCACATGGGCATTGGGTTGAGTCTCAGGTGCTCCACTTCTGATCCAGCGTCCTACTAACACGCCTGCAAAGGCAGCGGAAGATAGCCCAAGTGCTTGGGCCCCTGCATCCACAAGAGAGACCCAGAAGCAGCTCCGGGCCTTGGATCAGCCCAGCTCCAGCTGTTGCCACCATTTGAGGGGTGAACCAGCAGTTGGAAGACCTTTATCTCTGTCTCTCCCTCTCTCTGTCTGTAACTCTGCCTCTCAAATAAATAAACATTAAAAAAAAAAAAAAAGGTTTATCATTAGCTCACTCAAAACTAAACACCAAGCCAGGGAGCATTATGACGCAGACCGAGTTAAGCCACTGCTTGGGACACCTGTATCCCATACTGGAGTGTGGGATTGAGTCCTGGCTGCTCTGCTAATACTCACTCCTGGGAAGCAGCAGATTATGACTCAAGTACTTCAGTCCCTGCCACCCATGTGGGAGACCTGGATGGAGTTTCTGGCTCCTGGCTTCAGCCTGGCCCGGCCCTGGCTGCTGAGGCCATATGATGAGTAAACCAGCAGAAGGAAGATCTCTGTCTCTCTCTGTCACTCTTTCAAATAAATAAATAAATAAATAAATAAATCTTTACAAGAAACTTGTGGACACGTAGCATTATATTGATAGTTTTGAGGAAGATGTATGTTAAATATTGAGGAAGGCTCAAAACTGCTTAAAATCAGTTTCTTTCTTGATGAGAATTGATTGTGTTACATGTGAGTGCATCATATGAATACTAATATGATCTTTGTATGTTTAACACAAATGCTGCATGTGTTAAACAGAATAATGAATTATTCAGAGGCATAAAGAATACATCTGCAAAGCCAAACAGGGCAAATGTATTTTATAGACATTTCACAGACTAAATTTGTGAGGAAGGCAGTAGATGATGAAACTGGAACATTAAGATGAAATTAGACCACATTAAATTTGAAGTGAATAAACACAGTTGGGAACTTACTGTTTTGGTAGAAAGCAAAAATAGGTTTTTGGTTTTTTGTTTTGCAAAAGTAAAGATTTAGGCTTTATTGAAGGTAATTGAAGTTGATAAGAAGGAATAATAGTTTCTCTGGGAGATCTGATTTTAATAATGCTGAGTAATGGTGAAAATATCCTGAGTAGGAGTCTTACATTTTTAAAACAACTAACACTGAAAAAAAATAAGAAGTACATGACTGTGCAAATCATATTTGAAGATTATTCTTGCTATTTCTGTAGGCTAGGGTTTCACAGAGAAAAAACTGACCTGTATAAGAAATCCTATACATTCAGAAGGCCTAGATCAGCACAGGTATGGGTTTGTAGAATCAAGAAATTAGCGTGTGTCTATGTGGATAAGTTAGAGAAGAAAATGAGCATATTGGTTGCTTATGGTTTTTCTTTTTTTAAGTATATATTTTATTTATTTGAATGGCAGAATAGCAGACAGGAAGAGAAAGAGGTTTTCTACCTGCTGGTTCACTCCCCAAATAGTCACAATGACCTGAATTGGGCCAGGTTGAAGTCAGGAGCCAGGAACTCGATCCAGGTCTCTCATGTGGGTGGAAGGGGCCCAAGTACTTGAGCCATCTTCTGCTGCTTTCCCAGGCACATTAACAGGGAGCTGCATCAGAAACGGAGCAGGCGGGACTCAAAACTTGATAAGGCATGGCAGTGCCAGCCCCTCGATTGCTTTTCTTTTATAAACCTGGTTTTGTGAGGGATAAGGAGGTGATGTTGAAAGGGTGCAATTATAAAGAAGGTTATATTAGAACTGGGGTAATAAGTTTCTTAATTCTTAATGAATTTTCCAAGAAAGTTGGTTCAGGTGGTTTTGTGAGAGACTTAGGTTTTTAGGATATTTAGGATGCTAAAATTATAATTATGCTGCTATAACAGAATTTTCTTATACTACATATAGTTTTTAAGGGCTACTTAAAAAACCCACTTATTTTTCACATTTTTTTACTTTCCTTCAAAATAGTTTTTTGAGTACAATACATTTTCATAAAAGATATATAGTTAATAAGCTGCTTATATTTATATGAATTGCTTAAGATTTTAAAAGTAGCAGAAAAGATTTATGTACTCATATATTGACACTGACAGTATACATGTTTAACTATAATTTGAAGAAAAAATGCAATTTAGTACTTGTTTTATGTTTTTCTTCTGTTGTGATATATTTTGTTTCCTTTATTCAGATAACTCAGGAACTGTTAACCAAATTATGTTGATGGCAAATAATCCAGAGGACTGGTTGAATTTCTTGCTCAAACTAGAGAAAAATAGTGTCCCCCTAAATGATGCTCTTTTAAATAAATTGATTGGTCGTTATAGTCAAGCAATTGAAGCACTTCCTCCAGATAAATATGGCCAAAATGAGAGTTTTGCTCGAATTCAAGTGAGATTTGCTGAATTAAAAGCGTAAGTATTATTAACCAACAACATTGCAAAGAAAGATAAGGAAAACATTTCTGGATTACTTGTGGAAATTTGTATCTTTTGACCAAATGCTTTTGATTATAATTAACAAGGTACTAATAATGTAAGCTGTCTTTATGATGTATGTGTTTCTACAAAGTAGACTTTTTTCACCCTGCCAAAAAAGATTTCTTAGAACAATCTGTAAGTAATTTTACACACAGAGAAAAGCAATATCCTGGGTGTTTAGGAAAATAGAATGAAGAGTTACCAAATTTAGGTAGCTGTGCTCTTTTCCTCAAAATGTAATTCTGACTCTTCTCTCACAGTATTCAAGAGCCAGATGATGCCCGCGACTACTTTCAAATGGCCAGAGCAAACTGCAAGAAATTCGCTTTTGTACATGTATCTTTTGCACAGTTTGAATTGTCACAAGGTAATGTGAAAATGTCAAATCTAAATTTTAAATAAAAGATTGCTTTCTATTGTGTCACTAACATTAAATAATATATATGAAGTGAAAATTTAAGGCAAAAAGTATTGAAGTTGCTCAGATAAGAGTATGGGGTAGGAGAATGCCGCCTAAGCATAAATGTTTGTTAAACTTTTCTGCTTTTAAGGACTAATCCAGGGAAATAGACACTGCATTTACACTATAAATTAGTTTTGGGAAATTACAAATGAAAAAGGCTTCTTTTCTGAGTTTTTATAGGATGAAAGAGATATATATTTATATTGAAACTTGAATAAGCTTTTCTTATGCTGCAGTTTCATAGACAGGAGCTCAGTCCAGGGCTCCCACATGGGTGGCCAGAACCATTACTTGAGCTATCACTGCTGCCTCCCTGGATCTGCATTAATGGGAGATTGAATTAGAACAGGATTGAATTAGAAGTCAGAGCTGGATATTGAACACAGATTCTCTGATAGGGATAGGGTTTACATAACTGCTAGGCCAAATACCTACCCCCAGAACAGTCACATCTTCAGACCTTTCTAGCCAGGCTATTAGTCTTCTCTTTTCCTCATTTTCTGTGGCCCTAGTATGTATCCTCAGTTCACTTCTGGCCTAGTGTTGCTATTTTCCTTCTGCCTTCTTTCTGCTGTTCTCTGATCCCATTTACTACCAGTGATAAATATTACTACTATCCCTATGATGGTGCCCAAAGCAGGGCTTAGTCACTGGAGAGTATTTCCCAGGACTGTGGTTGGAGAAAAGGATTTTAACAACTCAGAGGTTTGAGAACCCTGAACTATTACCTTTTCAGAAGATTTCTGAATCTTAGTAATTGGAATAATCTTTTCCAGGCTGTCTTATACTTTATCAGGTTATTTTGAAACAAAGCTTTCCTTTGCTACCTACAAAAATTGACTTTTCCTTTTTGCTTGTAAGAGTAAATGTGGCCAGGCCTTTAAGATTATATTTTCATTAAAAAATGTTTTTTAATGGCAGAGAGTGAGTGAGAAAGTGAGAGACAAGTAGACACAGAAAGATCTCCCATCTGCTGGTTCACTCCTTAGATGCCTGCTGCAGCCAAGGGTAGTAGAAGCTGAAGCCAGGAATCAAGAACTTGATCTGGGACTTTCACGTGGGTGACATGACAGGGACCCAATTACCTGAATCGTCTGCTGCCTCCCAGGGTGCATATGAGCAGGAAGCTGGAATCAGGAATATAGCTGGGATCAAACCTAGGCGCTCTGAAGTGAGATGTGGGCAATCCAAGTGGCGTTTTAGCTACCTTGTCAAACACTCAGCCTCCTTGTATTCAGGTCCTCTATCATGGCCCCTCAATACCAGCTATGCATTTTTAAGTCTGTAGACACATAAATATATTGAGTTGTCTGTGAAAAGTAAACTTTGTACTACAGCAGTGTTGCAGTCTCTAGGACAAAATTGTGACTGTTTAGAGCAGGGTTGATGGAAAGGCTTTTTGGAAATAATAATATCCTTGAAATCTTATGCACAGCATGGTGTACGTATTTCTGTGGGTGTGGAGGACACTCCATAATTTTTAATCAAATTTTAAAAGGGATCTATGATCTTAATTCATATGCTATCTAATTACTAGTTCTTATCTAATAAGCCTTTCTTTCTTTTGTTGTCCTAAAATATTCAATATGTGAAATTTTACTACTTCCATAAATGTGGGCTTAATCACTATCAAATATATTCAGAATTTTAGAAGAGTTGCTAACAGAAAGCATAAGTTGTCTTGATCATCTTTAAGCATCTGAATGCCATTCGAAGAGCATGGTTCAATGGCTCTAATAAATGTTGATAACATAATCTATAGGTTCATGATGTATACATTTAATTTTTATAAATAATTTGTGTAAGTTTACAGTTGAAAGAAAATTTGTTTAGCAGCCTGTTTGCAGTCAGAAAAGTGATTTTGATAGTCTCTCAGTTATTTTGCATTTTGAGTGTAGTGTAGCTAAGTCGGACAGTATGGATTAATCTTTACCATTACTTTTACTTACAGGAATCCTTTTGATACAAGATTCCCTTTAGCAAAATGTGTCAGCCTTTACTTGATGACTGAATGTCATTTATGAATGATGCTTAGATTAAAATGTCATATGATTGCTGTTCTTGGGACTGTATTAACTTCTAGAATTCCTTTGTGTTTCTGACTGTTGCAGTTAGCTTTGGCTTCTCCTCCTGGTAACCACTTTATTATGCTTCTGTTACTTCTGAAAATGGATTATGGTGGTAAACTAATACACAGCTACAATGGTTGCATATTATACAACCAAACTATTTTGACATTAATGGATATCAGAAGAGTTGATTATATATGTAAGAGAGAATTGCTGTGAAATAAAATGCATGAGAGTTAGAAGAAATATTTTTACTTATGTCTTTAAAAATTTGTCTAGGTCTTGATGACTAAGTATCTAGGGGGGATGAAGGTTACTCCATAAAATAACAGTTATTTTTTACATTGTTAGGTAATTTCAAAAAAAGTAGACAGCTTCTTCATAAAGCTGTAGAAAGTGGAGCAGTGCCATTAGAAATGCTGGAAATTGCCATCCAAAATTTAAACCTTCAGAAAAAGCAGCTGCTTTCAGAGGAAGAAAAGAAAAGTTTATCAGGTAACTATTAATGTGTGCTGATATACTTTCCTGTAGTAGGTGTATTACAAATAAAAATTAAGAATAGTATTTTGTAGAAAAATATCATTTATGTAGCTTGGTTAAAATCTCAAGAATAAATTAATAGTTGTAAAGATGGGAGATATTTAGAAGTGAGAAGGTTTTACTACTCTCTTAAAGTCTTTTTTCATTAACCAAACTCATTGCTAACAGTAAAAAACTTTGATCTAAGGAAGAGAATGGTGTTTTGCTTTTAGAAGTAGAGACTGTACTTTTACCTGGAGAAAGCAGTTATATAAATAGAAGGAATTTGAAGTAGAAAATTATCCCAATAACATCTTCATGTTGGTATATTACTTAGGGGCAAATATTTATTATAAATTGATTTTTGAATGTTTTTATTTAAAAGATTACTTTTTTGTGTATTTTCTGTCCTTAAAATTTAATTGTAGTTTCAAAATTTTTGCAGCACCTACAGTATTATCTGCCCAAGAATCATTGCCCAGCTCACAGGGACATTTACAGAATAGGAACACCAATTGTGACACCAGAGGACAGGCTACTAAAGCCAGGGTTTTGTATGGGTAAGGAAGCAGAATTAGTTTTTTATATGTTCATCTGTACCAATATGTCCACATTTCTTTTTCATGTAAGTATAATAGGAATGCTTAGCATTAAAGTGGAAATATACATTCATACTCTTGAAACTATTTTCTTTCTGTTTAGAGAGAATTTGCCCCCACAAGATGCAGAAATAAGCCATCGAAATCCCTTGAAACAAGCTACCAAAACTAAACGGGTGAGTTATTGTTAATTTGCTTTAATTAAAGCAGTGAAAGTGAAATTTTTGTCTATATACTTAATCTTTCAAAACATTTTCAGTCATGCCCATTTGGAAGAGTCCCAGTTAACCTTCTGAATAGCCCAGATTGTAATGAGAAAATAGATGGTTCAGTTGTGCCAAGTTTTACAAAAAGGTATGTTTGAGTTTTAATTTTTTAAATGTGTTGCCTGTATTTGATGGCAGAATCATCTTAAAGTCTTTTACTGAGTAGCAGTAATTATGATTAAATTGCCATTCAGTATTATAGTATCTGTAAATGCTATCAGAACAAAGGAATTAGTAGAGAAAATGACTATTTTGCTTTTTCACTATTAAAACTATTCATTAATAGAGCTATTAAAAAATTAGGAAACATGTTGGAAAAATTGTTAGGTCAACATGAAGCTTCACAGACTGCACACAGACATATATGGTACCAACTGGTGTGTGAACATTTCTGACTTACGGTATCCTCTCTGTAAGAGTCTCTTCCTAGTGTGGTTGAATCTCCATAGCAGGTGTGGAAGGAGGTCTGGAAATACGTTATCTTTTCCAGCTACTTCCGATGGAAGACTAGGTGTCAGTGGGAAAGATTAACTTGTTCATTTGCCTCAGAGTCTAGAACTGGAACAGATTAGATAGGCATGAGATATAGTTCATCACTTCCAGTGTGTTTCACTTCCCTCAGTTTGGGTGTCTATTAAGTAGTATTTTAATTAAGCTAAAGAGTTTTCTGGTCTATTCTTAACTCTATAACCACCATATATAATATTATGTTGGAAAAGGTTCCTTGGATTCTAGAGGATCATTTTGTTAGTAAACTTTATAAACAGTTTTTAGTTGATGTCTTATGTAATTAAAGTCCTGTTTACATCTCCCCCTCTCCTCTCCTCTCTCCTCCCTCCTCTCCTCTCCTTTCCCTCCTCTCCTCTCCTCTCCTCTCCTCTTCTCTCCTCTCCTCTCCTCTCCCCTCCCCTCCCCTCCCCTCCCCTCCCCTCCCCTCTCCTCTCTCCCCTCCCCTCCTCTCCTCTCCTCTCCTCTCCTTTTTTAAAGATTTACTCATTTGTTTGAAAGTCAGAGAGAGAGGAGAGACACAGAGAGAGGAATCTTCTATCTGCAGGTTCACTCCCCAAATGGCTGCAACAACTGGGGCTGGGCCAGGCAGAAGCTAGGAGCCAGGAGCTTCTTCCAGGTGTCCCATGTGGGTGGTAGGGGCCTAGGGATTTGGACCATCTTCCACTGCTTTCCTAGGCACATGAGCAGGGAGCTGGATTGGAAGTGGAGCAGCTGGAACTCAAACCAGTGCCAATGTGGGATGCTGGCACTGCAGATGGTGGCTTAACCTGCTGTGCCATGACTTCTGCCCCTATATTACATCTTGGCAGATAACATTAGATGAGCATTTTGGTTATCAAGGTTAAGCTTCAGAATCTTAACTACTTTCATCTCATATTGCTCATTTCATTCCCATTACCTAGATGAAGAATGAAGATTTTCTCCTACTCCAAAACAATAAAAACAATACCCCCCCCCCAAAAAAAAAAGCCCACAATTTTCTTGGTTCCTGTAATGATAGATTATGCTAGTACTGTGCAGGCCCACAAAAGAGTTTGTTCTCTGGATCTTATCCTTAAGCTATTTGCAATCTGAAATGTAGTGTTGCCTACACACTTTTCCTTTCCCACATTCTTACCTTAACTATGATTGTTACTCATTAGATAATGAAGAGATAAGCAGTCACCTATCTCTTTATTGGTTATGTCATTTCCCAGCACTTAATTTTTTAACTTAGTCACCTTTGTACAAGTGTTAGAATCATGTCACTTTAAAAAAAGTCATTTTAACAGATTTTTTTCCAATACATATATATAATTTGTTAGAATGTCAACTTTAAAATGAAAATATTAATTTTAAATTATGTGTTAAAATTGCTTTGTTTTATGGCTTTTAGACAGATCTCTGGATCAGAATGCAGAGATTTAATTGTGCCTGGATTTAGATCAAGTGGAAATGATTCCTGTGAATTGAGAAATTTAAAGGTATTTCAAGTTTTAAGTCTTTATATGAAGCAAAACTTCCAGATCTAGGTTTTGTGGTGAAGTTTTTTCTTAGTTTATTTCTCTAGCAGTGTTCCTGTAGTTCCAGTAGGTCTGGGACCACCAATGGGAAGTCGTAGAGAGGTCTGAAACACAGAGACTGTTTCTCCAAGATTAAAATGGTAGAACACAATTCAGGGATTTCTTAGAGCAATCATGAAGCACGATTGATTAGGTGTATGTTTAAGCAGATTAGTTGGCCTGGGTTTGGTGATGGCTGGGGACACTATTGCCCCACAGTTTTGTTTCCTGGTGTATTTAATCCTATGATTCTGACCAGATGTCTTAGCTAAAAATGAGAGTAAATTGTGCTGTGCAGAGACAAAGGAGTAAGTATTCAATCCTGACCTCCTTTGTGGCAAAATAATTTTGTGTGAACTTCAAAGACAGAAGGAAATAATTATATTCCCTGGTGCCCTGTGATTTTTTTTTTTGGTGTTATACTATTCTTACTGCGCTTTACTTAAACCCTGGCATTGAGATATAGGTCTTCTCAATTTTATATTCTTTGTAATGCCTCTTTTGTGATTCTGTTTTGGAATAATTTTTCCTAATCAAGACTATCGTAGGGAATAATGCATAATTGTGCTGAAATGTTTACTGAGTTTATAATAATTACTGTCTCGTATTTGTGTTAATACAAATATTAATTTTAACTAAAGCTTTCATTTTTTGTGATTAAGTACTTTATTTTTTAATAATAGGAACAAAATCCTCAACTCCTTTCTTTTATCATGATGCTTATTTTATCTTGGATTCAACGTTCTAACCTCTTTTGAAATGAAATACCTTTTAGTAATATAATTATTATAATTGAAATAATATAATACATAATAATATAATAATATGTTATATTATTATAATTGAAATGGGCCAGATTATGACCTTTCCTATTGCTCTAATCAATAATTCAGGCAGTTAATCTTTGCAGGAAGTTTGTGAGTCTATATATGATTATAGAGATAATTTTGTTAATAGTCTTTATATGGATAAACTGTAGTATGTTGAACAGTAAGACAAATTAGTGCTACTACTTCTTTTGGAACTTTATTTGATTTTTTTTTTCATGTAGAGTGTTCAAAACAGCCATTCCAAGGAACCTTTGGTATCAGATGAAAAGAGTTGTGAACTTACTGCTGAATCAGTAACCCTGAAGAATAAAACTGACTCAAGTCTTCTAACTCAATTAGAAGGTAGGAATGATAGAAATCACTAACTTATTTATTTATTTAAGAAAATCACTTTATACCTTGAGAAAGCAAACTACCTCACCGTGAACTGTGACATGAGACTGTCTGTGTTCCTTCATTTTGTACTTTAGTTCAATTCAGTAGTGTGTATGAAAAGCAAAGACCAGTTTGTTTGCCTAAAAGAAGAGTGAAGGGAAAATACAATGGAAATGAGTTTTCTTTTCAGTTGATTTAACAAGTATTTTCTAGGAAGGACACGGAGCTGTTTCATATGATACTTCTCCTTTTCATCTTTTTATTATACATTTAGTTTTATTTACTTTTATTTTATGTGAAAGAGAGACATGGACACACAGAGAGAGAGAGAAAGAGAGAGAGAGAGATCTTCTTCCACTGGTTCACTTCACAAATGCCTGCAAGAGCTAGATGGGGACAGTTCAAAGCCAGGGGACTGGAATTCAATCCAGGGATCTAAACTCTTGAGCCATCACCTACTGCCTCCCAGGGTCCACGTTAGCAGGAAACTGGAATTGGAAGCCATGCCAGTACTTAAATCTAGGAACTCTGATATGGGATGTGGGTATACCGGCTTATGAGCAAACGTTTGATTTTCTAGTATGTGGGTACAGTGATAAATGTTCCAGGGGTTTATAAATGAGTGAGACAAGGTCCCAGTGAGGTTGCATCATTATAATGATTATAAGGAACATCAATATAAGCTGATATAATTGAGAAAATTATCCATATCAAATATGGATGTTATTAATACTCATTTGATGTCTAATTTAGTGTTTTTAGATGAATGCTTGTTGAGTGTCTACTCTGTACCATTAATGCTTTATTTTGAAGTAAAACAGTCAGAAAACTGTCCACAGGAGTATATAGCCCAACTTAGTATCAGAACTCAGTGCATACTTGTATCTAATACTCAATTAAAAATGGAACACTGTTGGCAACTCAGTAACTTTTTTGATCTCCTCCTACCCAATACCTTTCTCCTTCCATATGTACTCATTCTTGTACTTATGGTGTCTATTTTGTTGATTTTTATTGCTATATAGTATTACGTTGTATGAATGTTTTCTTGTAACATGTTTTCTGTATGAATGAATTTGTTTATCTAAATGTACATGGATAACAGTTTTTGTACAGTGAATAATGCTGCTATGGTTTGTCTTTTGGTTTACATAGGTACACATTACTACTGAGTATATTCCAAGAGGGATTGTTAGGTCACATGACATGCATATGTTCAGCTTTGGTAGATGCTGTTAATTACTAAAATGGTTGTATTGACTGTTGAACATCAATGTTATTCTCTTTCCATATTCTTCCGAGTCACTTTATTTGTTGAAGGGTGGAGTGACAGAGAGGAAGAGGCATACAGTGAGGGATCTCCCATCCACTGGTTCACTCCCCAGATAGCCACAACACACAGGGCTGGGCCAGTCTGCAGCCAGTAGCCAGGAACTCCACCCTGGTCTCCCATGTGGCCGGGACTGGAACCAGCGCCCATATGGGATGCCGGCGCTTCAGGCCAGGACTTTAACCCGCTGTGCCACAGTGCTGGCCGCGATACTGTTATCTTTTTAAAAGAGCATTTTATCTTCTAATCTTCATTAGTATTTAAACATAGGCTTGAGTTTTACTTATTGGTGTTAGAGATAGTGACATTGCTAAATTCACTGTAGAATAGTTTTCCTGTATATTTGAAATTTTCTGAGCACATAATCATCTTGTTTGAAAACAGTGTAATTTTTTTCTTTCTAACTCTCATAATAAACTTTCTTTTCTTTACCTTGGTACAGTTGCTATGACCTTCAGTGTAATGAATAGAAAGAATATGTGGTATTCTTCTCTGATTCCTCACTTTAAAAGAAAGCTTTCAGTATTTTACCTTTAGTATGGTGATTGATGTAGATTTCTATAGCTATTCTTTATAAATTGAAAACTGTTTCTTATATTACTAATATAAGTGTTGAATTTTATCAAAACCTTCTTCTGCATCTATTGAGTTAACCATACACTTTCTTTTTCTTTATGATGGCAAAATTACATTGATTTTCAAATGTTCAGTAAGTTTTGCACTTAAGAATAAGCAATTTGAATAAATTCACTATATCCTCATATATTAAATGATAATTTTTTTTACAGAAACCTTTATTCAAAGAATACAAACTTCATGCTTTTCGTAAAGACAACTTTAGGAATATAGTGGTTCTTCCCACCATACCCACCCTCCACCCTTACTCTCATCCTTCTTCCTCATCCCTCTCTATTCCCATTCTTGTTTTTAACTAAGATCTATTTTCAGTTAACTTTATACATATATGATGAGCTCTGTACTAAGTAAAGAGTTGAACAAATTCTATGAAAAAAAATACTGTTCCACAACCATCGAGACAAGGGCTGTTCAAAGTTGCTGCATCTTGAAGTTAATTTTACTTCTATAGATTACCTTTTATGTGCTCTATTAGTTATCACAGATCAAGGAGAACATATATTTGTCCTTTGGGGACTGGCTCATTTCACTAAGTATGATGTTTTCTAGTTTCATCCATTTTGTTGTAAATGACAGGATTTCATTTTTTCATTTTTTTTTTACCACTATGTAGTGTTCCGTGGTGTACATACCCCGTAATTTCTTTATCCAGTCTTCAGTTGAAGCACATCTGGATTGATTCCATGTCTTAGCTATTGTGAATTGAGCTGCAATAAACATGGGGGTACAGATAACTTTCATTATGCTGATTTCATTTCCCTTGGGTAGATTTTCAGGAGTGGGATATCTGGGTTATATGGTAGGTCTATATTCAGATTTCTGAAGTATCTCCATACTGTCTTCCACAGTGGCTATACCACTTTACATTCCCACCAACAGTGGATTAGGTACCTTTTTCCCCACATCCTTCCCAGCATTTGTTGTTTATTGATTTCTATATGAAAGCCATTCTAACTGGGGTAAGATGATACCTCACTGTGGTTTTGATTTGCATTTCCCTGACAGCTAGTGATCCTGAGCATTATTTCATGTGTCTATTGGCCATTTGGATTTCCTCTTTTGAAAAATGCCTTTTTAAGTCCTTTTCCCTTTTCCTAATTGGGTTGTTTGTTTTGTTGTTGAGTTTCTTGATCATTTTATATATTCTGGTTGTTAATCCTCTATCAGTTGCATAGTTTGCAAATAATTTCTCCATTCTGTCAGTTGCCTCTTCACTTTACTGAATGTTCCTTTTGAAGTGTAGAAGCTTATCAATTTGATATAATCCCATTTGTCAATTTTGGCTTTGATGCCTGTGTCTCTGGATCTTTTCCAAGAACTTTTGCCTGTGCCATGTCTTGCAGGGTTTCCCCAATGTTCTCTAATAATTTGATTACTTCTTAGTAATCATACGATCAGTTTTTTGAATTCCATTTCTGGCATTTCGTCAATCTCTTTATCTTCATATTCTAGTATTGAAATGTGTTCTTTTGGGAGCATCACGTTGTGTTGTCTTCCTTTTTCTTGTTTCTTGAATTGCTGTTTATTGTTAGGAATTTGTGGTGATACTTGGTGGCTCCCCCCACCCCCCACCCCCATGGCTTTTATCTGTGGACTGTGCCTCTGTGGCTTAGTGGAGTGTCTGCTCTTTCTGTGAATACCCAGAAACGGGTACTGGGTGTGGTCAGGGAGCTCTGTTCGTGCTCTAGGTTGAGGGGAGTGTCTAAAGTGACACCCAAGTTGGGTGTGGTAAATCTTTTTTTTTTTTTTTTTTATCAGAGGGAAGGTTTGTTCAACTCTTGGTGTAGTTTCATGCTCACCTCCTCACCTCAAAGGAGAAAACTCCTAGGCGCTAGTCCCAGTGGGTACAGTTTTCACATGCACTGCTACAAGAACCACACAAAGGATCCACGGAGTCTTCAGTGTAATAGGGATCCTGCAGCAATGAACCTCACCAGGGAATCAGGGAGCCCTCAGCATGTGAAGGCCCCCACAGTGACTGCCCAAAGTCCTAACCATACCCTTTGCCCTCCCATGCAGCCATAGTGTCTTTACAGTCAGGATCCTTTTTCATAGTCAGGATCCTTTATCACCAGTGGCTTCAGCTGCTGCAGTCTGGATTCACCTCACTTCAGAGCTGGTGCTGAGGCTCTCAGCTGCTGGGGTCCTGAGTTGTGCATGCCCACACCCTCCACTTAGGTCCACAGTGTCCCTCTAATTTGCTTGAAGTCTCCTGCAGTTTTCTCTCCAACTCTTCCCTGAGATTGAGCGCTCTCCACTTTTTTTTTTTTAACTATCTTCCCCTAGACTGGAGCAGTAAGTTCCCTCCCTATTACATCATCTTGACTCTCCTCAGTGCTAATATTTTGTTTTTATATTTTTTATTGTGTTATGAAAGGAATAGTTGTGTTATTCATAGTAACAATTTAGGAAGGTAACTGTTGTAACTTTGTAAAACTGACTTACAGAAAAATTGTCACCTACTGGCTTAGCTTTTAGTTTTTTTCTTTTCTTTGATTCTTTGTTTTTAAAAGCAAAAAACCAGTACACCTTATAATTTGTTGTATTTTAGCCTTTGCTTTGTTATTATCAAGTATCTTTGCTTTGTAATGACAACATCAACAAATACAATTGCAGAAACTAAAGAACATCAAGAACCAAAAATTCCAGAAAGTAACCAGAAGCCTTGGCAACCTAAGAGAAAGTCAGAATGTGTGAGTCAAAATCCTGCTACATTTTCAAGTCAGTGGCACATTCCAGAGCGAACCCCAAAAGTAGATGCAGAGGTGACTTTCTTTTTTTCTAAACTGCCTCATCACTATTGTTTATAATGTATTCCTGAAGTTTGATGATCTTGCTAAATGTTTTCTTTCTTTAAATTCTTTTGTACCATATTTAGTGGAATCATTTAAGGGTTGTTTTTTAATCAGTTAGAAAATAAGGATTAGCAATTATAAATTCAATAAGTGTATATATCAGATTAAATTCTATTTTCATTGTTTCTAGAGTACTGATAGACTGATGAAGGGGTTGGCAAACCATAGTCTTTGAGTCACATCCAGTTACCAGACTGTTTGTGTAAATTTTGATTGGAACACAGCTACACCCATTCATCAACTTATCTATGGCTGCTTTTTCAGAATGTTATGCTTTTTATTGTTATGACTTATGTTATTATTTATTGTGTTATGATTTTATTGTGTTATGATTCATACCACTAGGAAGGCTGTAATTTTAAAGAGGCAGTGACAAGTTTTAGTGAGAATGTGAAGAGCTTTGGAAGCCTATACTGCTTATGGAAATGTAAAGTGGTGCAGTCACTTTGGAAAATATTCTGTCAGTTCCTTAAAATAAGGTTAAGCGAGCCGGCGCCGTGGCTCAATAGGCTAATCCTCCACCTTGCGGCGCCGGCACACCGGGTTCTAGTCCCGGTCGGGGCGCCGGATTCTGTCCCGGTTGCCCCTCTTCCAGGCCAGCTCTCTGCTATGGCCAGGGAGTGCAGTGGAGGATGGCCCAGGTGCTTGGGCCCTGCACCCCATGGGAGACCAGGAAAAGCACCTGGATCCTGGCTCCTGCCATCGGATCAGCGCGGTGCGCCGGCTGCAGCGGCGGCCATTGGAGGGTGAACCAACGGCAAAAGGAAGACCTTTCTCTCTGTCTCTCTCTCTCACTGTCCACTCTGCCTGTCAAAAAAAAAAAAAAAAAAAAAAAAAAATAAGGTTAAGCCTAGAGTTGTGACTTAGCAGTTCTACTCCTAGGTTTATAGGTAGTTGCAGTGGAGATCATTTGCCTTCCAAAGCCTAAAAAGTTGAATATCTGGTCCTTGGCAGAAAACTGATCCATCCCTAAGTGCAGTGCTATCTCAAGCATTTAACATTTTCCTGTTATCATACTCATAGATAAAAATAGAAAAATATAAGTTAGACAATATATGTGAATGTGTAGTGTGTTGAATGGTCATGCCAAGAAGCCATTTCAGAGGGAATGAACTGGTAGGCTCCTGGAGGGCCAGAGATATACTCTGTGGTCATACTTTACTCACCAATTCTTTTCAGTGACTTTTAGTGAAAACAGTAAAAACTTACATTCTCAGTGATTCTCACATATTTTGGTCTTGAGATCCCTCTACACTCTTAATTATTGAGGGCTGTAAACACCTTTTGTTTGTGTGTAGTATATTTATTTCTATTTAGAGGTAAAACTGGTAACCAGCATTTGACACAACGATTAATAACGTTGCTGCTTTGGACACTCGCATCCCATGTTGGAGTCTCTGGGTTAGTGTCCCAACACCACTTTCTGTTTCAGCTTCCTTTATCCTGGGAGGCAACACGTAGTGGCTCAAGTGCTGCAATCCATGTGGGAAACTCAGATGGAGTTCCCAGCTCCTGGTTTCAGCCTTGCCCAGCCCTGGCTGTTGTGAGCATTTGAGAAGTCAGTCTGCTCATGGGTAATTCCCCTCCCCCCCCCCTTCTTGTCTCTGTCTGTCTTTCGCTCTCATTCTTCTTCTTCTCAAAAACAAACAAACAAAAAACAAAAAACTTTTAAAAAGAAAGTAAAACCAAACTTTTAAAATACTTACTGAAAATAACGGAAATTTGTTACATGTGAATATAAACATACTTCTATGAAAAACAAGCATTTTCTGAGATAAAGCAATTGTAGTGAAAAGAATGGCAATGTTTTACAATCTTAGCAAATCTTTTTAATGGTTAACTCAATAAAGACTGGATTCTTTTATTTGCTTTTACATTTAGTCTGTTTAATTGTCACAGATCAGATAGTCTCTGAAACTCCAGTGTATATACATGAGGAAAATAAAAGTGAGAAAGGCAAATACTTTCTTAGTATGAAAATACTTTTAACTTTTCAGAACCCCTGAAAAGATCTTGGGGACCCCTATGCTCCAAGATCACTGGTTTAAGTATTAAATATAGATAACATATTTTAGATGATAAGGAGCCTGACAGGTTGAATCATGGATCAAGTTAAGTATCTACTCTTTTTTTTCTTTTTGCTTATATCAAGCCAATTGAATAGTAAGGATACTCAAAACCATTTATGGATCATTAGAGAAATTCAAATTAAAACCATAATTAGATATTACTTCATACCACTAGGAAGCATTTTAAAGGGGCAGTAACAAGTTTGAGTGAGAATGTGAAGAGCTTTGGAAGCCTATACTGCTTATGGAAATGTAAAGTGGTGCAGTCGCTTTGGAAAATATTCTGTCAGTTCCTTAAAATAAGGTTAAGCCTAGAGTTGTGACTCAGCAGTTCTACTCCTAGGTTTATAGTCTGTTTGAACCTGTAGTTTATAGGTTTACAGAAAATTGAAAATATAACCACACAAGTATTTGTATACAAATGCTCATAACAGCAGTTTTCTAATTGCCAAAATGTATAAGTGACAAAATAACTATCAACTGACGAATGGATATTGGTACATTCTTACAATGAAATGTTATTACCCAATGGAAAGGAATGCAATACTGATCTATGCTATGGCACGGAAGAACCTTCAAAACACACTAAGTGAAAGGAGCCCATCAAAAAAGGCCATATATTGTATGATTCATTTATGTCCAATGTTCTGAAAAGGAAAGTAAGTTAGCGGTTGAAAGGGATGAGGAACAATGAGGAATAAGAAATGACTACTAGTGGGTGTGGGGTTTATTTTTAGGGGATGAAAGTATTCTAAAATTGGATAATGGTGATGATCACACTAGTGTGGCTATAATGAAAACCACTGGCTAGTACACGTAGGAAAAAAAGAAGAAACTAGCCAATTTCTTACAGGCATTGTTTGTCCTGCAGCTGTCTCTAGAAATGTTTGTAAGATTTATTTGTTTATTTGGAAGGCAGAGAGAGAATCTTCCATGCACTGGTTCATTCCTCAATGACAGCAGCATCCAAGAGTGGCCCAGGTCAGAGCTAGGAGCCAGGAACACTGTCTGAGTCTCCCACAGAGGTGGCAGAAGCCCAAGTACTTGGGCCATTATCGTCTGCCTTCCCAGGTAAATTAGCAGGAAGCTGGAGCCTAAGCACACAGTAGCCAGGACTTGAACCAGCACTCCGGTATGTTTATGCCACTGCATAGAGGTCTCAGAAGTCTGTAGAAGAGGGGCTTATTGTGATCATGTTCAATCATTGGCACCCTTAGGAAGGAAATCATGACATTATTGAAGGTCTACAGGCAAGACAGACCTACTACCTAGAGGCCAGATGCTTGTAGCACACGTTTTAGTTAATTAATTTTATTTATTTGAGAGACAAGAAGAAAGCTCCCATCTGCTGATTTGCCCCCTAACTGTCTGCAACAGCCAGGAGACAGGAACCCAATTACCTGAGCCATCACCTGCTGCCTCCCAGGGCCTGCATTAGCAGGAAGATGAAATCAAGAGTAGAGCTGGGATTTGAACCCAAGCACTCCAATAGGGAATGCCAGTGTTCCAACTGGTATCTTAATTGCTAGGCAAAATACCCGTCTTACTGTGTTGTGTTTAATGTTTATTTAAAGCAAGGGAATCTTGTTTCCCATTTGTACTTAAACCATAGCTCCTTCTTTGTGCAGCTGAATATTTGCAGTTAGGTTCTATGTTGGGTATTTACTGAAAAACAATAAAACAGGACATGGAGAAAACAAGAAAAATGTTCAGGCAAAAGGTAATAATCAATAAAATAAATCTTTAAAAAAAGGTATTTCTCTCATTTGGTTGCAATGCTGTATCTCATAATTATATTTCAGTAAGGTCTTTTTTAGAAATGTAAGCAGCAGCAACAAGCCAGATTCTGCCTGCAGGCTGTCATCTCACAATCCTTGCTGCAAAGGATGTTTGTTGCATGTTTCCAAATGAGGGCCAAGAATGTAAAATACACATTTGCTATTCAAAATATTGCTAAGTAATTAATTAGTATTTGGCTACATTTGAGATAAATGATATATAGTTTTATTGACTAAAAGAAGGCTTTTTTTTTTTAAGATTTATTTTATGTATTTATTTGAGACAGAGAGGTAGAGACAGAGCGATAGAGATTTTACATCCATTGGTTCATACCCCAAATGGCTGCAACGACCACAACTCAGCCGATCTGAAGCCAGGAGCCAGGTGCCCCTGCCTGGTCTCCCACGTAAGTGCAGGAGCCCAAGGACTTGAGCCATCTTCCGCTGCTTGCCCAGGCACATTAACAGGAAGCTGGTTCAGAAGCAGAGCAGCTGGGACTCAAACTGGCGACCATATGGAATGCTGGTACTGCAGGCTGGGGCTTTAACCCACTGCGCCATAGCACTGGCCCCAAAAAGGCTGATTTTTAGATGCACAAGAGTGCTTTTTTAGATTTATAAGCTCTGATTGGGGTTCTTGGCCTTATTTTTAAAAACAAATTTTTGTGCCTTTCCTCTTCTTATAAATGGTTTGAATGGAATGTATTAGACTTAAGAGTTTGTAATAAAGGAACTTACACAAAGGAGTTATTGAAAGTCTGCAATGTTTTGTGCTTCATATTTTTATTAGTTGTCTTTTAAAAGTTAGGGGTTGTAAAACTGTTGAATATGTGACTAATTTAAGAACTCTAAATCATAGCATTTAAAATTTTCTTTTAGCAGAAGCGTACTACTGTTGAGCAACCTGTCTTTTCAGTTTCAAAGCAGTCACCACCACTAACAGCACCTAAATGGATTGATCCAAAATCTATTTGTAAGACGCCAAGCAACAATACCCTGGATGATTACATGAGCTGGTAATTACTGTTATTCAGCTTGGGACTCAGAATCCCAACAGTAAAATAACATGTTTGGGGCCAAGTAAATTTGATATTGAAACCTGATGTGTTACAGACTTTCCAAATTGTTGTTGTTTTAATCAGCATTCGTTTTTTTCATCTGTAAAAAGGGAGGGGGAAGGTGTCTACAACAGTGAGTGGGTGTGTACATTGTGTGTGTGTGTGTGTGTGTGTGTAAATTATATAAAGATAAATATATTTTAAGGCTTGTTATAAATGTAGGCTGTTATGTTGTAATTTGTATTTCAGTCTGTAAATACGCTAAGGATGCATTGCTACCCTGAAACCTCTAATTGAGAGAGAAATTTAAAGGTTAGCATTCTTAGAGCATAGGAGGTATTAACTGGAATGTGATCATTTCTCTAAGAAGTTGATTGTATAGTTCACATAGTTTTAGAGATGTTTCAAGGTCTAAGACTTGAGTGAATAGTAATGAGGGATAAGTGAAGAAAATGGATGATGAGTGCTAATGATTAAGAAGCAAGAAATTTGCAAAAACAAATGAATGCCATTTCAAAGAAAGGAAATAGAGGTATGATACCCCTTAATCTACAATCATCCATATTAATATATTTTTAATATCTTAGTGGAAAATGTAGTCTTTAGAACTGATTCTCGGGGTTTTCTAACCTAGCCTCTTGTTTAATGATTTTGCAATATATGACCTCAATTTTTTTATTATATAGGATATTTTAAAGAATGTTTGTTAACTAAAATAGTGATATAGGTATTTCTTGTGATAGTATTATTTATTGTTGTTGTATTATTTATTGTTAACAAATATTAGTGCCAAGCAGTGTTCTGGGTGCTGAAAATGCAAAACAGCAAACAAGGTAGAGTGCAAATGTGTACTGAACCCATGCAGGTTCTCAGACCAAACCCCTTACATTTCTAGCGAATCATTATAGAACATTGTTAAAAAGCACTCATGAAGCGGGCATTTGGCCTAGTGGTCAAAACACTGGTTGGAATACACACATCTCATATTAGAATGCATGGGTTTGAGTTCCTGATTCCAGCTTCTTGCTAGTGCAGACTTGAAGTCTGCAGGTGATTCAAGTAGTTGGTCTCTGCCACCCACATAAGGAACCTTGACTGAGTTCCTGGCTCCTGGCTTTGACTTTGCTGTAGACATTTGCTTGTCTCCATCTCTTTCTGCTTCTCTGCTTTCAAATAAAAAGAACACATATTTTTAAAAGCACTTATAAAGTCTGTGATAAGCCGTAAGCTCATCTTTGTCTTGGCTAAATTCATGTAATTCCATATTTAAAATGTTGTTTTGTTTATTTTACTAACAAAGACTTCTTGTCTGGGGATTTTTTTTTTTTTTTTTTTGACAGGCAGAGTGGACAGTGAGAGAGAGAGAGAGACAGAGAGAAAGGAAAAGGTCTTCCTTTTTTGCCTTTTGTTCACCCTCCAATGGCCACTACGGCCAGCGTGCTGCGGCCGGTGCATCACACTGATCCGAAGCCAGGAGCCAGGTGCTTATCCTGGTCTCCCATGCGGGTGCAGGACCCAAGCACTTAGGCCATCCTCCACTGCACTCCCGGGCCACAGCAGAGAGCTGGCCTGGAAGAGGAGCAACCAAGACAGAATCCGGCGCCCCGACCGGGACTAGAACCCGGTGTGCCAGCCCCACAGGCGGAGGATTGAGCCGCGGCGCTGGCCTTGTCTGGGGATTAAAAAATTACTTTCAGAAAGAATTTCCCAAAATTAAATATGTGGTGATGGAATATTATGAATAAATAAATATCAGATATGTTATGGAAATTAACTTGGGGAGGTACCTCTTTTAAATTTATATCACCATTTTAAAACATGAGAGTTTAATCCGAATCTTGGGGTATTTTTAATGTTTTAATGTTTTAATGTTTTTAAATTAAAAACAAAATCTTTCCTAGTTTTAGAACTCCAGTTGTAAAGAACGACTTTGCACCTGCTCGTCAGTTGTCAACACCGTATAGCCAAGTTGCCTACTTCCAGCAGCAGCAGCAAATACCCGCTACTCCGCTTCAGAATTTACAGGTTCGGTAAACTTTATTCATGTGGTGTATGTTAAGGTACAGTCAGATTCATAGATTTTATTTTTATAGCATCTGGTTTTTAGGAAAGGTGTTAAGAACTTGTCCATTCTTATTCCTGGTAGGCAAAACTCTTTTGACATCCTAATAGGAGTGTCTTGATGGCTTTGAGAAGTTAGTTATTGAAGGTGATGAAGCTGTTCTCATTAACTAGGCCAATGGATCTAGTTTAAATAATTGAATAAAATTTCTCATAATCAGGGTTACCTTTTGTTGTGTTTAACTGTCAGCTGTGAGTGGGCAGCTTTATTTCATTTATTAAGTAATATACAGTTCATTTAGAAAAGTAAATTTGTAACAATATTAGAATTACAATATGAGGTGCCAGTAGAATCTTTTTTGTAAATATTATAAACTAAGAGACAAAGTTTTTGCTCGTGAGGTGATTGTATTCCCATCTGAGGAAAAATCAGATACTTTGACACTGTAACTAAAAATAGTTTTTAGTAACTATTGGAAAGTCAGCTTCATACTGTTAGACAGTATTAGTGGAGACAGACTGCCCAGCCTTGCTATTTAAGGGCTAACTGATCTTTTGCAAGTTACGTAAATCTTTTTGCCCATTTCATCGTCTGTAAATGGAGAAAATAAAGCACATTACTCCTGGGATAGTTGTAAAGATTAAATTAGTTAATTATAAGAATGCTTCAAAAAGTTAGTGGAAATGGAATTAAAAATTATTTTGGTGGAAAAATAATTTGCAATCCTATGTATCTGGCAGGTCTTCAGAAAGTTTATGGAAAATGTATATTATGAAAAACTATGTGTGGGTTTCAAAAATTATTTGGACCAAAATAAACTTATCTTTTAATTCCAGTTCTCCACAGACTTTTTGTAGTGCCTTCATATGTGTTACTCTTAAAACAGGGTATGGTACTTTGTAAATAATAAATGTTAATAGCAATTTTTATTTAATTAAAACAGCAAAGAATTAGAATTGTAAAAATTAAGTGATTAAAAAACTAGTTGATTCAAAGTAGAATAACAGTTATCAGGAGCTGAAGGAGGGAGAATTGGGGAGTTACTGCTTAATGTGAAGTCTAATTATATGATGATGAAACATTTGTTCATACAACACTGTGAATGTGCTCAGTGCCACTGAGTTGTATTTAAAAATGTTTAAAATGTTAAATTTTCTGTTATGCACTATGTGTCACAATTTCATAAAACAAAAGGCAAAAAATTAGCTGACAATATATTATGCTAACTATGGAAAGGGATGATAGTGCTTTGAGGACTGAGAAAATATAAATTACAAAGGAAAAAGAAGTGATCAGGCTTGTCCATACATTGATTCAACACATATTTATTGAGCTATTAGTACTGTCAGGCCCTGTGTAGGTGAAAGGGAGAAGGCACAGAGAAGAGCTTGGGGAGCCTTCTAGAAGAGGCCAGTGAAAACAGGGAACTAAGAAGAGCACAAGGAGGGGTGTTGCTGGAATTGATCTGTCTGCTTGGCTCTGGAGTTCTCAGGAAGGAGCAGGGGTGTACCCCAAGGCTCTGTTCAGCCTTTTAGCTTTCACCCTAAGGATAGGAAGCTGTGGAGAGGTTGGAGCAGGAAGGTGATTTGCATTTTGGGAACTGACCAGTGAGGAGTGCAGACTAAAGGGGATTTGAGAAACTCCTGTGTTGGAAACTGAACAGCACGCTGGTATTGATTCAGAAAGAAGTTAGGATTACTTTCTTCTGATGACTGCCAGCAAATAGGGGGAAACTGCTTTTTTCTCTCAGAAATGTTGCTTCCTTAAGTATAAAAAGAACACAGAGGATGAACAAAAGGGAGGAGGGAACCTTGAGGATATTACAAGTGCCTGTTTCAAAGCCTAATACTTTGTCACAGGAAGCATTTCATGGCTCAACAATGTCTTTCAGTCTTAGACTTTAAAGAAATTAGAAGCCTTATCTTTTTATTTAAATAGAAGGATATTACATGAGAGCCATTCTATCATTTAAATCTAAAACAAAACTCAGTTAAAGTTTACCTCAGGTAAACTTGTTTTGAATTGGATTAATCAGCTCATCAGGAGCTCCTTTTGTGTAGACTTGTTTATCAGCTCAGAATAAGGTCGTCTGAGCACTCAGTCTGTTCGGAGCATTTGCAGGTACACAGAGGTCTTCCAGCACAAGGAAAGGGATGAAGAGGAAAATTACATGTGCAGTGTCAGGTGAGAGTTTGCTGGGGAAGGTGTTGATGGTCAGAGAAGTTAAGTAGCTTGTTGAAAGAACATTACTTGGCACGAGGAGGGGCATTGCTGGAATTTGATAAATCAGTGCCTCAGCACCTTAACACATTGCTTCCTTTATAATCTAATACAAAATGAAAAGAATTTAGATATAGTGGTGCGTATGTGAGTATATACAAATACATATATATAGACACATAAAGGAAGTATAAGGGAAAAAAGCTAAAAATAATAGCTTATGAGTTTATATGCAGGATAAGTGATTTTTTTCTCCTTAAAATGTATATTTATGTTAAGTAAAAAAAAAAAAAAACAGTTAAAGAGGGAGACCTTGGAAGTCTGTCCATGTATTAATTCAATCCATTTATTTCATTGATTAAAGAAAGCATACAAAGCAAGTTCCATTTAAAAATACTATAATATATCTAATTAAGATTTAAGATAATTTCAAAATTGGAACCATTTCATAGCACCAAATGCAAGCTAGTTATATAGGCATGTTTTTGAACCTTTGTTTATATGTTTTAATTTTTAGGTTTCAGCATCCTCTTCAACAAATGAATGTATTTCAGTTAAAGGAAGAATTTATTCCATATTAAAGCAGATAGGAAGTGGAGGTTCAAGTAAGGTGAGTATCTTAAATATTTAAAAATGAATCCAAATATTCTAAACTTGCTTTTCTTTGTCTTTTCACCTGTGGTGCTCTTTTTACTTTTAGGGGCCCATTTTGCCTTTGAGCCAAAAACAAGGCCTTCTCGTCCTCTGCCTTCCTCCTCCCCTTCCCTCAAAATGACGTATCCTCTTTAGACCTGCCTCGCGGTCCTCATTTCTTGCCTTTATTTGCATTGTCTTGTGGTTCCAAATTTCTTCTACGGTTACACTGATATTTACTTAGAGTGACAAATGACCAATATGTCTTATCATAAAAGAATATTTCCACAAATATATTTTTAAATTTTTACTTCCATGAAAAGCAGAGAAACAGAGAGATCTCCCACCCACTGATTCACACTACAAATACCTACAACAGGCAAGACTGTGCCAGGTCAAAGCCAGAAGCCAGGAATTCAAACTGGGTCTCCTACATGGGTGGTAGGGACCCAACCACTTAAGGCATCAGCTGGTGCCTCTTAGGGCATACGCTGGCAAGAGACTGGAAAGGAGAGCAAAGCTAGAACTTGAACTCAGGCATTCTAGTTTGGGATACAGGTGTCCCAGGTGGTGACTAAACTGTTACATCAAATGCCTACCCTGTATTTTTAAAGAAATTTTAAAGATACAGACATAGAGACAAAGACAGAGAGCTATCTTCTCATTTATTTCTCATATGTTCACAATGGCTAGAACTGGGCCTGTCTAGGCTTCTCACATGGGTGACAAAGACCCAAGCATTTGAGCCATTACCTCTGAAACGGAATGTAGTGATCTTAACAGGTATCTTAACCACTTGGCTAAATGCCCACCTTTTCAGAGAATATTTCTAAAAGTGGTCAGAGGGTCATTCAGTGAAGATTTTCACTAGTGGATATTTTTGCTTTTTCATTTCAGAAACAACTTAGCAACAAATGTGTTTCCAGAATTAGATTATTTCCTAAATTTGTATGAGTTTTAACTATGGTTCTAATTCTCTATAAATAGAAGACATATTAAGTGTTATCTAAACTTAAGCATCTTTGATTCTTACTCTATTCTCTTAAATCTACTTCATTCAGATTTTTGCTTTTATCACTTACCAAGACAGCTGTAATCAAGGTCATATGTTTTTGCCAAATGTAATTTTTAGCTTTGCTTTTTGAATTAGTTGGCATCTGGGACAATTTTTTCTCATTGGAAATGTTTTTCCCTACTTGGCCCTTCTATTTTCTTCTTGTCAAACTGACCCTTTTTAAAAAAAAAAATTTATTTATTTATCTGAAAGGTAGAGTTACAGAGAGAAAGAGATCTTCCATCCCCTGGTTCACTCACCAAAATGGCCACAACTGCCAGAGCTGAGCCAATCTGAACCGAAGCTGGAAACCAGGAGCTTCTTCCAGGTCTCCCACACTAGTGCAGGGGCCCAAGAGCTCAGGATGTTGTCCACTGCTTCCTCAGGCCTTAGCAGAGAGCTGAATCGGAAGAAGAGCAGCCGGGAACCAAACCGGCACCCATATGGGATATAGGCACTGTAGGTGGTGGCTTTACCCGCTATGCCGCAGCAGTATCCCAGAGCTCAGTCTTTTTTCTTTCTTTCTTTCTTTTTTTTTTTAAAGATTTATTTATTTATTTATTTGAAAGTCACAGTTACAGAAAGAGAGGGAAAGACAGATCTTCCGTTGGCTCATTCTCCAGATGGCTGCAACTGCCAGGGATGGGCCAGGCCAAGGCCAAGAACCAACAGCTTTATCTGGGTCTCCCACATGGATGCTGAGGGCCCAAGCACTTGGACCATCTTCTGCTTTTCCCAGGGCATTAGCAGGGAGCTGGATCGGAAGTGGAACAGCTGGGACATGAACCTGCACACATATGGGAAGCCAGCATCGCAGGCAGAGGCTTTACCTGATACCCCACAATGCCAGTCCTCCAGAGCTTTTTGACCTCTTTTCATCTCTCTAAATTCACTTACTTGATCTCTTCCAGTCTTGTGGTTTTAAATATCAGGTATACACTGATAACTTTCAAACTTAAATTTTTAGGTTAGACCTTTCCTTTGAATTCCTGACTTACCTATTCAACTTTACTGTACAGCATCTCTCGCTGTCTACCAGAAATACGTCCACTCAAAATTCTTGCTCCTTAGTCTTTTCCTTTTCAGTAAATGGCAGCTCCATTTTTCTAATTGCTTGGCCAAAAACCAGTTTATTTCATTTGCTCTCATACAGCCAATCAGCAAGTCTTACTGTTTCTACCTCAAAGTATTTCTAGAATCTGATTTCTTATCTCCAGTATTATCAATCAATTTTTAAAAGTATTTCCTACATAAAGATATTTCATTGTATGAGTATACAACTCCATGCCTTATTAAATAGCATACAAATATAATATAGCCGTTATACACAAAGTCATAAGAGTCAGTATTGCACTCAATAGCAGTAGTGCTCTCAATTCACTGAGATTTGTGAGGCTGTTTACCTTCTATAAAATGGCTTTAAGTTCTTTTATATGTTTCGTTATTTTCTATTGCCTCATGCCCTATAGCTATTTTATGCTCCCACTCCCCTCTAATGTGCTCTGTCCAGATAAATCCAGCAATACTTTGAGTGTTCTACAAACTATGTCTGAGGTCTTGATAGGTAATTCTTGCTTGTGCAGTTTTAGTACATGAATCTCATACACACTTGGCTCTTCTTATTCCTTCCCAATATCTGGTAACTAGTGAAGATTAAATGCTTTTTTACTTTCGTTTGTCAAAGGGGATAAATGAGGATCATTTTTCTTGTGTACTTGAGCATTTTGTATTGAATTCTTATTAGAAGCAGCATCCTAGCTGCTTGTTTGCTGAAAGTTAGGCACATAGTATTTTCTATTTTTCAAAATGTTATCTGTCCTATCACCATTACTTAAGAAATTGACATCATTATAGTCAGAACAATTTGATCTTGACCTTTGAGATCCTGACAATATACTTATAGAAATATCATTTTCCTACCAGCCTGACTTTGAAAACTGGACCTGCTTTACCTTTCACAACTGAATATACTCATCCCTTACACTTGGGATATATTTTGGTATTCTTAGTTATGTGGATGATGTTAACTCCAGACACAAAGATTTAAAGAGTTAGACTTAAAGATGAGAAGGGAATCTGAGTTTGAGCTGCATTTGAGTTCCAGCTCTACACTGATCCAAGTTCATTAATCTCTCAGGTATTAAATGCTATTGGTGGTTGCACCACACACAGTGGAAAGACTGAGATATCTGCACAATGTTCTGCAGTGTGATTGGGCTTTAGCAAACGTTTGCCATCATCATTAGACATTTAGGACTGAATAAAGTGGACATTTGATGGAAAAAACACCATCTGAGAAATAAATTCACTGTTTATCACAACCCTTAGTCATTCTTAGCATTTTTGAATGTCTTTCTCTTTATTATTTCCCTGGTTAAGGCATTCAATAGAATGTTACGAACATATGTGAAATTTAAATTATGCTTCTTGCATGTTGAAAAATATTTTAGGTTTATGCCTTTTGAGTTATTAAATGCCCATATTATAATTATTTTTTTCTTCTATATTCTTAATTCTTATTCTTCTATATTCTTAATTCTATATTCCAATTCTTAATTGGAACGACCAGTTGAAGGAACCAGGTTGATTTGTATATTGTGAAGTTTTTTTATCAGTATAATTCCGGGAACTTTTAAGTGCTCATGTCAGTGTTTCCTTAGAGTTTTCCTCGATCTAAAATTTAAATAAATTTAGAAACATTGTGATAGTGTATAAATAGTATGTTCTAAACGATTTCTCTTTGTTGTACCATGTAGGTATTTCAGGTACTGAATGAAAAGAAACAGATACATGCTATAAAATATGTAAGCTTAGAAGAAGCAGATAACCAAACTGTGGAGAGTTACCGGAACGAAATAGCTTATTTGAATAAGCTACAGCAACACAGTGATAAGATCATCCGACTTTATGATTAGTAAGAAGCCTTTTTAAGTTTAAAAAGAAAACCTTTTTTTTCCCATAATTCTTTGGGTAAATACTTAGTAAGTCTTAGTTACTAAGCCATTTATTGTTTTATACTTTTGTTTTAATTGCAGTGAAATCACAGACCAGTACATCTACATGGTAATGGAATGTGGAAATATTGATCTTAATAGTTGGCTTAAAAAGAAAAAATCCATTAATCCATGGGAACGCAAAAGCTACTGGAAAAATATGTTGGAGGCAGTACACACAATCCATCAACATGGTAGTTTAAAATTCCTTTATATATGTAAAGTTAAAATATTAATATTGTCATGATAGAAATATACACCTATAATTTTAAGGTGTTGGTTATTGATACCTTTAACTAGATTAAATAATTGGAAATTTGTTTAAAGATAGACTAATAAAACCATTTCTTAGTATAGCATCAACCCAAAAGTATGAACCCAAGTTCCTGTGTCTATAAGGCAAAGTGTCTCTCAGTTATTAATGTAGTATATTATCCTTATATCCAAATACTTACAGTAGAAGATCTGAAACTTTGATATTCAGGCACCCTAAAAATATGAAATGTTTATTTATTTCTTATTTTGAGATGATTATTTTACTTTTTTTTTCCTAACCATTTTGTGTTATGTACTCTTTGTGAAGGGTGGTTTCATTTTATTTATTTCCTACTGTGTCTCCCTTCCTACTAGTGAAAGAATGATTCACTAGTGATCAAGATTAGGGCCATAGAATTGGCAGTATTAGGAGCATCATTGTCTTACAATCTGGTAATGTCATTGCTGATGCCTTCTAGTGGGCAGTGAATTGAATGTTTTAAGTGGCTAGGCTGAAACCAGACTGCATGGCTTTCAGTTATGGCACTGTTTATTTAAGCCATTGACCTTGAACAAGTAACTCAACTTCTTAAATTGCCTTTGTCTCCTCACCTTAAAGTGGAAATAGCAATAGTATTTACCTTAGTGTTGTCATGGGGATTAAGTGATTCAGTACAACAACAAACTTAGAAAGGTGCCTGGGACATAGCAAGTGCTATTCTAAGTATTTGTAGAATATGTAAACCATGAATTCTTAATTGGAACGACCAGTTGAAGGAACCAGGTTGATTTGTATATTGTGAAGTTTTTTATCCTTACAGTGTTTTGTATTGTCTAATATTATAATGGTTTTTAATTTCAAGGCATTGTTCACAGTGATCTGAAACCTGCTAACTTTCTGATAGTTGACGGAATGCTAAAGCTAATTGATTTTGGAATTGCAAACCAAATGCAACCAGATACAACAAGTATTGTTAAAGATTCTCAGGTAAGACTTGTAATGAATTCTCAGGTTGATTACCACACAGTAAACTTGAATTCCTTTTCACCTGTGGAGTTTTAGTATTAGGGTATTATATTTTTTTATCTGCCTGATTCTTCAGAGGATTTTATAACAATAGATACTGTAAGTCTAAAAAATTCAAAACCATGATCAACGTAAAGTAAGAGTCAAGACCAGGTAGAAATATGTCCA
Organism: Oryctolagus cuniculus; assembly: GCF_051225735.1. NCBI lineage: Eukaryota > Metazoa > Chordata > Mammalia > Lagomorpha > Leporidae > Oryctolagus > Oryctolagus cuniculus. The sequence continues at coordinate 92,291,100 of NC_142871.1, read as the reverse complement.
GCAATTTTGAATGATCTTCATTCATATAGCTGAGTTAGAGAAGTAGTAATAAATACTTATGAAATCTTCTTGGTGATGTTATAAAATTGACTTGAAAATTTGACTCAGTTTTCTTTTAACAACCAAAGAGGGAATTGCAGTTACACCTTTTTAATTGTCTATGAGGTAAGATTATTCCCATTCTTCTAGAGAAGCAAAGCTTTTCCTGTCACTTAATTGGAAATAAAAAAAACTTAAATGGATTTTCACATTGGAAATGCCATAATCAATACTGTACTCCACAGCATTTTTATAATAGGAGGTGTAATAGCACACTTTGACCCGTAAAAACTAAAAACTAAACCAATGACATCAAATTAATAATAATAATCTTGCTTAGAGCCAAGATGATGTGATCCATGTATACAGATGTATACAATATCAGTCTGTCTCAGTAAAACCAGACTTTGTTAAGAGGAATACATGAGTGGCATGCCCTTCAAATACTTTTCTTTGGTAATCGTATATTTTTATATCAAAAGAATAGCTGAACACTGAGTTGTAATTCAGCTTGAAGGTATCTTCTATAGCAAGGCCTTAAAATATAGGTAATCTGTATTGAATGCAGGATGATTTATTGTAAAATAAAGTGAATACATTGTTGTAAGGTTGGCATAATGTTGCATAAAAATTCTTACATGATATATATGCCCATTCAGTCTCAGCTTGGATGTGGGTGGGCCCAAGGACTACTGGGAGACAAAACTAGATGGTTTTTAGTATACATATTGCTTGGTTGGTTGGCTTATTAAAAAAATTTATATATATATATATAGAGAAAGTCTTTTCTAGCACTGTAATAATTAATAATGAAGTTCTTCATCTAAGCAGTTTTTAAGGCAGATGTTACTAGTTACCCTCTATATAGAAAAAACACAGTATTGTGAAAGGAGTCCATTTCTGATTCTGAACCCAATTTATTTTGCTGGGAATGTGAAGAAATTTGATATATTCTTAATATTACTGGCAGGTTTTTGAGTTTTTCTAATATATCACTAAAATCTATAATTATCCAAGTTTCCAAGAATCTGGCATTTGTATTAAAATATAATGCAGAATAAAAAATTTTCATTGATTTGTGCTTGTTTTCTGTGACTTTGCAAATAGGTTGGCACAATTAATTATATGCCACCAGAAGCCATCAAAGATATGTCTTCCTCAAGAGAGAATGGGAAATCCAAATCAAAGGTACTGTAATGATGGTTTATATCCCTTTAGGCATCATTAGGATTGTGCTGTTACCAGATAACTGAAAATTATTCCTTTAAGTTCTATCTATAGGTTGTTAATTCTGTTTTTTTATGGAAAAGAATATTTATTTTAGAATGAGAAATTGCAAGCAATTATAAATTTCAGAAAGCTAACAGCTTATCAAAAACACCACAAAATTCAGAAAAATATTTTAAATCAATTAAGTATCTCAGACCTAACACTGATTTCCCCATATTTAAAAAATGACTGTCTATTCATAGAAAAGTGAGCTTGTAATATTTTCTGTAGTGACAATAGTTGGATTTCCCTATGTCATGGTTTGTCAAAAAATTTGTTTACAGTGATACTTTTTTTTTTTTTTTTAAAAAAGACTATTTATTTGAGAGACAGAGTTACAGACAGAGGGAGAGACAGACAGAAATGTCTTCCATCCACTGACTCACTTCCCAGATGGCCACAACAGCCAGAGCTGGGCCAATCAGGAACCTCTTCTGGGTCTCCCACGTTGGTGCAGGGGCCCAAGCACTTGGGCCGTTCTTCACTGCTTTCCCAGGCCATTAACAAGCAGGTAGATTGGAAGAGGAACAACCAGAACATGAACTGGAGCCCATATGGGATGCAGGCGCTGCAGGTGAGACTTAACCTGCTATGCCACAGTGCCAACCCCACTATGGTGATGCTTGAAAACAGTTTCCTTCAGCTTCATCATTATTGGTAACAGGTATATTTTAAGACTTGTGGTCTAGCCGGTGCCGTGGCTCAATAGGCTAATCCTCCACCTTGTGGCGCCGGCACACTGGGTTCTAGTCCCGGTCGGGGCGCCGGATTCTGTCCCGGTTGCCCCTCTTCCAGGCCAGCTCTCTGCTGTGGCCAGGGAGTGCAGTGGAGGTGCTTGGGCCCTGCACCCCATGGGAGACCAGGAAAAGCACCTGGATCCTGGCTCCTGCCATCGGATCAGCGCAGTGCGCCGGCTGCAGCGGCGGCCATTGGAGGGTGAACCAACGGCAAAAGGAAGACCTTTCTCTCTGTCTCTCTCTCAACTGTCCACTCTACCTGTCAAAAAAAAAAAAAAAAAAAAAAAAAAAAAGACTTGTGGTCTAATTTGGGAGATCTCTATTAGTCCTGAGCTTTAAGATTGCAGGACATTTTCTCATTTTGTTCTAAATTATCTACTCTTCCATATAGATTGAAGTGGCAGTTTTTCTATTTCTTTAATTTCAATTTCTAGTATTATTTTGGCCTTTACTGAGACCTTACCTTCTTAAGTGAATCATGTAATTCATTTTCAGCCTTCTTTATTGAGTTGAGGTTAATCTTTAAAAATTGTAGTGATCCTTCACTGCCTACTCCTACAACAAATGCACCTAGGAATTTTAGGGGGCTTAAAAATGAGAGAAACAAAAACTAATAAATTAGCTTTGATTTAGACACCTGATAATAAGAGGAAATTATAGCCTTTGAAGTCTTTCTTGTTTCCTCTGATTCTTACATTTTATTTTTCACCATTTATTCATTTGTGAATTCTACCTTCTCAGGTATAATTGGAGTATGATTTTTTTCCTGGCCTGCCATTGGCTACTTTCCCACTCACTTCATGAACTTTGTGTTAACCTCATTGGTACCCCTTTTCAGGGACAGATTTTGCCTGCCAGGATGCCTCACCCTCCCAGCATAATCGTTCTTTATCTGTAGCAGTGTACTCAGACAAATGATGCAAGCACAGATTATTATCCTAGAGACCTCCTTTATCAGATCATAAATCTTCCTCTTCACTAACAGCTGTCTTTGGGAAAGGGACTGTCTAATTTTCTCATCTGTTAATTGGGTTTATAGGCAGTTCCTATTTCAAAAGAAATTGGAGACTAAATGAGAAAGTAGTACATTGTCCAGCTCAAAATCATTACCTTCCTAAAATATTGAGGCCTTTAATTTTTTTTCAAATAACTAGCATGGTTTCACCAGATATTCTCTTGAGAATTTTTTTTTTAGATATATCTTCTTAGCTTCTGCTTTTCTTCTAAAATAGATATGTTCTCTCTCACTTTTTTGTTGATTTTTTTTAATGTTTATTTATTTATTTGAAAGGCAATTAGAGAAAGAAAGAGATAGCCTCCATCAGCTGGATTACTCCCCAAAAGGCCACAATGATCTGGGCTGGGCCAAGCCTAAACTGAGGGCCAGAACTCCATCCGAGTCTCAGACCATGTAGGTGCAGGGACCCAAAGACTTGGGCCGCCTTGCATGGCTTGCTGTAGTGACCAGAGCTGAGCCGATCCAAAGCCAGGAGCCAGGAGCTTCTTCCCGGTCTCCCACATGGGTGCAGGGGCCCAAGGACTTGGGCCATCTTCTGCTGCTTTCCCAGGTACATTAGCAGTGAGCTGGATTGGAAGTGGAGCAGCCGGTATTCGAACCTATGCTCACATGGGATGCCAGCACTGCAGACCAGGTCTTTAACCCACTGCGCTGACACCCCCCACCCCCAGCTTCTTAATTTAAATAATAACTAATTTAACTTTAGTATCCTTGCCTGCAATTAAAAAACATTAATACTATGAATTTTAGATGGCTTTGTGGCATAGCAGGTTAAGCCACCATTTGGGATTCCCACATCCCGTATTAGAGTGCTTGGCATCTAGTCCCCTTTTCATTTCTGACCCAGATTCATGCTGCTGACCATGGGAAACAGCAGATGAGATAGGCCACATATTTTGGTTCCTATCTCCTATATGGGACACCCAGATGGAGTTCTAGGTTTTTGGGTTTGGACTGACCCAGCCCTGGCTGTTGTGGGCATTTGGAAAGTTAACCAGTAGTTGGAAGCTTGCTCACTCTTTCTCTTTCTCATTCTACCTTTCAAATAAATAGATATGAAAACAAAACAAGGCAGGCATTGTGACACAACAAGGTTAAGCCACAACTTGGAATGCCCACATCCTATGTCAGTGTTCCTAGGTTTGTGTCTTGGCTCCTCTGCTTCCAATCCAGCTTCCTGCTGATGCATCCTGGGAGGCAGCATATGTGGGAGACCCCAAATGGACTTCTAGGCTTCTGGCTCTGGCCTGGCACAGCCCTGGCTATTGCAGGCATTTGGGAAGTCAACCAGTGCATGGAAGATAAGTCTGTCTCCTGTGACTCTGCCTTTCGAGTAGATTAAAAATTAAAAAATGAAAATTATAACTTGTACTCTGAGTTTTTACCCTAGATGCTATTTTTACAGATTTTACTGTAATTTCTTAATTTTACTCATGTCTAAAATTTGTAATTTAAGCTTTCAGGTTTCCATTTTACTTTGATTTATTTTTTGAGGGGCCAGAGTTGTGGTGTAACAGGATAAGCCACTGCCTGTGATGCTGGCATCGCATATGGGTGCTGGTCACAGCTGCTCCGCTTCCAATTAATGCACCTGCAAAAGCAGAAGCAGGTGGCACAGTGGTTTGGCCCCTCACCCACATGGGAGACCTGTATGAAGTTCCTGGCTTCAGCCTGGTCCAGCCCTAGCTGTTGCAGCCATTTCAGGAGTGAAGCAGTGGATGGAAGATCCCTCTCTGTCTCTCCCCCTCTCTTCTGTAACTCTGACTTTCACAATACATAAATCTTTAAAAAGAAAGTTAAAAATTTTTTAAAAAGTGGGAAGATTTCTTTTAAAAAAAAGTGATTTATTTTGAATTGCACATAAGAGGTTTTTTTTTTAGTTGTCAACTGAATGATTTAATACTTAATGGTAAATCTTAATACTTGAATTAATATACAGTTTATTATAATCAGTCATTCTGGGAAAAATTAGAGTTTATAGTTATTTACTTTTAGTATGTATATTTGTTTATATAATTATGTTTATAATTTTAAGTATATTAGAGTTTATAGTTTTTTTATTTTTCCACTTATTTTCAGAAGTGAACAAAAATATTTTGTCTCAGTTGAAATATTTTAATTATGAATTTGTTGGAAGATTTAAAGTGAAAATCATCTCTGGATGAAATAACCAAATGTAATGAAAACTAGAAAAAGATGGTTTGTCATGTAAATATAATCTAGTGCTTGCACATTCAGTGAGAGATACTTATATTATTAAATATTAAGGAATTTACAATGAAAGGGCTTTGAAAACACACACACATGCACATTTTTATATTAGGAATGTTCTTAGATTCTATTATATATTAAAATAATGCAATTTGTTATTTTTTTTCCTACTTAGATAAGCCCAAAAAGTGATGTTTGGTCCTTAGGATGCATCTTGTACTATATGACTTATGGCAAAACACCATTTCAGCATATAATTAATCAGATTTCCAAATTACATGCCATAATTGATCCCAATCATGAAATTGAATTTCCTGATATTCCAGAGAAAGATCTTCAAGATGTGTTAAAGGTAACATATATATATATACATATAATATATATGATATATTATAATACTTAATATAATTAATTGTTTAAAATAAATGGAATGAGTAGAAGTATATAACTGGCTTAAATATAATTATTCTATTAAGTGGTTTTATTGACTGAATTAGCTTTTTAGAATGTGTTTAGTTTACCTTGAAGGTATGAATACTTGGGTTTCCCAAGTGGCTTGAGTGGTAGCCTTGTCATTATTTCGTGCTATATGAAGGGTCTTTAAAAATTTCATACAAATGTATATTAAGAAAATACTTTGGATTTCAAAAAATTTTTTGCACCTACATAAACTTTCATAAACTCTAATATACTCTCTTATCTAGAAAGAAACTTCTATGATATATAACCTGGAAAAAATATTTTTATCAAAGGCACATAGGAAAACTTAACTTTTCTTTTTTAAAAACTTAATGTTTATTTTCATAGCGTTGCTTAATAAGGGACCCTAAACTGAGGATATCGATTCCTGAGCTCCTGGCACATCCATATGTTCAAATTCAAGCTCATCCAGGTACTACTGCCTTAAAAATTACTAAATTCCTAGACAGCCTATTTGTAAATACAGATAATCTGAATTGACTACCTTTTAGCCTGCCTTATTAAAGTAACTAAAACTGCCTTTTTTTTACCAGCCGGCATACATTTTTCATTTATCCTGTGATAAAAGGCTATGATCAGTGATAAATGATAAGAATCAGTTTTTGTGCTGTTAAACGGAATATGTTTTTATAATGGACTATGTTTTTCTTCTTGGCTCTAGTGAATTATTGGCTGTATTTATTTTGTAGGTAACCAAATTGCTAAGGGAACATCTGATGAAATGAAAAATATTCTGGGCCAACTTGTTGGTCTGAATTCTCCTAACTCCATTTTGAAAGCTGCTAAAGTAAGCATTTCCATTCTTTGTCTACATTGCTCTTAACTGTTTTAAGTAGTTCTGTGAGTTCAACACTTAAAGAAGCAGATAATCCAAAGTGTTGGTTCAGTCATCAAAATTAGTTAGTTAAGAAGGATGTTTCTACATTTAGATACTTCACATGTTTTTTGACAAATAGAGATTTATTTGGTTTATAGTGTTGTGCATACAGCACAGTTCAGAATGGTTTGTCATATGTGGTACATTTGGAAGATTACTGTCAGGTCTCAATTGGAATATATTTAATATAGGAATCTGTTAGCTAAGCACCATCCTTAACAAAGGATTAAATTCCTTCTGCCCCATTTTTAAAAAGTATGTATATATGTATGTAGGTATGTATTTGAAAGAACAATAGAAAGAGGGAGGGACAAATCTTCTATCTGCTCGTTTATTCCCAAATGGCTAGGACTGGCCCCAGCCAAACCTGGGAGACCAGAATGCCATGTGGGTCACCCACGTGAGTGGTGGGGGCCCAAGTACTTGGGCCATCTGCTGCTGCTTTCCCAGGTGCATTAGTAGGGAGCTGGATCAGAAGTGGAGCCGCTGGAGCTGGATCCAGTGCTCTGATATGGAATGCTGGTATCAGAAGCAGCAGCTTATTAATTCTTTGTGCTACAATGCTGGCCACCTAGGTAATATTTTTCTTAAGCCTTGTTAGAGAAATCACAGTGTCTGTCATATGTTGTGGCTTCTGTGAAGCTGCAAAGAGCAATCAGTACATTTCTCAAGTTTTTCAGCCTCCCAATCCTGTTTATACCTATACCATGATTTTTAGACCTCATTGTCATCAAACACATTCATTTCTAGAACCCCATGAGTGTTTATTGACCAAATATGTATTTATGTATTTCTGTTATAAAATTTTAGGAGCTTAAACTAACAATATTCTTAGTTCTCTAAGTAGGAGTAAGTCAATCTAAGTAGCTAAGAACTTGAACACATTTCTGAAGGAATTTATTACATATTCACTATTTTATTTGCATTTGTATATTAGACAAATTCTCTTAAGTTTTCCCCAGTGCTGATGGCTAAATTAGTAACTTTTTAGTAGTAAAATTGGACAAAATCCATTTTGTAATTCTTCTGTATTTCATATTTCCATGTTTTAAATCCCTACCAATGTATTACTCAAAGCCTTTTGTGAATAAAGTTGAGGTGGATTAGTTAAATTTATTACTGAGGTTATTTTTCTTCAGAGCAAAGATATCCGTCAACTTCATAAATCATGGGGATTCAGCCAATTGCAGATTAAAAAAAAAAGCAAGTGTTCCAAACATGTACAGACTTTTTTCTACTGTCATTCTCTAAATGATACACTATAACAACAATTTAAATTGTATTAAATATTGGAAGTAATCTATACATGATTTAAAGTGGATGGGAAGATGTATGTAGGTTATATACAAATACTCTTATGTTGAGTGTTTGTGAATGATGGTATATGTGGGAGTTCCTAGAACCAATCCTCTGTGGATACAAGGGAAGATTATACCCAACTGTACTTATTTGTATAATAGCTTTTGTGTCTTCTGTTCGTTAGTTTAAGTATTATTGGAACACGAACATACTAAATTTTCAAATGAGTATATTTTAAGTATAGGAATTTACCTACAGCTACCTATGTTTAAGCAAAAGTAAGGGGGAAGATAAAGGAGGCCTTGAAGGTTCATATGTACATTTTTTTTTTTTTTTTTTTTTTTTTTTTTTTGACAGGCAGAGTGGACAGTGAGAGAGAGAGACAGAGAGAAAGGTCTTCCTTTTGCCATTGGTTCACCCTCCAATGGCCGCCGCTGCAGCCGGCGCACCGCGCTGATCCTGGCAGGAGCCAGGAGCCAGGTGCTTTTCCTGGTCTCCCATGGGGTGCAGGGCCCAAGCACCTGGGCCATCCTCCACTGCACTCCCTGGCCATAGCAGAGAGCTGGCCTGGAAGAGGGGCGACCGGGACAGAATC